>NC_137463.1:104973119-105404903 GCF_964235325.1 Thermobia domestica | reverse complement strand
CGGGCTACCCTCTGAATTCATCCTGCTTGCATAGATTCCTCTAATGACACTGTTAATTCAATCATGCAACAAACAACTCAAATTTTTGATTAACCGATATGGCTATAAAATCCTAATGTATTTACTGTTCTTCAATGGAATATGCAGTTTTCGGGAAAATGGCCTGTATTAAAATTTCTTATATTTTCAACCTAACATTATCCTACTTCAGAAAACTTGGTTCAAACCAGACTTCCCGATAATCATACTGAATATAACCTTATTGAACAAGTAAGAGCTGATGGATATGGAGGGATAGCTGTGGGAGTTCATAAAAGTCATTCATACAAAAATATTCCTGTTGCTCTCCCTCATACCCATTATGCAACACAAATTTAGCTATTGAACTATCAAAATATAAGATTGTGAATTTATACAGTCCTCCAGATAAAATACTAACCACACAAGCCTGGCAATCTTTATTTACTTCTAATAATAAGTTTGACTTAATTGAAGCGGATGCCAATTCAAAATCTAAACTGTGGGATAATATTCGAACAAATACTGTGGGATCAAAACTCGATTCGGCATTAAAAAACTCTAATTATTTAATTTTAAATGGCGAAACTCCGACTACACTAACTAAGGACAATCCTTCAGCACTCGATGTAACTATTATGAAAAAAGAAAAGTACTTACACTGGGATTGGACAATATATTATGACACCTTTGGAAGTGATCACTATCCATAATTACCAAACAATAAAGCGTTTACAACACATGTGACCAATGATAAAAGGAACTTTGTACACCTATTTCTACTCAAATAAACTGGGAACAATATATATATATATATATATATATATATATATATATATATATATATATATATATATATATATATATATATATATATATATATATATATATATAATAGATCTGTCATCACTGAGGGAAACAATACGTTGATTGACCCTCTAATATCACAGATTTTGTACGCTTCGAAAGTTTCACAACTAAACAATTTCAAACCACTAAAAAAGTCAAAGAAAAAGAACATTTACAAATCCCGCACCCTACTTGGTGGAATCCAGCCTGCCAAAAATGGGTAATAAAAATGCAAATGTTTTGCGTTTATTTAGGTCTATTCAAAAACAGATTTTTTTGTATTATAGAACGATAAATGCAGAACCAAAAAAATCTTGAATAAAGAAAAACGAAAATATTGGAAAGATTTCGTACCTCTCGTCTCAAGTTTGGCGCTTCTTCAGAAATAAAAATCGATTGAATCCCTCTCATCACAAGGTATCTTGAAGAATGTAGATGAATGGGGACTCTGGATTGTTTGGATGACGCTCGGACCTGGGATCATGAGACGGCGGAGTGAAACGTGTGCGCACCCAGCGGGACCGGTTGGGGTGATGCCCTAAAGGGAACGCTGGGAATCTGCAACACAGGGATCTCCAATGAAACATGAATCTCTCTCCTAACACGGTGGGACGTGGGTCTTCTCAAGAGTACCCATCAGTCGGTGGTGCAAGTGGCTTTGGCCCCTTGTCAAGCCTGACTTGGGGGTATGGCTCACTTGCTGACAAGGGTCATGCAGGTACGACTTGCCAGCCTCGTTAGCCGCCATGGAACTCAGGCGGGGAAGTGGAGAAGATTTTGGCTTAATTTGACTATGGTTTAGCATCACCCTGCTTCGTCCGCAGCTCCTGACCAAAGCAAAGTAGAAAAGAATAAAACCATCCTTTGTTATCTAATAATTACATACAAAAGTGCAGAGACTGCGGTTTCTTGTAAAGCTCTCACCGTTTGTTTTATATCGTCAGCTCTGTCATATCGCCACGGGCTTATTCCCGGTTGGCCATATAAGAAATTACGCAATGGCACTTGTACATACTGTCAGTGACAAACAGTCGCGACTGCTGCTGAAATGTGAGTCCATCGGCACCGTTCCTGTCCTGGTTGAAGCTCATAACCAGCTCAATTCCAGCAAAGGTGTGATTACCTGCAGCGAATTGCAAGATGTGCCTGTAGATGAAATCTGCGCAGAGCTCCGCGACTCCCATGTTACAGGAGTCCAACGGATCCACGTAAGAACAATGGGCAACTAGAGGCGACACATTCATATATCGTCACGTTGGACCTGCCCACCTTACTTCCTGCTTTGAAGGTTGGCTACCTCCAGTTGAAAGACAGGGTGTACATACCTTTGCTGCTCCGATGCTTCAACTATCAACGCTTTGGCAATTCTGCGCCTTCTTGTAACGGGACGGCCACTTGTGGGAACTTTGATGGCCCTCCACATGGTCCTGCCCCATGCACGAACGATCCGAAATGTGTCAACTGTACTGGTACCCATTCTGCTTGGTCCAAAGATTGTCCCAAGTTCAGAGAGGAGAAGGTGATTAAGGAACTTATTGTGACCGAGAAGATCTCTACAGCGGAGACCCGCCGTAGAGCTGCGCCGAAGTTACCTTTCAAAACCAGTTTTTCTTCCTTAGTGAAATCCATGAATTCTGTAGGAACTCAGGCAACAGATGCATTCACACAGACCAGTCCTGTTCCAGCTTCTGGTGGATGCTGCACTTGTGGTGCCGTCTCAATGTCTCTTGTGGCTCCATCGACTACTGCTGCCTCTACTGTTTCTGAGCCTCGCAGTCCTCTAGCAAAGCTACTTCTGTTCACTCTCTCGCGACCAATTTCTTAAATCTTCTACTCTTGGCACACCTAGCAAGCCGCCGAAGAAAGAGCGAAAAAGACTATGAACCCAACTTCTCAGTCAACATCCTCTGGCCACGCTGGCAAGTCTAAGTCCTCGCGAAAGCCCTCTTTGAGCCCTCCCGACGCAAAATAGATTTAGCAGAAACCACGCAGTTCTTCTGCGAGCGGTGTCTCGTCTATGGACGGGGTGGATGATGACGATCCAGATGCATTTCAATTTGTGGTCGTAAGGGGAAGCATGCATCAAAAGTGTTTGTTGTAGATTCCGCTTAAGTTATGGCTTTATTCCAGTGGAATCTCAATGGATATTTCTCTCACTATGCGGAACCTCGTCAGCTCCTATTAATGTTGGATCCAGTGATCTTCTGTCTCCAAGAGACTCACTTCACGCCTACCACCAATTGTTTAGTCTCCGGATACACATATATCGTCACGACAAGATCACGGATGGTCGTGCGGAAAGGCGGCATCGCTATTGGAGTGTCTGACTGCTACCATTTCTCGATAATACGTGTCACGTTGTAGATCGCTGCTACCGCTTCAGATCGTTGCTGTCCGTATCTTTCTGGGCCAGCCTATCACCATCTGCTGTGCGTACATCCGCCGCACGGATGCCTTTACTGCAGCCGATCTGGAAGATGTCTTTCACCAGCTTCCCGCCCCTATTGTCTTAGTGGGTGACTTCAACTCATACCATGCCGTATGGGGCTCTTGTCGGACTGAACCTCGTTGTCAAGAGATTGTAGCTTTTCTTGCCTAGACGAACCTGATTCTGTTGAACGATGGCAGTCCCACGCGCTTCACTACTGCTACTGGGACCGTTTCTCATCTGGATTTGTCCTTCTGCAGCCCAGCTCTGGGAGCTCAACTTCAATGGCGTGTACGTCCTGATCTTCCTAGCAGCGATCATTTTCCACTGGTACTTACTGGGTTTCAGCTCCCTCCAGCTGCAGCGTCGTCAAGATTCAATCTGCGCCTAACTGACTGGGCACGGTTCTCTGCCAGCTTTGACTTCACCCCAGATCTGCATCAGTCCGTCGAGGAACAGTGTGCGGCTTTCCAGCGGAGTATCTTGTTAGCAGCCGACACGGCCGCTCCCGTCCACCATGGCCTTCGTCGCAAACGCGTCGTTTCTTGGTGATCTGCAGAGATTGGCTAGGCTATCAGTGCACGTCAACGAGCCTTGCGTGCTTTTCGTTGTGCTCCTAGTGATGCTAAGTTGGAGCAGTTTTGCCGCCTCCGTGCCCGAGCTAAGTATGTCATCATACAGGCCAAACGACGCAGCTGGCGCGTGTATGTGTCTTCACTTTCTGCCCAGAGTTCAATCTCTGAAGTATGGTCTCAGGTTCGTCGTCTACAAGGGCATCCTCCTTCGAGTGGAATTCCTGGATTGGATATCAATGAACTACTGGTCACCGACCAAGATCTTATAGTGTCCGAATTGGGTCAACATTTTGCCGATGTTTCCAGCTCTGCACATTATCCAGCGGCCTTCCTGCGCATCAAGCATCGTGACGAGCGTACGCCTCTTGTCTTCCGCTATGTTAACATCGAGAGCTACAATACCCCGTTTACTGCTGCGGAGTTATCTACTATCCTACGCTCCACGAACACTGCGCCAGGACCGGATCATATACCTTATGCCACGCTTCGGCATTTCCAGTCTGAAGGTCACCACCATCTTCTAGATCTCTTCAACCGGCTCTGGCTGGAGGACAGTTTTCCTGCTGCTTGGCGCGAGGCTCACATTATCCAGATTCTAAAACCTGGCAAGCTTGCTACGTCTCCTGCAAACTACCGACTCATCGCCCTTACCAGCTGCCTTTGCAAAGTTTTGGAGAAGATTATCAACAACCGTCTCGTTTGGTTCCTTGATCATAATGACTTTCTTTCCAACTTCCAGTGTGCCTTCCGACACTATCGCTCCACGACAGATCACCTTGTTTACCAGGACACCTTTCGCCACCGTGAACATCTTGTGGCCATCTTTTCAGATTTGGAGAAGGCTTATGACAGTAGTTGGCGCTATGGGATCCTGCGCCAACTACATATTTGGGGCCTCCGTGGCCAAATGGCTGCTTTTTTCAGAACTTTCTTCGCCAGCGTCTTTCCGAGTGACGATTGGATCCAACTTTCTGTGCCGTTTCGACAGAAGAATGGAGTTCCGCAAGTCAGTGTGCTCAGTATAACACTGTTTGCTATGGCTGTGAATAGTGTACTGCACGAACATACACCTTTCGTCCGTGGTTTGCTCTATGTGGATGACTTCACGATCTACTGTCGGTTCCATGATCTTCGTACCATTGCACGCCAATTATAACTGACGCTCAACCGCCTACATCAGTGGTCCCTTCGCTCTGGCTTTATGTTCTCCTCTGCCAAGACCAACTGTGTACACTTCTGTCGTCTCTGAAATTGTGTTTTTGATCCAGAACTTTCACTGGGCCCTGATCACCTCCAGCATGTTGAGTGTATTCGTTTCTTGGGCCTCCAGTTTGATCGCTGCCTTACTTGGAATCAGCATGTTCGCGCCTTGAAGTATAGCTGTCTCCGCTCCATGAACTTGTTGCGTATACTTTCTCATACCACCTGCGGTGCTGCTTCGAATTTACAGAAGTCTCATTCGATCGAAGATTGACTATGGCTGTGTGGCTTATAGTTCTGCTCGCGCAATGTACTACGCCATCTGGACTCCGTCCATCATCTAAGTCTGCGAATTGCCACTGGGGAATTTCGTACAAGCCCCATCCTTAGCTTGTATGTCGAAGCTCACAAGCCGTCTCTGTTGCACCGTCGCCAAGTCTGCAGCAAGGATACCTACTTCATCTGAAGGCCATTCCTGATCATTCTTCTGGGTTTACGTTGGAAGCTGGTCCTCGCCTTCAACGTTATCAGGCACAGCCTACAGTCACCAGACCTTTTGGAATCCGTGGCTTGGAACTTCTGGCAGATCTTTCTGTCGAGCTACCTCCAATTGCTGTTTTGGGTTTTCTGCCACTTCCACCCTGGCAACTGCTTCCACCGGCGATCAACTTCTCTTTGGCGCAGTTCAAGAAGGCCACTGTCTATGACCAGGAATATCACCAGAAATTTTTCTCACTCATGGCCTCCTATCCGGGCTACCGCTTCATCTTTACCGATGGCTCCAAGCAGGATGACTCGGTTGGCTGTGCTTTTGTTTTGGAAGTCCACCGTTATCGAGTTCAGCTTTATCCCTTCTGCACCGTCTACACCGCAGAATTGGTAGCCATTTTGGAAGCTCTTAATCATGTTCGTCGCCGCCAGCTTCGCGCTATTGTGATCTGCTCTGATTCCAGCAGTGTGCCTCATAGCCTTGCCGTTGTCTCGTCTCCGCATCCACTCGTCCAGCAAGTACTACTTCAGTGCCATGGCCTACTTGCTGAGGGTTATGATCTTGAGTTTTGTTGGGTGCCAGGCCATGTTGGCATCCCTGGAAAGGAGCTGCAGACACTGCTGCGAAGGAGGCTGCTCTTCATGCTCTTCATTGCCAAATCCCTGTTCCCAGCACTGATGTTCGTCACGTCTTCTCTTGTCTTCTGCATCAGCGCTGGCAGTTATAATGGGAAGAGCAGATCAACAACAAACTCCATGCTGTGAAGCCCCGTCTTGGAGTCTGCTCCTCGAGCTCCCGCTCTTCACGATTGGAAGAGAGAACTTTGACTCGTCTTCGGTTTGGTCATAGTCATTTGACACACGGACACCTTCTACAGAGAACTCCTCCTCCTGACTGTCACCTCTGTGGTCAACGCTTGACTATTCGTCATTTTCTTGTGGACTGCGTGCCTCGTGCGCCTGTGCGTGCTCAGTTTGGCCTACCCGCTGACCTCCGAACTCTGCTCTGCTCTGCATCGTCTTGAAGGTGTTTCGATTTCTGCGACATCAGCGAGTTTTATCCGCCATCTGACTTTTCTGTGTACCTCTGTGACTGTGCAGTGTTCTGTTATGTGGATACACCGCTTTTAACGTTTCATGCACTATTTATTATTTTATCTTGTACTTTTCTTTTTCTGCCTGGTGCTCTGCGTGACTGTTTTAGCGTGTTCCTTATGATCTTCTCTACTACGGACAGTAGGGTTAGGTTTTTTAATAGCTCTGTATGTTTGTGTCTCTTCGCGTTTACTGTGTGTGCTCCTACCTAGTGATGGGTGCTAAAAGACCTCCGTACCCACCCCAACCTTTTCAGTTCAATTCCAAACTCTCTTGTCATTAAATAATACACAACTCAATGAAGCTTTAATAATGTTCTTACAAATTAACAATGTAAATATTTTTTTAAAAAATTCCGATCAATCATCCATCCGGTGGAAAAAAATAAAAATAAATAAAATAAAATAAACTGAAAATCTGGTACTAATCATGACAATTGCACTATTTTCACCGGATACTCATCAAGCTCATTAGGATAATCAAATTTTTGCAAATTAGTGGAAACACCTTTCTAGCGTTGTTGGCGAGACGGATTTCAACGTCTGCGCCAATATAAAACACCTCTTGGAAGGTGATGAACATCAAGATCAAGAAGTAGTATCGACCTACAGTGTTAACATCTCTTAAAGTGAGGTGCAGAATAGGAAGTGGATAAAGTGAACATTTCTCATCATACACTTTATAAAACACTTTTACAAATACTCATGAAAACATCTGCATTCATCTACAACTACTTTACACGTCTTCATTTAATTTATTTTTCACTTTTTCCAACTTTTACACCCTGACTATCTCTGGCCCTCTTCTTCCCGTTGGAACGATTTTTACTATTATTACACCCTATTGTGACAATACATTTCTTTGACTTTGACAAACTGTTTCTCCTGATATTGAATTTGTACAATTACAATTTTTACTCTAATACATTTTCTCTACTATACGTTACAGGCAATTCGACTCGAAAGTCATCCAAAAAATGCAAATGGCGTCATCCGCCATTTGTAAACTTCTTTACGATTTTTAATCCAAGCAATTCAATTTTCGAATAAGTAATTCAAGTTACATTTATAGCATACTTGTCCAATAAAGCTGATGCAAATATTAATTAAAAACGCCGTTCATGGTGAAGAAAACAAGACAAGTATTGACCTATATTAGCTTGGAGAAAATTGTTTATGTATGAAAAAGTATTTGTAGTGTGTGGTTGAATTTGTAATTCTGTACTTGTTTTTTATTGTTATTTTTGTAAATTTGTTACTCCAAGGCTTAATTAAATACGAACCAAGGATAATAACAATCAACATTAAAGGAAACAATCTGTAAAATGCAAAGGAAACATAAAAACTAATCTCGTCTGATCAGCAAATGACAATCAACACATTGATACTGTAATAAATTTTTCAACTTTCTTTTATTAGTTCAATTTCATTACAATCAAGTGAATAATTCAATCAATTAATTTCATGTAATCATATGAATTTTGAATATGAACAATGGATATAAAAGGACAAGACAATCTCTACTTGTTACAAGTTTGTGATTAGATTAATACAAATGGCAGCGAACTCTATACCTTATTACAATGTACAAAACATTCCAATGAATAATGATAATTCAATATTAATTGTAATCAATCAATGATCATGGACAATTAAACTATGTATTCACTGCTGCCATATGCTTCTTCTAGATTAATTACATATCTAACAATATAAGCATAAAACAATTTTGCACTTGTAGCACACTAAGACGTTATGTCTGGTGCATCTACTTTTTCGCTGATAATGGTGTTGATGAATGAGTGAATGACCTACAATAATTAACGTGCTCTTTGAAAATTTTTGAGAATCTAGTCCTGAATCGACTTATATGGTATCTAGAACACAATCAAATCTTCAAACCCAACATAACAGGATTCAGGAAGAATTATTCAACGTTTGATGCTCTGTCTCTTTTCATCATAGATATCTACATATCTTTTTATTCAAGACAACATCTCCTAGCAGTTTCTCTAGACATACAAGGTGCATACGATAATGTGAATTTAGATATATTAATACAGAAGTTACACCACATAAACATTCCCGGAAAAATGATCAGGATTATTCATAACTCACTAATCAACAGGAAAATATTTATTAAAATTAAAAACACCTACTCCCCTCCTCGAGAAACGTCTCTGGGACTACTTCAAGGTAGTAATCTTAGTCCCATTTTATTTAATATTTACATTTTAGATTTAATGGTTAAAGATTGGTCACCCTGTCAAATAATAAGTTTTGCAGATGACATACTAGTAACCCTGCAATCCAAGAATATAAATGACAGCATATCTACGCTGGGAACAACACTTATCATTAATAAATACTTGGATGACCCAAAATGGTTTCGATCTCAATTGGAATAAAACTAAATTTGTAATATTCAATAGAAAGAGAAGCTACAACCAATATAAGTTACAAGTTCACCAAACAAGAATTAATTCAGTAAACTCTTAAATACCTTTTCATAATATTGGACAAAAAACTAACTTGGGTAAACCATATTACACACCTGCAAGAAGAAGCTATGTAATATCATAAGTTGTTAAGATGTTTATCATCCAAATAGTGGGGAATAAACACTTCTTCTCTGGTAACGATTTTAAAACAAGGATTTCTAGCAAAGGTGTTTTATGGCATTATCTTCATGACGTTTAATCATTCTCAGCTAAACAAATTGGAAAAAAATATTTACTCTTTGGCGAAGTTGATATTTGGGCAACCTTCATTTTGCCCAAAACAGGCCTTACTCAACGAAATTGGTTGTACACTATTACATTTACTTATAAGGGAAAAAGCACTTCTTTTTATTTTAAATGCAATGGGCAAATCATGTTCACCAATAATTGCAAAACTCCACAACCTAGACATTCTTTTGAGTAAAAGGAATATTACTTACAAAAAGAAAACACCCTGGTTTTTTCAAGCATATTGTAATTTAAAAATCATAGGCAGTCACATTCAAAAGGTACCATCAATCAGTTGTTATGACCTAACTTCCTAACTTCTTAAACCAAAATTCCTAACTTCTTAAAAGTTCATCATCCAGACTTAAGAAAATCTATATATAAAAATATTTGGAAAAATACTTTGAATTCCATAGATAATGATACTCTATTAATTTACAGGGGGCCGCGGTGGCTCAGTGGTAGAGTGTTCACCTCTGGTGCTTGGGGTCCCGGGTTCGATCCCAGCCCCCGCCAAGTGAACTTTGTGGTGGACAAACACCGTGTGCGTGGGTTTTCTCGGGGATCTCCCGTTTCCTCCCACTTCCTTCATTCCATCATTTCATTCATTACTCATCATCACCGTCTCCTTTAGCCTAACCGGCATAACCGTGGGTCGTAAAACTTAAAGATTTCATTTCTATTAATTTACATAGACGCATCAAAATATCCGAATTTACATGTTGGAGCAGCTTTCTATATTCCTGAACAAAAAATCTTGGAAAAATTTAAATTACCAACGTTCACATCTGAAACATAACAATTTACCTTAAATTGTATCCGTAGCTGACGCTAAGGGAAAAGACAGAAAGGAAAAGAAAGAAAAAAAATTTGGGTCGCCGATATTATTCCTTTCTTACGCTGTAATTATAGACCAGTAAGCACAACGCTATTTAACTCCAGACTCTTGCACACTAATGGCATCGTCGACGCTGGGGAAGTAGAGATGGAAAAGAAAAAAAAATCATTTCATAACAACACCACATATCTTGCAACTCTATTTATTTAACTCTCTTGTAGTAACGTATAATATTGGAATTATCGTTAACATTAATGATCATGGACAGCTAGACTCAGTTGTCAAAAAAAAAAAAACTATATGTGTTCAGTCTTAAAAGATTCCAGAAACTTCTAGCGCCAACACAACTCAAAGATGAGTAACAACAACGTTTAAACAGTATCCTTAATAACAGTGAGAGAGTTGTTTACACTCTTCGACTAAATATTAGAACAAAATATTCAGTAGGCTACTTTACAGAGAGGAAATTACCAATTACATTACTGTTCACAAAACATCTCATCGCAGAGAGAGTAAACATGCGGCTGTGTCAATTAACCTTCCTCCCTAAACACATAACGTCTCCACTACTTCCGCAACCAGCTGTTAAGAGGGCATTTCCCTCGACATAACTTACACATTAACAGCGGCGGTAATAACAATACACACTGCAGAAACATTATAGGAAGTACAAGACCAGCCAGTAAGTTAGACTCTACCCCTGACACCATCGCGTCAAAGTGCGAGTATTATCGTATACCCACCGTCTTGACGAGCCTCACTGAACTAGTGCATTATAGCTCAAGATATAAAGACAACTCGAGGATTTACATAGATTTCTGTGTGGCGACTTAATACTTGAATTCTGAACTATATATATATATATATATATAGTATAATAGACAATACGGAATGCCCGCTACTGGACGAACATGAGCTAGCCATCGCGAATCAATCTTTACTTTATCAAACGAAATACTTGAGAAAATAAACAATACGGAATGCCCGCTACTGGACGAACATGAGCTAGCCATCGCTAATCAATCTTTACTTTATCAAACGAAATACTTGAGAAAATAAACAATACGGAATGCCCGCTACTGGACGAACATGAGCTAGCCATCGCGAATCAATCTTTACTTTATCAAACGAAATACTTGAGAAAATAAACAATACGGAATGCCCGCTACTGGACGAACATGAGCTAGCCATCGCTAATCAATCTTTACTTTATCAAACGAAATACTTGAGAAAATAAACAATACGGATTGCCCGCTACCGGACGAACATGAGCTAGATGGTAGCGAGTAATATATATTATACATCTACACGAGTGGGGAAAATGATTTCATTCAAAGCAAGAGAGAAATGGTGTTGATAGCAGACTACCCCGCTGGCGTATGATTCGACTTACTGGATAGGGACTCACTTTCGTTTACTCGGACATGTTACGGACAAGATTTACTTTAGACAATATTATAGACATTGTAGAATTGATGCACATAGTATGTAAATACACTGAGGAACCAATGATTAATAAATGTATGTATATTGTTTTGCTTTATAGAATGACTTGAGACAGTAGAGTAAACACACAGTAGTGATAATATAACATTTAAATATTGTAAACAAAGACAACTTGGATGAATTTATGAACGGTGGACAAATTTCTTCACAACTTCCTGGACGACATTACTTCTTTCGCCGGATGGAATAGAGAATAATGAAACATAGTTACCTGGAACGGTGACCAAAGCTCGCCCAACCTTTTCCGCTCTCAAGTAGACAACACTGGCAACCGGTCTCCAACGACTTCCTAGGCATCTCACCATGCAGTAGCCGTAATCATAACTTCGGGCGCAGATTGACTAAATGGTAACCTCTTCTTGGTTAATAGCAAGCAAGTACGCTTCACCGCTACTCTCACCAGGTAGACAAGATTTTTACTGCACAGCTGCTGTAACGCCCACGTTTACATTTAAGTCCCACAAAAGCAGGCGGAACTGACGACGAATAACAAAGGACGGACTCCCATATTAAGGAAAACAGAGGACGAGGAATCACTACGTCAAGAGGACGAGACCATACACAATCGAATATGGTCCTAGAGACAATTTAGAGAAAGACTATTGAACTTCAGCTTTCATCACGGCAGTGATTAGCGAGTGTTACACCAATCCCAGCAATATTCTGGACACGCACAAGCTGAATGTTTATGGGTGAATTTTCTTGTAATTCACTGCACGTACACTAATCCAGCACGCTGTTCGACTATGGCAGCTCTTAGAAAGACATTTGTGATAAAAAAAAAAGGACGATCACTTACTGCACGATTCGCGGTAATTTCATGTCCAAAGACATGAGCAAAACTACGCCTCCCTCTCAACTGCCGCCATGTTTCAGTACAAAGAGCTGAGACAAAGGGGAGCACGCTTCCCCAACCCGCTCGCTCCCGATTGGTCGCTCCTTACTACGTATTAGAGCGTAGTACCGGAACAACAATTTGAATAATAAAATATATATGACCAAATAAAAATAAAGATTATATAAGTAAACGTTCATATATGTATGTTTATAATAATCCCTCCGTTTACACGAAACAAAATTTCAAATTATTTCAAACAGTCAGCGCTATTCTCAGAAGCCGCTCAACGCAAAACATAGACATACAAAGAAAGTAGCATATTCTGACTACATACACTAGTCCAATTGTCGACCATCTTGAATCCTTCACGAGAGTCGAGAATTGAGAAAATATAAAGAAATAACATTAACTAATAGCTGATTAAACATTCCTACGAATAATCTCTTTGAGAAAATGTAACGCTCAAAGAGGAACGTTACACATCCATATACGAAGAAGAAGCATTCGCAATACGTCAAGCGTTACTTTACATCAAAAGAAACAACATTAAAAACTCGGCCATATGCACAGATTCTCTAAGTGTATTACAATCTCTACAAGCCACCCATTGGAATAAATATACATCGTGGACAATTTTAAACATTAAATTTTTATATTCAACCATGGTCACAAATAAATTCAAGATAACATTCATCTTCAGCAAGGCCCACGAAGACATAGATAATAATATTATTGACCCAGCTGCTAAACGAGCTGGTAAAGAAGGAAAGATCTCAAATATTAAGTTGGCTCCAAATACTTTCAAATATCTGATAACCAAATATATCACAGAAGAATCTCATAAGTGGCTATCTAATACTGACTTAAAAGCTGGAAAATTATACTGGGAATTTAGTAGGATTAATAATTATGATAATTTAAAAAACCTAATACTATGGTCAAGAAGAAAAGTTATAATTTATTATCGACTCATATTTAGCACTGCTTTGATTCCTACAAAATTATACCAAATTAAGAAAAAGTTGACATACCATTGTTGGTGCGACAAGGGGATCGGTACCTTAAATCACATATTATTCGAATGTGAATCCTATCAGAATATAAGACCAACTCTACTGCATCAATTATATCTTCATCTGGGTTACTCCCCTTTCTCATATAAATGTATTCTCGGATCTAACAATTGGAAGGCTATCCAAGCTATGATTCAATTCCTACAGCATACAAGAATTAACTTATAAAAAGAAAGGTCCAAAAAAATTAAGTCAATCATTCCAAATAAAATAATAATAACATCAAGCAGTAAGCACATTTGTTGCACAATATTCCATGGGTGCATCTAGATCTTCAGTTCAATTAACACCAGTTACTGTGAAGAAGACAAGACAAAGACAAGACCTACAGTAAAAAGTGTATAAAATAAGTAAACTGCTAGAGGCCTATTTGAAATAAAAACCGTGACAGGTAACACACACACACACACACACACACACACACACACACATATGCCTATAATTTAGGTGGTGCTTTGTGGCAGAAAACGATAAGTAAATTATGGAGCACTAATCTCGAATCTTAGTACGGGAGAGAGACTTACGTAATACTTTACAATGCTTGTGTGGCTATTCTAGCATACATGAAGATCCCATATCGTTGTGGTATGTGTATTATCGGTACCTTCTTATGAAAAAGTGGTAACATGACATGTTGGCAACCAACAATGTACCAAGTTATTTCCTTCCACTAGATAAGAATGAAAGGGTACACACAATACAGCAATAGTGAATCTCCGTGCATGCAAATATTAACATTGGAAATAAATCTTTGCACACGCGCATATCCAACGTCGCTAAACGTGCCTGCTTCCTACGGACGAACCCCCTCGTCATCGCTCGGGTCCCCTTGCTGCGCTACTGTCCTGACTCGGTTCGGTAGCATTCATGCTTTTTAGGGGACATCTAGTACATGTTAGTTAGTGTCTTTTGCATAATAATTCTTATAGCGCACGAACACTTAAATTCTCCTAAAGTTACTCTGTACAGAGGAATGCAAGTCCACAACCGCATCGACGGCTTCGGAGCCGGTACTTACGCCAGAGTCACTGCCAAGCAATTTGGGAGAGAAACTAAATAACATCCGTTTAGTCTGCCCTAACCTATCACTACTTTACTCTATCCTAACCTTACCCTACACTAAGAAATATAGTGCTTAACTTATCTCAGATTCTAGATGGGTATAGTCTACGACTTCCACAAGAAATTGTGTAATCTTGTGTCACGCCACAAGCGCTCATTATTTTGCACGTGAACTTTTGTCACTGGCTCTACAAAATTAAAGGAATGATTTTCTGTGAAGTGCTCAAATCCCACCTCATTCAACCTATCATAAGACTTCAATCAATGAATAAGAATAGTTGTACCAGGCTTAACCCATTGCTGAAAAACTGAAACAAGGACTTCAGCGGAAAGATTTTTCACTACACTCATGAATACTTTCCCTGATCCTATCTCAATTTCGCCAAAAAAAAAAAGTACCGTCTGTCAATCGTTCGCAGTGATTTTTACATTTCCTGAACTTAGATTCACCTATTTGAACTGCTTTCCCTGGACTTCCTAGCTGAGTAGAGAAATCTCAGGAACAAATGAACAGGAAGAATTCATTACATATGATAGTAGACAAGACTTTCTTAAATGAATAATCTAAAATGCGTGTATTAATAATTCCATTAAAATATAAAGGGTCCCATACTGTATTACAGTGTGAAAACATTTTATGTTATTTTCTTGGGGACACTCCTTTAGATAAATCACTCCACTAATATCATAAATGGGTATAGATACGGACAAGAAAACAATCACTGCGAGAAGGAACAGAGAAAATTACGCCCGATGTACCAGAAAGAATTAGGAAAAATTATGGTGAGGAGTAGAATGCAAAAGAAAGTAGTATAGTCACTTTATCACTGGTCATAACTCGATTAAATACATAAATAAATATAAAAAACAAAGTAGAAGCCTACTATATGCCTTGAAGTAGAAAGTATACTCTAAAGACTAAAATTAAGCAGAGGATGTATGGCGTATACCTTTAAGTACAGCACTGGAAGACCTGCCACTGATATAGCAGATCTTGTAAGTCAGAATCAATGGAAAACAATTCGAGTATTTTTTTTTTCATTTGCGCTTTTGTTTCTAAACAATAGCATAAATATTGCCTGCAAAAGCTCCTTTGTGTGTACATGGAATATAAACCACAAGTCGTTATAGAAAAAAGTATTTCATATCTGAATTCAAGGTTAACTTATGTTTAACAGTTAATTAGCTTATTTCGCGTTACTTATGAATTTGTAGTCTTTGGAACTCGCGGAATCCAACGATTTTTCTTAAGCTTTTAATGAGAAGTGCATAATTTTAAAAAAATGAAATCTGTAACTACTAATTGTATGCCTATTTACGTAATTTACGTAGGCATACAATTAGTCCCTACTTAAACACAATTATTCACTAATTTCCTAATTTTTTCTCAAGAAACAAAAAGCTTCACAGTGTAGTAGCTATATAAACATTTATTTTCTATAGATGAAGAATTTCTGCTTTTTTTAACATGCATCACAGACATTTAGCAGTGGTATATCTTGAATGTTTCAGTAGAAAAAGCTGGATGAAATCTCATGCTTGATTTCACTCCTGAAAGAAAACAACAGTTTTGTAAAAATAGTTTTCTTTTAAAATTACCATTACAAGATATATACTTAAGTATTAAAATTGAAGCTTAGGCATTAGAGAAAAAATATGAACTAAATATTATAAATCGTTTTGTTAAATTATCAGTCATACCAGAAAAATCGGTGAGATGGTCCTTTTTTTAAAACAAGAAGGACATGTATATTAAAGAATTCTGAAAATGTCTAAAAGAATGATTTTATTCTAAGAGGGTTCTGACTTCCAATGTATAGAGGTGTACGTCTTCCCAAATAACATGAAACTTTATATAAGTTCCCTTGTGCCTATATGGTTAGAGCATCTTCCTTTGGCCAGGTTCTATTCCCGGTGGATGTTATTCGAATAAGCTTTAGATCTACATGTCATATAGCCTCTTAGTTGAAAGGAATGCTAAACTCCAAATCAGTACTTATAAAAATGTGAAGAACATTATTTCATTGTCTATGATGAAAAAAGCCTATAAACAAGAAATCCAATAAAGCCGTAAGTTTTCATGTCTAAAAACTTAAAAGAAAGTGTTTGTAATCTATTTGATTGTTACTTCTCCGTATTGCAAAATTAGTATTATAAAGTACTATTCTTAAAACTATAAATTCATTATTTCAACAAATGTAAACTTTATTTTTGACCTTGAGAAGGAAAGAATGAAAAAAGGAAAGAAGGAAAACCGTCTCCCCCACTGCTTTACTGTTAACCCTTTAACTGGCACAGTTTTCTGGAAATGTGTGCTCTCAGGTGACAGACGAAGTACGTAGCCACAAGAACCGTAGAACTATGAAACAATGATGTATGTTTCACACAAACAACAATAGCACACAACAATTAACAAAAAAGTTACAAAGACGTCCTCGCGTCACAAAGACATTTGCTACTCTTTTGAAATGCAGTTCCAGTTATTTTATTACAGCAGCAGCAATGTTAGCGCTTACGAGCTGCAATGTTAGCAGCAATCTTACGAGCAACAATGTGCCATCTGTTATTCCAAAAGCTAATGTTATTTGCACATTATAGACATTCAGAACCATCTATTAATTTATTTCTGATTTAAAAGAGAGACCTTCATCATTGCCAGTGAACATTATTGACTTTTTAGTTAAGACATAGTACTACGTCGCAGCCGTTTCCACTGTGCATATGCCATGACGTGGTACTACGTCATAACCAGTTAAAGTGTTATAATAAAGAAAGCAAAATAATGGAAAGTCGGGTAATATCGTGCATAGGATGACCGATCACCTGTCGATTATAACAAAATGGAACTTCATCTTTATAATTTGTTCGAACTCCATATTGTAAATGAGCATCAGTCTGCTATAGAAGGCAGTTTCTACTTTTATGCATATAACCCAGAAGTAACCACTCAGAATCACTAGCTTGTCTCATACCTCCTAACACTGCGAATGATCTTGAATTTTTAGCACAAGCAAATGAAAAGCCGAAAGGTTGAACTTATAATTGAAACACCTTTTGAATCAGGAGTCAGATTTATTATGTAAAGGTCTCGTCTCCACCCATATCGACGAGTGGAAGTATCAATATTGCTAAAATATCTCATCTTCCTAGATATAAGATGTTGTGCAAAGACAGGAAGTGGGAATCAGCAAGGCAATCTGAAGTACAGTGTGTCCACATGAAACCTCTCTGACTACAAATATTAACTGCATGGAAACTATTAGTGCCAGAGAACAACGTTTTGCGGCAGCTTGAAGAGCAACTCAAACGGTGTTTTGTTGTTGATTATTAATTTTTGTTATGTGTTGCAGGTGTTCAGTAACAGAGTTTATATCAATTTTTGTTACTTGTTGTAGGTGTTCATGAACAAAGACGAGAAAAGCACAAGAGAGACCGCAGTGTGTGATGTGGTTGGCTGAGACTAAAACACCAATTACCGTGCAAAGAACCTTCATAAAAAAGGACAAACAGGACCCACCAGACGTCAAGACCATTAAAATATGGTTTGAGAAGTTTCTAGCCCTGGGGAGTGTCAACCGACAGCCTGGCTCGAGCAAAGCACGAATGTTTGAGGAAACTGTAAATGAGGTCAGGAAGGCCTTCACTAGAAGCCCAACAAAGTCAGTTCCCAGAGCGTCACGCAAGCAGACCATCTCAGGTTCAACGGTTCATAAGGTGCTTCATAAAAGACTCCGTAAAGGGGCTATAGACCGAACGTTTCCATAGTGATGAATTGGACACAATGGACCCACTCGTTGGCCACCACGGTCTCCCGACATAACACCTATGGATTTCTTCCTATGGGGCTATGTCAAAGATAGAGTCTACGTCACACCTGTACATGACATTTTCTGCTCTTCGTCACAAAAATGAAGAAGCCATCAACTTGATCACTCCTGCGATATTGCGCCCTTTTATACTGGGACACAGCGTTATCGCAGAGGTCGTTCAAAAGAGAACTTCCACTGACAAGGTGGTGGTGTGACGAGGGAATCAATAATAATTACAATATTATCAGCAGATAATTAATTAATACTCTTCTGGTATGCAAATTCCCTCTTGGAGTCAAAGGGTGACTTCCTTCTGGAGCCGCCACTACCACACCTGATATTTCGGTAGAGCATAAAAAAACAAAATAACAAAAATAATATCTCAGGGATTTGAAAATTTATATCTCAGGGTTATATATTTATTACCTTCAGCGATGGTCTCTGATGCTACTTGTAAAGGGTGTGCTTAAATTCAACAACGTTTAAAAGAAAAAGAAGAGAGAAAAAATTAAATTCAGATGAACAGGTAGCAGCCTGTTTGTTTACCCTTACACTCATAACTGAGGTAGTTTGGTTCCATGGGGCGATGCCTTCCTGAGTCCCAACCAGGAAGGTTGTCAGAATACTGGAGTTAAGTAGTAAATCTTTCCTTAACTCTCCATCCTGTAAAGAAACACATCCGAAATTAGCACTCTGGGTACTTACCAAGCAGGAAAAAGGAAACCCTCTGGCTATTAGTAGGTGGTACAATTTATTTTCTGAAGGATGCAGGTTGATTATTCCACATTAACACTTACTGAAAGCATTTTCACCAAACACTCGCTTTCCAAATATTAAATTGGTAATTACTTTAATGGTGCACCACTGAACACACTAATCAAATTTTATATTTCACACCTTGTATCACGACATTAGAACTCGGTATCGATAAAAACAGATATTCGTTAAATTTATATATGAGCAGATAATCAACTGCAAAGCTTCATTGATATTAACATTTTATAGCGAATAGAAAAATGAATATTATATCCTCATTTCCTGAGACTTTATGTGTCTCTTTTAGTCTATGCTGTATGAGGACAGACGAGATAAAATAAAAAAAACATAAATCAAGTTATATTTCGACGCACAGTTTCATTATTATACGAAGAAGAACATTCCACTTCTACTGAGAGTCTCTGCACTCGAAAGGACGTTGGACAGTTTATGGACGATTAAAACACACTGGAACACTGGATCCTGACAATTCATGATGAGATTTTAGTCCAAGGAAATCTGAACAGATCCTGGCGGTAGTAGTCAATAGGATGACGTAATAGTGCTCAAATAAGGCACAGAAGTACTCGACAGCACAAATAAAATATAATCTCACTTTGTCTCCTTATAAAGTTCAGGAGAGCCCTGCCCATAGGCTCGGACCGGCAACTAGCTCATGTGAGACATGTTTCTTAATATTCAGATCTTCATTACTAAAGATCGGGGTGTAAGTGCGATACACTATGTAACTGTTAACTTAAATGTGTTGCAATGTAACTTCAAGAATATACGTGGCCATTATAGCCTACAGTTTTGAAGAACGTACAAACATGAGAATTTCACTTCAAGATAAGGTGTGTGTGTGAGACGGTGAACTTTATATCACAGTTTTTAAAGTTTGTATAAGACACTCATGACGAAATAGTTGTAGTATACTCACTACTTGAAGAATATAACTTAACACACACCGGAATCACGGTATATAACTTCTGTTATATACAAGTCAACGGAAGTCCTAGCAGCCGACGAGCTGACTCTTCCGGGTTCTAAACACAACTAACTCTTGGTTTGTCTACTTTTCCCTGCATAGTTCTGTTTCTTCCTGAAAAGCAAGAGACTCGCTCTTCTCGGAATTGTTGCTGGAAATGTTTGTAGCCGGAGGCTAAATCCTGGGTGGTCTGTGCAGACACAAGGGCCAGGAACAGCAAAACTGCACAGCTCTTCACAACACACACGTGATAGGTGCTGCCCTCAGTGCACCTAACGGCAGTTTCGAAAGTTTTTGAACAAACAGTTGTCCATGGCAGCAAACCAAGTAAACAAAAACATATTTTGTTAATAATCACTATTTACAACATAGAAAAACATAATCATACATACATAAAGATACTGAAAGTAAAAGAGAACATAATTACACATAGATATGCATCTCGGGAAAAGTAGAACAAGATTCGCCGACTGACGACCAACCATCGTTTGCTACTGAGGCTCAACGCTCGAGAGGTGAGACATTCTTTTGAAAGGTGTGAAAAGCACACGTATAGAAATTCAAAATCCAGCATATCGATGCTAAAATTTTTATGATATTTTAAACAAAGAGTAGAGTGCGTTGCTCGCTCTATGTTTCCAGCTAGGGTCTCTTTACAGAGGAAGTTTCCTGCCTACTTCCTATACCATTATTCACTTCTTTTCTATGGTTACCCTAGACATTTCTTCTTACTCAGAATAGCAGACAATTGTCAAGACTTTCAGCGCAGAACGCTGTCGCCAGAAAAAAACTCTGTACTTGCTCTCTCGGTATATGAAGAAGTCCAAGACTTCGTCATACGAAGTCACTGATATTATGTATTTTCTTCCTATATTCTTATATGTAGAATATTCAAATATGATTATACATGTAGCTATTTACATACTACTTCCCGTTAATGAGATGCATGTGAATACATAATGACATTAATAAACCTACGATAAATGTACCTATACAAGAATAAAATAAATAGCAAAAGAATATTAATACTACCGTGTTTCGCTCTGTGGAGCGTAGCAAATATTTTACGTTAAATATTAAACAATATGTAAGATTAAGCTAATTAAAAAGCAATTAATTTATTCAGAAAATTAACATATTGATATGGAAATGTGCACTCATCTGCATTTTGATATGCAGATGAAACAGAGGACACTCGGCTTCACACAATAATTCCCCCCTTTGATGCTAGGTGCTGTGTTTACTAACACAGGACGTAGATCAAACAGTATGTACATTTCTTATCACTGCAAGAATTATTTCACAAATATATTACACAAACACACAAAGTAATGAATCCATATTTACTAAAAATGATATACTAACTAACTATATCTCGAGAATTCAGGCTTCCCTAGCCTTAACTTATTAAAACATGTATATAATATTCCCATATATAGCAGAAAATATTACAAATACACAAATCACTACATACACTAATTCACTATGTACATATATAGGTGTCACTGTCAGGAATAACTCACGCTTTTCGTGGGCAGACTGAACACCGGATATAAGACTTCCGAGTACTTTCTGCTGAAGCGTCGGTAATACTGGCAGTAACCTATGTACGATCTCAGCTCTTTCACGTTCCTTGGTGTTCTAAAATCCAACACCGACTTCACTTTTTCCGGATCTTTATCTATACCTTGTTGAGAAAGCTGGAAACCAAGTATGTTCAATTTCTTCCGCGCGAAGTTGCACTTTTTCAGCCTAAGATTTAGGCCACCTGCAGCAAGTAAACCTAACACTCTATCTAGGTGTTCTGGTGTTCATTGAAGCTTGTATCGGCCAAAACGAGGTCATCGACATATTGGCCACATTACTCTCTTGCTTCAGCACCAATAATCATATCTAATGCACGTATAAATGAGGCTAGACTTTGTTTTGTTCCAAATGGTAATTTCTGAAAAACATATGAAATTCCTTCGTGTAAGAAGCCAAGATATTTTTGGTCACTTTCCTTTACTTTTATTTGTAAGAACATTTCAGTGGCGTCTACACAACTAAAACACGACTTGTCAGAAATATCCTGAAGAACAGACAAGGGAGGCATGCAACGGTCGGATAAGTCACCAGAAACTTTAGCCAACGCTCGACCATCTAAACATACGCGTATAGGTCCATCGTTTTTCGCTGTAACAACCAATGGATTTATGTAAGCAGTTGGTTGTTTACAAATAATACCCCACGCTAACCATCTAGAAATTTCATTGCATACCTGGTTTCTAAATCTCTTAGGGTAAGGATGAAGTTTTGTCTTTATGGGACGTTCGTCCGTTACTCCAATCTCATGCTCGTAGTTAACTCTGCAACCAGGCTTGACATCAAATAACGCCTGATGCTTAACTAGCACAGCTTTCAAACTTTCTTTCTGTGTGTCCGAGAGATCTGAGTAGTTCGAAATGAAATCTTCAATATCATTATGGGAGGCGCAAGTCTTTACTTTCAACCACTCTTCCGGTGGGAAAACATAATCTGCCAACTCTTGGGTGCTTGGGAACCTTCCATCGTCCAAGCTTGGTGCACGAGATGCCTTCTCTCTTGAGGTCTTACACTTTTCAGGTGAAATTACCATATTGGCCTTCCGTCTACCATCTGACGGGAAAAAATCTAAATCAACATTATCTAATTCATCCATTAAAGAAAACGGTCTGCTGGACTCACTATTCCACTCAATACAACGAACTACTAAGTCTTCGTATTCACAATCTACTGATCTAAAAGATATTTCTACATCATGGGGATGGTTAAGATGTAGAATGCCGGTGTCATAGTTTAACACGGCACGAGATTCGGTGAAAAAGTTCGAACCAAGGCTTAATGACCTATTCAAACCAGTGATGATGATCCCTAAGATACGGAATTCCTTCCCTTGTATTTCTACAACAAGCAAAGTTTGTCCTACTAACGTTGCAGCTTTATTTCCAAACGCTGACGTGACTCTTATATTCTTTGCACTTAAAAATGCTGGTGGGAGGTTACTATTCGATACAGTGTCCCAAAATTCTTTCGAAATCGCGCTACAAGTCGCTCCTGTATCAAGGAGGCAATCAACATCGTGACCAAATAATTTTATATTAATCTCCGGAAAAGAAATCACATTGTTGCTAGGCAACGGTTCACTACTAGAATCAAAAAGGTTCCTAAAAATTCCATTTACTTCTTCAAAAATCTCCCTGTCTATAACTATATGTTCTCCATTTCTACTTAACAATGAAATTTTATTTTCAACATTAACCTCATTAAAATATGTAGTGCTGATGATTTTTCTACAAAATTCCCAATTATTTTCCTCTTCTTCTATATTACTAATTTCCTTTACTGCAGTCTTGCGGTCATCTAAATTAGATTCATCTTGTACAAAGGTTACTTCATTATGCACATACTTGGAAATATTATTCGTCAACTCAAATGAACCAGTAATATCCGTGTTCAGCCTACCGTTGTCGCAAGTATGTGCAGACAATTCTCATTCTCTCCCTGAGGAGGATGATCGATTACTCATGTCTGCACGTGTATTATTATTTTGGTTAGGTGGATGGCGCTCCCTATCATATCTTTCCAGCACTTGTATTGATTCCTCCCCTCTGAAGGAGTTGTGCTGAGAAGCGGGATTCCTTGCGTTGCCTCTCCTACCTCTGGCTCCACGGTTGTTGTGGTGGCTGTTGTTGTTCCCACGTGACCAACCAGATGACCCACTCCCGTTACCCTGGTTACGGTGCGGAGTGCTCTGGTTGTTGTTGTGTCGTCGCTGGTAGGGCTGTCGTCTCTCGCGATTACGCTTAGCCTGCGGGCGAGAGTGTCTACTACCACTATGGCCAGGAGAGTTTCGTCCTTCATTTTCTATGCTTACCTCAAGCATATTTACTCCCTTTCTGGGGTTCTGTTGCAAGAACTGCTCTCTATTATTCATAGATGTTTGCAGTTCCTACACAAGATTTAACAATTCCGAAATAGTTTTCGGGCGGGATGACACGATGACACGAAACAACCAATTCGGGAAGTGGATAGGAAGAACTTTCAATAATGTACTATCAGACATCCTAGGCTCTAGGATGCTGTTTTTATGCAACAAATCCAGCAGGTACTCGGCTGGAGACTTGTGCACAGGACTGTCGTAGTTCGATCCCTGCCCCCGCCAAGTGAACTTTGTGGTGGACAAACACCGTGTGCGTGGGTTTTCTCGGGGTTCTTCCGTTTCCTCCCACTTTCTTCATTCCACCATTTCATTCATTACTCATCATCACCGTCTCCCTTAGCCTAACCGGCATAACCGTGGGACGTAAAAATCAAAGATTTCATTTCATTTTTTACGACTGTCGTAGTGCGACGTCAGTATTGTGGCCCTTAGATTCGCTAATCTTTCCTCACTTAAATAGCAGCTACAGAACAGTGCTATGAAGTCATCTATGAGTTTATTTTACATAGGTTCACCTGAAACCACTGTTGCGAAGTATTTCGAAGCGCCCTGGAAACCAAGCTTAACCGCATTTCATTCGGTACCCCTCTTACCTCAAAGTACCGATCAAGGTCCTGTAGGAAGTTGAACGTCTCAGTTTCGCTCTCAGTTCCAACGTAACTCGGAAGGGTGACATCTCTATGTATCAAGCCAAGCGCGGTTGCCAAATTCTGTCTCGTCTCATGTGGGCACACACGAGACGTGGATGGGACTGGGTCTGTCTCGTGAGATGCTGCCAGGTTCACAGGTTGAGAGCCGGACAAGTCGCGCCTAGAGGAGTTGTTCTGTGATGGAGATCTCGCTCGTGTGGATGAGACGGAGATGTTCGCTAAACGTCCCTCAATTACTTCATTGATCTCCCTCTGCACAGTACTCTTCCACTGCTCCATCTTTTGCTCCAGTTTTTCACATACGTCTTGTACTGTGTCCTGCACCTGACGGATGCTGCCATTACATTTCGAACGTATCTCCTCCAAATGCATCTCTTGTTCGATCTCCCCCCTAAGTCTGGCTATTTGAGAGACGAAATTCACCTCCACTCTCCTGACCTGATTAGTAGTGATTAGTAGTGGTCTGTTCGACACGAGACGTGACTCGTTGAAGACCCTCTGTCAACTCGCTGTAGTTCTCATCGAGTTGTCTGGCAACACTGCTAGCGCTTTCTTGAACTTCATCTAGTTTACTCACTGTCTCGGCGACACGGGAATTTAACTCTTCCCTTGCGCCTTCAATTTCCCCACTCAACTCTAAGATGGTATTCTCCAAACGCTCTGACAGTTGGTGCTCACTGTTCTCCAGCCTACTGTTTACTTGATCTAATCTTAGCTCAAGCCTAGCGTTGCTTGTCTCTATGGCCTGTTCGAGACGTTGGTTATTTTCTCTCGATTCTTTTCGCACCAACTCCAGCCCATGTTTTAATCCTTGCTCTAATCTAACACTGCTTTGTTGCGATTCATTTCGCACCTGTTCCAAACTTTTCTCTAATTTCTTTTGACCTTGCAAAATTTCTCCTAAAATGGCTGCTAGGTTTATACCACTAATACTGCTAATATCAGGGCTATTTGCATTCGAGCTACAAGGGATGACAGTCTGGTCTATCAAAGTTTCTTCCCTACCTGGCACTTCCGGTTCTCTACTGGTGGCCGGTGGAACAGTTTCCACCCCTTCGGTCCTTTCTGTAACACTATCTACGCTCTCGTCTGCGCTCTGCGCGAAATCGTCTTTCACGAACACAAGTCAAAAACATAAACAAACATTCAAAAATAAACATATCAAAACAGTACCACACGTTCTTGGAAATTTTAGGGGATTGTAAAACATAAACCGAAAATTTTACAAGCCAAAGCAGTATTCTGACAAGCGTATTGTCCCTTTAAGCTGAAAACCACTTCTTTGTGGCTAGGACAATATTGAAAATGCCCCTTGACGCTGGAAACCACACCTTTTGTGGCTAGGACAATACTGCAAATGCCCCTTCACGCTGGGAGCCACATCTTTTGTGGTGTGCCCTTTTATAGTGGGACACAGCGTTATCGTAGAGGTCGTTCAAAAGAGAACTTCCACTGACAAGGTGGTGGTGTGACGAGGGAATCAATAATAATTACAATATTATCAGGAGATAATTAATTAATACTCTTTTGGTATGCAAATTCCCTCTTGTAGTGAAAGGGTGACTTCCTTCTGGCGCCGCCACTACCACACCTGATATTTCGGTAGAGCATAAAAAAACAAAATAACAAAAATAATATCTCAGGGATTTGAAAATTTATATCTCAGGGTTTTATATTTATTACCTTCAGCTATGGTTTCTGATGCTACTTGTAAAGGGTGTGCTTAAATTCAACAATAGTTAAAAGAAAAAGAAGAAAAAAAACTTAAATTCAGATGAACAGGTAGCAGCCTGTTTTTTTATCCTTTACACTCATAACTGAGGTAGTTTGGTTTCATGGGGTGATGCCTTCCTGAGCCCCAACCAGGAAGGTTGTCAGAATACTGGAGTTAAGTAGTAAATCTTTCCTTAACTCTCCATCCTGTAAAGAAACACATCCGAAATTAGCACTCTGGGTACTTACCAAGCAGGAAAAAGGAAACCCTCTGGCTATTAGTAGGTGGTACAATTTATTTTCTGAAGGATGCAGGTTGATTATTCCACATTAACACTTACTGAAAGCATTTTCACCAAACACTCGCTTTCCAAATATTAAATTGGTAATTACTTTAATGGTGCACCACTGAACACACTAATCAAATTTTATATTTCACACCTTGTATCACGATATTAGAACTTGGTATCGATAAAAACAGATATTCGTTAAATTTATATATGAACAGATAATTAACTGAAAAGCTTCATTGATATTAACATTTTATAGCGAATAGAAAAATGAATATTATATCCTCATTTCCTGAGAGTTTATGTGTCTCTTTTAGTCTATGCTGTATGAGGACAGACGAGATAAAATAAAGAAAAACATAAATCAAGTTATATTTCGACGCACAGTTTCATTATTATACGAAGAAGAAGGTTCCACTTCTACTGAGAGTCTCTACACTCGAGAGGACGTTGGACAGTTTATGGACGATTAAAACACACTGGAACACTGGATCCTAACAATTCATGATGAGATTTTAGTCCAAGGAAATCTGAACAGATCCTGGCGGTAGTAGTCAATAGGATGACGTAATAGTGTTCAAATAAGGCACAGAAGTACTCGACAGCACAAATAAAATATAATCTCACTTTGTCTCCTTATAAAGTTCAGGAGAGCCCTGCCCATAGGCTCGGACCGGCAACTAGCTCATGTGAGACATGTTTCTTAATATTCAGATCTTCATTACTAAAGATCGGGGTGTAAGTGCGATGCACTATGTAACTGTTAACTTAAATGTGTTGCAATGTAACTTCAAGAATATACGTGGCCATTATAGCCTACAGTTTTGAAGAACGTACAAACATGAGAATTTCACTTCAAGATAAGGTGTGTGTGTGAGACGGTGAACTTTATATCACAGTTTTTAAAGTTTGTATAAGACACTCATGACGAAATAGTTGTAGTATACTCACTACTTGAAGAATATAACTTAACACACACCGGAATCACGGTATATAACTTCTGTTATATACAAGTCAACGGAAGTCCTAGCAGCCGACGAGCTGACTCTTCCGGGTTCTAAACACAACTAACTCTTGGTTTGTCTACTTTTTCCCTGCATAGTTCTGTTTCTTCCTGAAAAGCTAGAGACTCGCTCTTCTCGGAATTGTTGCTGGAAATGTTTGTAGCCGGAGGCTAAATCCTGGGCTCTTCACAACACACACGTGATAGGTGCTGCCCTCAGTGCACCTAACGGCAGTTTCGAAAGTTTTTGAACAAACAGTTGTCCATGGCAGCAACCCAAGTAAAGAAACATATTTTGTTAATAATCACTATTTACAACATAGAAAATTATAATCATACATACATAAAGATACTAAAAGTAAAACAGAACATAATTACACATAGATATACAGATGACACTCAATAATTATAGTGTAGGGATTTATTTTTGCATGGCATACCAATACTGTTCTGCTACTTTCGGCTGCCATCTCTCCCAGAAGGAGAGAGAAGGAAAATGTTTTGTTGCTATTAAATTTTGAAACAAACCAAAGATCTAAATGTCTTTGCCGAAGGGAAACAGATTAAAAATTAAAATATGAATTATAACGTACTTTGTGAACGTACGTAATGAACTTGTGAGCGTAATACGATAGTATTAGTAAAATATATCTGAACATATTCAAAATAAAATACACAATTTCAAACAAGCAATTCATCTCGGGAAAAGTAGAAAATGATTCGCCGGCTGACGACCAACCGTCGTTTGCTACTGACGCTCAACGCTCGAGAGGTGAGACATTCTTTTGAAAGGTGTGAAAAGCACACGTATAGAAATTCAAAATCCAGCATATCGATGCTAAAATTTTTATGATATTTTAAACAAAGAGTAGAGTGCGTTGCTCGCTCAATGTTTCCTGCTAGGGTCTCTTTACAGAGGAAGTTTCCTGCCTACTTCCTATACCATTATTCACTTCTTTTCCATGGTTACCCTAGACATTTCTTCTTACTCAGAGTAGCAGACAATTGTCAACAGACTTTCAGCGCAGAACGCTGTCGCCAGAAGGAAAAAACTCTGTACTTGCTCTCTTGGTATATCAAGAAGTCCAAGACTTCGTCATACGAAGTCACTGATATTATGTATTTTCTTCCTGTATTCTTATATTTAGAATATTCAAATACGATTATACATGTAGCTATTTACATACTACTTCTCGTTAATGAGATGCATGTGAATACATAATGACATTAATAAACCTACGATAAATGTACCTATACAAGAATAAAATAAATAGCAAAAGAATATTAATACTACCGTATTTCGCTCTGTGGAGTGTAGCAAATATTTTACGTTAAATATTAAACAATATGTAAAAATAAGCTAATTAAAAAGCAATTAATTTATTCAGAAAATTAACATATTGATATGGAAATGTGCACTCATCTGCATTTTGATATGCAGATGAAACAGGGGACACTCGGCTTCAGACAATATGCTACACAACACATAGCGGGAGATTGAATATCGACTGGATAATCTGAGAGCTACTAACGGGGTCCATGTAGAAGTGCATATATAGACAAAAAAAACTGTTTGAGTTGCTCTTCATGGTGCCACAAACCGTTATTCTCTGGCACAAATAGTTTCCATGCGATTCATATTTGTAATCAGGGAAGTTTCATGTGAACACCCTGTATTATCATTTCCTTACTCTTTTTCTAAAATAAGCCAGAGTTTTAAGGTAAAAAAAGATAATACTAATGAAACAAATGGCGCTATGTGCATGATGAAAAATAAGATAAGGATTTAAAGCCATCCACTTCTACAAACTTACACTCTTGAGTAAATAAATATCCTGGATGTCAGCGGAACTGAAATGAAGGTTGAGCTCAAAGTGAAATTTGTTTGGTTTGGTGGCATGAATTGTGTTCTGTAACGGTTTTGGTGCATTAACGATTATTTTCGCTGAATTTTATGTTCATATTATTATCTCTCTTTGGTTTATGTTGGGGGCATTATTTATAGTATGGAAATTTCCTGAAGTATATTTATGTATAATAAGAGAAGTTAGAATAGCAAAGCGTATTTCAAATATACCCACTTAATTGCTAATATTGTTTCATTTAAGCAACGTTATGACCTATTCAGAATATTCAATGAAAGTTTCAATACTTGAATCTGTTTAAATGTTAATAATAATATTATTATTACCGTTATTTGATCATTGCATTTACAGTGTTCGAGAATAGTTTCTTATGTGTAAGCGTCTGATTAAATGCTAATATTAATATAATATATTTAAGCAATAAGCTTTCATATTGCGAGATAAAAGTATTATTACGAGTAAAGGTTACACTATATATATAACTGTAAGTATATTGCTAATTGCAGCGGGCAAATTCGCCATGCCAATTTTTGAGTTTTTTTTTTTGCCTCGCTGGCTCCATTATTTCCTTCCTTTCGACAATTAGCTTTGCTAATTACGATTCAGTATTGCTAATCTTTAGATGTTAAGAAAGGTTTATTAAGAATACACGTAATAAAGATATCCCTCTTACAACAGAATTCAGTTCCTTCATTTTGCTTTCAGTTTTGTTCAGCCTAGGTGTTTAATTAATTATTTATTTATTATTATTTTTTTGTCTTCTCTCAACAAGCGCACGCGGAAGAGAGTTACGGAACAAGTTGAAACTCTCTTGCGACCTCCCAGCATCCAGATTTCCACTTAATCTCCTCTTTCTTTCTCTGTCTGCCGGTAGATCTTCTTCATGTTCATCTCAACCATAGGATGGTGGACAACACGGAAATTTTAAAAATTTTCTCTCCCTTGGGAGAGCTGTTTTGATAAGCTCTCCTCTTTGTAACTACATCTAGACATTCTATACTTGGTCTTCCTGGTTTTCCTTCTGCCTTTCTTTCTATCAACACGGTGATCCAATCGGAGTGCCGAATAAGATGACCAAGCATGTTGTTTCTTCTTTTTTCTATTATCTTCATGATATTTCATCCTTCATTAGCTTCCTTTAGTACGTCTTCGTTCCTTTTCGTTTCGGTCCATGGTATGCGCAGCATTCTGCGCCGACACCACATTTAAATATTGCCAGCTTGGATATTTCAGCTTTTCTCAATGTCCACGTCTCTGATCCGTATAGCGCCGCGCTCCATACAAGTGTCTTAATAAATCGTTTTCGAACGTTCAACGACACATTTCTTGATGTTAGCAGTCCTCTTTTCCTATTGAATGCTTGTTTAGCCTGCGCTTTTCTGGAACTTGTGTCTTTTTCATTGTTCCGTCCGAGAATATTAGACTTCCTAAATATGGGAACGTCTTAACGTCTTCCATTTTCTCTCTCTCTAGCCATATGTTTGCCCCTTCCTGTCCTGCTCTTGTGCACTTTATCACTTTCGTTTTCTTCTTATTTATCTTCATTTTGCATGTTTTCTTCCAGTTGGTCGTTCAAGTTTGGAAGTGCTTTCTGCAAATCCTTTTCGTTCTCCGCTATCAATTCTATGTCATCAGCGAACCTTATTGTACCGAAAACCTGGCCATTCACTTTTACACCTTTCTCGTTTCTAGGAAAGAATTATTTTATGGCCTCTTCTATATAGACGTTGAACAGGAGAAGTGAAAGTCCACATCCTTGCCTTACTCCTTTACTTATTCTTGCTTCCTTCTGATCTCTTCCTATAACAGCTGTCTGGTTCCTGTAAAGTTGGTGTATTATTCTTCTGTCTCTGAAATCCACCTTCAGATTCTTCAGCGTTCTGAACTTGATATTCCAATCTACGTTGTCAAAATTCTGCTCGTCGTCCGGAAGAAATAGTCCGCGGCGGTATCCACTGACTTCGTGAATAACTCCTTTTTAACGTCTTAGTGCGACTTAGAATAATTTTGAAAATTTTATATCTTAGTGCACCTGGACTGTAAAGCGGATCACTTTAATGTCACGGTCGCTAGTGAATCAAGAACTACATCATTTGTTCACTCAATGAACAGTGTTGTGATCATTGTGCTAATTATCTTGTTAGTGAATTTTCTTTTGTAAGTTCGAATTTCTGCTACAGACGATTCTTTCAGTCTGCTATTTATTAACTTTGTTGCTTCGGGATCTGTTACGAACCTCCCCGATACTTCGTATCACATGAACTTTCTAAAAGCTATTTCTTAATTAACTTACAGCCGGTTAACTCTGTCATTATTCGTCTAACCTTTCCTTGGATCTCACAGAAGATGCCTAAAATTGTACCTTGGTCTACGGACTTAATCAGCAACTGAATAAAGTTCTTTTAACACCGAACTTCCTGCGTCGCCTATAATATTTCAATCTTTACAAGTACACCAAATCTTCTTCGCTTTAACACTAACAGCAATAGTATATGACTCCGTCATCGTCGTATTGACACTGTAAGTCTACTGGGAAAGCGGAACACCTAGAACAAGGTGCCAGCAGTCCTTTATCTATGTTGGATGCCATTCGCCGACACCGTCTCTTTCTGACGCTGAGACTAGGAGAATATCATCTCATACGAAGTTCTGTGGAGAAGAAGGGTTCCTGATTCCGAGCGAAGTCCAGTGAAGAAGACGTCATCCCTTACGAAACTCTGGTAAAGACATTCCAGCAAAATCACCTGTATTTTTGTCGCTCAAAGCCCAAGTGAAAGTCATTAATCACCTTCTGTGTTACAAGTCATTTAAACGCTTCTGTGCTACCATGATGTTCGCGAAACGGCTTCAGTGACGTCGATGGTAACCCAGAAGTTCTCTATCTGAAACTTGTAGAGACGCCGAGGTAGGACTACATCCTCAGGTGGGTTACAACCATTTGTCTTACGATCTTATGTTTTTTATTCTATATATCAATGTACCTACTTCTTGCATTCCCTAAATATTAAGTCGCTTAACTATAAGGGATCACTTTCTCAAGTATTCTATAATTTGTTTTGAAAACTTCTTATTGCACTTGTTTTTGATGTATTCACAATTTATAGAGCTATGAAAGAACGCTCCTTTTAATCAATTGGTTATTATGTATATTTGGTTTTAATTACTCAACTTATTAATCGCTATCTAGCACTTCGACCCACTGCCAATACATAAAATTGATGACTTAGCGCTGGGATTATTACCCCTCGTTGACACATAAATTTGGTAGCAGCTAGGTAAGATAAGAATCCCTACATAAATTTGGTGACAAGCGGTGGCTTAATTACCTACCGCTGGCGCTACATAAATCTGGTATTTGTTGCTGTGAGAATACTCATCTGTCGCCCTGCTAAAACTGGCGACCTCTGGGAAAACCAATCCCTTCCTAATGTTACGGAATTGTTCTCTATTTTTGCGTACTACTACTAACTCATTATTATTCTAAAGTTAGTTTGCTTGCATTGAATTACTGTTCCGTTGTTAACAGTCGTTTGAGACTCTTAGTGTATTTAAATGCGCTGAGTCTAATACGCCTTGGACTGTTTATTATCTAAGTTAAGATATTGCCATTATAGAGCTTCACCGCTTTCTTTGAATACGGATTTATTTAAAGTCCTTGTTATAAACAGGCTTTTTCAAGACTAACTCTTCTTTTATTTTGTCGTGCTCCACGGATCCTGTATAATCTTTATCCTAGCTAAATGTGGTAGAATGTGGAGAGTTCATTTGTAATATGTGAGATATATACTACCCAATTATAAGTTATTGTTTTCGCTATTATTAGTATTTTATTGGTGTCTTAAGCACCCTGTTAATATGCAATAAATTAAATTATTATTATTAAGCGCTCGTATTAAATTGACACCTTCATAGATTTTAACGTTCTCTGATCAAAGATCTACTTGGGAGAGTGAACAAACTATTCCATATTCCGAGTGTTCGTGGTAGAAGCAGTGTTCTTAAAAACTACGAATCACTGATTTTCCTACCGGCAGGCCACGAAGAGCTTGTTCCCCTCAAGATCCCCTCAAGATCTCCTTCAAGTGGAACACCGCTGATAAGAATTTATTGTTATTGAAAAGGCAAATTTAATGTGCCAGTGCCAAAAGTACAGAAACGAGTAGTATGGCATTTATATACAAACAGGCCGGTAACCAGCCCAAAAATGTAGGGGGAGGCGGTAGAGATTAGGGCGGCCCGATCCCATCATATTATACTTCATTTGCAAGCCTACCTTGACAATTTAAGAGGGCGGCCCCCCTAGACCCCAATGGATACTGGCATGTATACAAACTATATTGTGCAGATGTAAACGGTATTTTCTTGATAGAAACAACTTCTCTATAATAGTAATTTTACACCAAATTACTATACGACTTATTATAAGCAACATTTGGGGGGTGGAAATAGACGATGAGTTAATTGTAGGGTTGCCAACTCTGGACAATTAAAAAGAAACAACACTCCTTCAAAATTCCCTATGATATAGGCCTAAGTGTGAAGTATCTCTGTTCCGACCCATTCATGGGAAGGAAATGTACTATCGTAAACAAAAGTGCATTAGCACCTGCATTCTGCATATTAGGGTGGATCGAAAAATCAAAAGTTGTCCAATTAAATAGCACTAGGTGTCAAAAGTTGTGTATTAACTAGTATAACATTAGTGATTTTTTTCATAATTTTTGTACTTCATCTTCGTTCCCCGCAAGGGCCTCAAAATTTTGCATTTTTATGAAAGTTTGATATTTTGAAAATATTGATTTTCTTTTAAAGTTGCCCAATGAAATCTAACTATGTGACAAAAGTTACATAATGACTAGATTGTCTACACTGTTCATGATTTTAAAAATAATTTGTATCTTCATCCCCCGCAAGGGCTTGAAATTTACAGTTTTTATTATATATTCTAAGGCATATTCTACAGCATTTATATGGCGCAACAGTGGATCCTCAAAAGTTCTCGGAAACTATAGGAAAAGTTAAACCAATTGTGTGGATTTACCAGTCGTTAATTTTCAAGCAAGTGAAGGAACTTTCCCGGAAATGGAACAAAAAGACGTCAAACTGTAGTACAGACAGAAAATATATGTGGAATGTTTGCAAAGCAATCTCTTCCGGTGAGTGTTCACCGAATCTTGCATCAAGAAGTTCTAGAATTATCGCATGCAAGATGGATCACTACTACTAACATCTTGCTTAGAGTGTGCATAATTACTACTGATCCATCTTCGAACTTGGATGAGCTCGTTACATTCATCATGAAAGTGTTTGCTCCGATGTGGTTGTACATTAAATGTAACCCTACAGTAGTAATCGCGGGACTTGAGGCCATTTTACCGCCCCTAGAGCGTGGCGCCCGCCGCCGCCGCCAAAAATTTGCGCCCCGGGCGCCCGGCGCCCATTTTTTGGGGTTACATGTTATGACGTCATAGGGTCACGTGATGTTAGGCCATGCCTTTTTGGGTTATGTGATGTTAGGCCCTGGAGCATGGAGCCCGCCGCCGCCGCTAAAAATTTGCGCCCCGGGCGCCCGGCGCCCATTTTTTGGGGTTACATGTTATGACGTCATAGGGTCACGTGATGTTAGGCCATGCCTTTTTGGGTTATGTGATGTTAGGCCCTGGAGCATGGAGCCCGCCGCCGCCGCCAAAATTTTGCGCCCCGGGCGCCCGGCGCCCATTTTGGGGTTACATGTTATGACGTCATAGGGTCACGTGATGTTAGGCCATGCCTTTTTTTTGGGTTACGTGATGTTAGGCCACGCCTTTATGGGTTACGTGGTGTTAGGCCACGTCTTTATGGGGTAGTTTTACCGAGGGGGGTTGATTTTGTTTTCTTTTACGGCATAAAATTTTTGGAGATCGTTACTTTTTAATGGAATATAGGTGTATGTATAGTTTACTTTGCGGTATATATTTTCAATTTAGCGCCCCTAGGCCACACCCCCGTTCGCCTTTATGGGGTAGGTTGTTGATTTTGTTCCCTTTACGGTATAAAATTTGGAGATTGTTACCTTATGATGAAGTACAGGTGTATGTATAGCTTATTTTGTGTTACTTGATTTTAACTTTTGCGCCCCTGGAGTGTGACGCCACTGAAATTTTGCGCCCCGGCCCCTTTAGTTTACATAGTTTACGATCCGCCTTTATGGGGCAGTTTCACGTATGAGTTTATTTGTTTCTTTTTATGGTTATAAATTTGAAGAATGTTATTTCCTTTTTTACCTTATAGGATGTATATATAGCTTACCTTATTTTTGTTCCCTTTGATACACCCATGCGCACACCTTAGCATTACGTCATTTGGTCACGTGGTGTTAGGCTTTATGGGTAGACCTACCGAAGGGGTGCAGGGGTACATAGGACCATCCCCCTTAAATTTTGGAAATTGCCAAATCTAAAAATTTGGTATGGTAGCCTAGGACCATAGTATGTACCTCTACTAGTATTGGGTGTCTATGTCGTTCCCTTTCATGGGTAAAAAATTGCCAAAAATTCAAATTTCGGGGTTTTTTGACCTAATTTATCCTCTTGGATGAGGTGTTATTATCCCCCCTTTTGATGAGGTGTTATTACCCTATATGGATATATGTGCATATACAGGGTCAATTACCTTTCATAAGACATGGGTATATTTGTGCACCCCTTTAAAAATTTGGGAGGAGTACATTGGCCCACCCCTTAAATTTTGGAAATCGCCCAATTTAAACATTTGGTATAATAGTATAAAACCCTAATATAGATCACTATAAATTTGGGTGGTCTACCTCGTTCCCTTTTAGGGGTATAAAATTGCCAAAATATAAACGTAAGCAATACGTTGTATCATGTGTTTGGTTTTTTGACCTAATTTATTCCAATGGATGAGGTCCTATTATCTTATATGGTTATATGGTCATGTATAGGGGTCCATCCCCTATTATAAGACATAAATACATTTGTGCACCCCTTGAATTTTTTTTTTGGGGGGGGGAATGATACCTTGGCCCACCCCTTAAGTTTTAGAAATTGCCAAATTTAAACATTTGGTATCATAGTACTGGACCCTAATATATATTACTATAAATTTGGGTGGTCCACCTCGTTCCCTTTTAGGAGCCATTTTGTTCCGCTTTAGGGGTGAACATGGATACAGTGGTCCACTTCGTTCCCTTTTAGGGGGCATTTTTGTTCCGCTTTAGGGGTGAACATGGATACCTTGGAATCGTCCCGAGTTTGATTCTTGGAAATGTTGAATTTAACGTCCCCGCGAAAACGGTGAGAAATGATAGGACGAAACATGAACTTACTTGACTGAGGATTGAAGCAGGGACCTCATACAGTAGAGACAAGCGCTAAGCGACCGTACACGTGTGTTGATTACTATGCAATGGTCCCGAGTTTGATTCTTGGTGCTAGTGTTAGAAAAATTTAACGTCCCACTTGAAACGATGATGAGAAATGAGAAAACATCATAAACTTACTTGCTTGCGGATTGAAGCAGAGACCTCACACATCAGAAAAAAAAAACGCTGAGCCACCATGCCAACTTCAGTGCGAGCAATTTCACGTATGAAAAGAACATGGACAGATTATGTTACATTACTACACATTTCTGCTCGCATAGAAGTTTGTTATTGTGAAATTGCAGAATCTGCTTATACTACATCAGCATTTTTTTCTCAGCTGACGGAATTTTAAAGCTCAACTTTACATTTATGTCAAAGACAGTTTCGTAACATATCGATGAGTGTTACATTTTTTCAATCAAGTTTAAGAAAACTGAATCACATTTTAGATGTATAATTTGAATGTCGTAAGAAACTAACGAGTCAACGGTATGATGTCATGATCAAAATTGCGATACTAGATGTCGTAACGATTGATGTGTAAGGAGAAAAACGTGAATAATGTCACAACCAATCAGATTGTTTCTTACATCACGTTTCGGCTCATGATGAAAGCTGTGTTTTCATTGGGTCTCCGTGATGTCATTGATTCATTTCCTCGTTTCTGATTGGCTGATAGTGTTGTCACTTTATAGTTGAACACGTTTTAGATCTAAATAAAATTCTTAATTTCATTTTCAAGTCCTACTTTCACGAAGATCGTGAATGAACGAAGGTGTACCTCTAGTGACAGCGTGACTTTACTCCGTTCCTTGAATTTGAGGTAAGTATCAACCGCGTTTTCTTAATATCAATGGAGTGCTTTTGCATGAGGTTAACATTGTTATCACTGTTTTTATTTTAGCATGAAATATTTAGCAAATGGAAGAATAACCCTCACTTACTTGACCGGGAATCCCACACATTAGAAGTAAGCACAAGAAATTTATTGATTTTGGTTTAGCGTCCTTTCAGTAGTGAGGCTAGGAGTACAGCTTAATGTTGAATTTGAGCGCATACTGGGTGTTGAACCCGGGCCACATCCACACATTAGAAGTAAGCACGAGAAATTTGTTGATTTTGGTTTTAGCGTCCCTTCAGTAGTGGGGCTAGGAATACAGCTTAATGTTGAATCTGAGTGCATACTGGGTGTTGAACCAGGGCCAGAGGTGCGTAACGCTAACCACTTAGCTCAGTTTCTGAAAGTAAACAAAGAAACTACGCACGAATTTGTTCCCCGAAAGTGAGACGTGGACCTACAGTTTAATGTGGGATCTGATCTCCCGCCGAGAATCGAATTCGAGTCTTTCTTGTCTTAGCTCGAAAAAAGCAAGCACATGAGATTTTGTTTTTCGTTTCATGTTCGTCATACGTTTAAAGTTCAGTGTCAGAGGAAAAATGCTTACTACAATGATTCTCTCAGCACAGTTAGAAAAACAATTTCATTCATTCTTTTTATCACTACAGAAACTTAGGTCATTTACATGTTGGTCCCGGGTTTGATTTCCAGTATGACGACAATAAAACGTTTCAGTAGTAGAACTATTTGAGATATGATCATTCTTTTAGGATTGATCGTGTAGTCATTTTGATAACGTAGTGATCTCTGAATTCAATTTTAATTCGTGCTTTTTTTTTTCTCTTCTCGTTTTAGATATTTGTTTTCTTTGCCTATTCCTTTTTGTTTTACCTTACCTTTTTCCTATTTGAATATGGCTACTTCTGGCTTTACTGTCTTGCGAGAAATCAATAGACATTATCGGCGTTTTAATCTTGAAGGACGAATGTTGGAAATTCAAATTAATGCTCCGGCCAGTGACACCGATATTGTTGAATGGGTTCAGGCCTCCTTTCAACAGATGTTAGATTACTTATTGGAAAATGTTGACGAATCATCGATGGTTGGATTGTCGATTTTATCTCATGATGAGAAGAACAAACCGTTTTATTTATCTTTTCGGCGTGCAAGTAATTTGACACTGGAGACTTTATGGGCTTCCTTTGATCGCATCCTTCAAAGTAACGATAGTTTTCTCATGAACGAACCGTTCATTGTACATTTTCATCATGTGGATGTGCCCCGTGGATTTGGATTGGTGCGTCGAGGTCTTTTATCAAACGACGAATTATTAAAGTGCAAGAAAGGCATTTTACGAGTGAAAAACACCGACAAGAAATGTTTGGCTTATGCAATTGTGATTGCTATTGGCCTAAAGAAATATAAAGATACAAATCAGAAACTGTACAATCAATATCGCAAACAGCGCAAGTTTGTTGTTATTCCAGACGTACTTGAACTTTTGTCTCGATCCTCAGTGAATTTAGATCATGGAGGATCCGTGGAAGAATTGCGACAATTGCAACGCTACTTGACAAATTATAAACTTACCGTATACACCAGCTTCTCCGGAGAAGATATTCTGTATGAAGGACCGGGTGGCGAAGACAAGATTCCAATCAATTTAATGTGCATCAATTCTCATTATGACATCATCACGTCATTAACGTCTGTTTTTTCTACCAGCTATTACTGTGCTGCATGCCACAAAAAATATGATCATCGTATTGCACACGTTAAGAACTGTTCGGCCATGTGTGAGAAATGTTTGCAGAAACCGCCATGCAGTAAGACCAATACGGAGAAGCAGTGCCCAGAATGCAATCGTGAATTTTATGGTGAAACATGCTATACAAATCATCTGACTGTACCATATCATAAGGGCCAACCAATATGCAAGATGGTGAAACAGTGTGCCAAATGTCTACGCATTTATTCGTTTGTCCATACAGGGGAAAGAAAACATGATTGTACTGATTATTTTTGTAATGTGTGCCATAAACACGTTACGTCTACCCACCAATGCTACATGAAGCCTGATACGACTCAATTAAAACCTGGAGTTCCATCAGTGTTACATGCCAAGAAGGCTATGATTGTCTTCTATGATATCGAAGCCACACAGGATACTTTCTTCGATGAAGACACGTTCATTCATAAGCCCAATTTACTGGTGGCCCAACAAGTATGTTACAACTGTGTTCAAGATGAAGATATACATCATCCGTGTGAAGTTTGTGGACAGCGGGAACATATTTTTCAAGATGATCCAATCAATGCCTTTCTTGCGTATTTACGTCAACCACGACCCCACATCAAACTTATTGTATCTTTGGCACATAACTTTAAGGGATATGATGGTCATTTTATTCTTAAATCTTTAGTGGAAGAACATGAATCGAAACCTACCTTGATCTTGAACGGAGCAAAAATTTTAAGCATGAAAGTGAATCACTTATCGTTTATTGACTCCTTAAATTTCATGCCAATGGCTTTAAGTAAATTATCCAAGGCATTTCATTTACCAGCGACCAAAGGATATTTTCCACACTTTTTAAATACTGCTGCAAATCAAGCGTATGTGGGAAAATTACCGGACATCCATTATTATGGTGCAGATGAAATGAAAGTGGATGAACGAGAGAAATTCATGACATGGTACAACGAACACCAGAACGATACGTTTATTTTCCAAGAAGAATTGGTAAACTATTGTGTCCAGGACGTCAACGTACTTCGAATGGCTTGTATATCTTTCATGACCACTTTTGAACAAGAAACTCACGTTAATCCTTTCCTGGAGGCTATCACTTTGGCGAGTGCGTGCAATTTAGTATTTCGACGAAATTTCTTAAAACCTAATACTATTAGCATTCTTCCTGCACGAGGATACCGTCACAGAAACAATCAGTCACGGATTGCTTTGCAGTGGCTTGCCTACATGGAGGAAAAAGAGGGTCATTCAATTCAACATGCTGCGAGAGGAAAAGAAGTTTATGTTGCTGGTTTTCATCTGGACGGCTACTACAAAGATCCCGACACTAAAGAGGAACACGTGTATGAATTTGAAGGGTGCAGATTCCACGGCTGTACTCTATGTGTCCCTACAGGCCGTGATCAACCCATTTATGAGAACTCCGAAGAAACAATGAACTATCGCTACGAGAGAACACAACGTAAAATGAAATTATTACGATCCATGGGATATAAAGTACATGAAATGTGGGAATGTGAATTTCGTCAAGTGTTAAAATCCAATCCAGCATTGGCCTCTTCTTTAAGCACACATCCTTATATGAATAAGACACCATTAAATCCAAGAGACAGCTTCTATGGTGGCCGTGTTAATGCCATTAAATTGTATCACGTCGCAAATGAAAATGAAGGCGAAGAAATAAAATTCTTGGATATCGTCTCCCTGTATCCTTATGTGAATAAATGTGGACGGTATCCAATAGGGCACCCACGAATATATCTACAGGGAGATCCAGAAATGCCCGACATTCAAACTGTCAACGGATTGGTCAAGTTGAAGATTTTGCCTAGCAGAAATGTGTTTCATCCAGTACTGCCATTTCGCTCAAATAAGAAGTTGTTGTTTCCACTTTGTGCTGCCTGTGCCACAGCATTAAATCAAGATTCTGAATGTACACATTCGGACAGTGAACGAAGTCTAACAGGAACATGGGTGTCCTATGAAATTCAAAAAGCCATTGAACTTGGGTATCAAGTCATTGAAATTTACGAAATTTGGGATTACGACATCACCGTATATGATCCAGAAACCAAGACTGGCGGATTATTCAGCGAATACATTAATACATTTTTGAAATCGAAGCTGGAAGCTTCTGGTTGGCCTGCCAATTGCGTCACCGAAGAAGAAAAGCAGCAGTATATCCAAGTGGTACAACAACGGGAAGGCATAACTTTAGATGCAGCAAATATAATGACAAATTCAGCACGTCGTAGTCTTGCAAAGCTCTGTTTGAATGCCTTCTGGGGACGACTCGCTATAAGAGACAATTTCAGCCAAACGACCATCATTAACGACCCCAAAGAACTGTATCAAAAATTAACTGCTCCAGATATAAAAGTCAACCAAATTTTACCTGTTAACGATTCGATGTTATACCTTTATTGGCAGTATGAAGATGATGTTCCAGTACAAAATCACAATGCTAATGTTGTCCTTGGAGCATTTACAACGTGTCAAGCTCGTCTGGAACTCTACAAATATTTAGAACTTCTGCAAGAAAGAGTATTATATTTCGATACAGATTCAGTGATATTCACGCAGCGACCATCACAGCCCACAATAGAACCAGAAGTATTTCTTGGTTCAATGTCAAATGAACTGGAATCAATTGGACCAAAAGCATACATTAAAAAATTTGTGTCTGGTGGCCCAAAACAGTACGCCTTGGAAATCTACAACCCCGACACGAAATCAACTAGTTATGTATGCAAAATTCGTGGATTCACACTCAATTATACTGCAAGTCAAAAGTTAAATTTCAATAGTCTGGAGCAAATGATCATAAATCAATCGAGTGAAAAAATCTCCATTAGCACGCCGCACAAAATTTACAGAACCCACGATCATCATCTTGTCACAAAACCTGAAGAAAAGAAGTACAGTTTCAACTATAAAAAACGCCGATTAATACCAGACACATACGAGACATTGCCCTATGGGTATAAAAAAGCCAGAACAGAATAACAGCCATATTTTCCCCTAATCCCACCAACATCACCTCCCAAAGACGGGGCAAAGAATCAACGCAACACGGGACATGCTTCAACAAGGCCACAGCGAAGACAAAAACTCAGATGACATCACCTTGCAGAAACCCGTGGAGAAAAAAAAAAGGAATTCAGGTACGTCACATTTGCGTTTCTTTTCTCACCTCACTCTCTCTTGATCAGTTAGTTCGATGTTAATAATCTGTTTTTCTTCTTTCACAGGAAACAAAATAAATATTACCATGTATATTCATATGTTTTATTTTCTCTTTACAGAATTTGTACCCGTCACGGACACGTCTTCCTTTGAAGAAAAAAGAAATTCTGTATTCTATTTCACATGCTAAAAATAAATGTACAAAAACATGATTCTGTGTTTTATTTCCTGTACTGCGATTTCAATTTCTTTTTTCTGAATCAGTTTACCGGTAAAATAAATCAATGTTTTGCGGAAAAAAAAATCAAACTAAATTTTTGTTTCAGAAAATTTTTAGTGTACGAAAAAAAAAAACTGATTCAGAAAATTTTTGTGTACGAAAAAAAATGTTTTCAGAAAAATTTTTTGTGTACGAAAACAAAATTCTGTTTCAGAAATTTTTTGTGTGTACAAAACAAAAACTGTTTCAGAAAAAATTTTATGTACAAACAAAATTCTGTTTCAGAAAAATTTTTATGTACAAACAAAATTCTGTTTCAGAAAATTTTTGTGTGCAAAACAAAAATCAGTTTTCGTCACGAAACTGCTCCGACTAAATGAATCGATTCATTCTGATAGTGTTGGCAACACTGGAAAAATTTCGGTAAGTATCGCTCAGACCCTGAGTTACAGCGAACACATCTAGATTCGAACCAGCAACCTTACATGTCTGATTCATCTCTAAATACAGCCAACTAAACAATAAGATTATGTGTATACGTCAATGCTTTGCACTGAGTCAACAAGGTTTTCTTCAAGGTCAAAGTTGCACACGAAGTAAAAAAGATGACAACGCAGATCTTCTATCTTTCTATATGAAACATAAACCTAGTATAAACTGCTCGCACTGAAATGTGTAATGTAACATAATCTGTTCGTCTTCTTTTCATACGCGAAACTGTTCGCACTGAATGGAGTACGGCGGCTCAGCGCTTCAATCCACAACGAAGTAAGTTCATGTTTCCTCCTATCATTTTTCATCATCGTTTCAAGGGGACGTTAAACTCAACATTTCCAAGAATCGAACTCGGGACCATGACATAGTAATCAACAAACTGAACTTCTCAATGGGCCATGGTGACTCAGTTCTTATTTCTGATGTGTGAGGTCTCTGCTTCAATCCGCAAGCAAGTAAGTTTATGATGTTTTCTCATTTCATCGTTTCAAGGGAACGTTAACATTTCCTGAAACTAGCACCAAGAATCAAACTCGGGACCATTGCATAGTAATCAACACACGTGTACGATGGCTCAGTGCTTGTCTCTCTACTGTATGAGGTCACTGCTTCAATCCTCAGTCAAGTAAGTTCCTGTTTCGTCCTATCATCTCTCACCGTTTTCGCGGGGACGTTAAATTCAACATTTCCAAGAATCAAACTCGGGACGATTCCAAGGTTCACTCCTAAAGCGGAACAAAATGCCCCCTAAAAGGGAACGAGGTGGACCACCCAAATTTTGTAGTAATATATATATATTAGGGTCCAGTACTATGATACCAAATGTTTAAATTTGGCAATTTCTAAAACTTAAGGGGCGGGCCAAGGTACCATTCCCGGGGGTGCACATATGTACTTATGTTTCATAATAGGGAATGGACTCCTATACATGGCCATATAACCATATAAGGTAATAGGATCTCATCCAAGGAAATGAATTAGGTCAAAAACCAAACACGTGGTACAACGTAATGCTTACGTTTATATTTTGGCAATTTTGTACCCCTAAAAGGGAACGAGATAGACCACCGAAATTTTGTAGTAATATATATTAGGGTTTTATACTATTATACCAAATGTTTAAATTGGGCAATTTCCAAAATTTAAGGGGTGGGCCAAGGCACTCCTGCCGGGGTGCACAAATGTACCTATGTCTTACAATAGGAAATAAACACCTGTATACACCCATATAAGGGACCTCATCCAAGGGAATAAAATGAGCCAAAAACCAAACATGTGGTTGTACTAAAATTTTTGGCAATTTTGTACCCCTAAAAGGAAACGAAGTGGTCCACCCAAATTTATAGTAATACATACTAGGGTTCTATACTATTGTACCAAAATGTTTAAATTGGGCAATTTCCAAAATTGAAGGGGTGGGCCAAGGCACTCCTGCCGGGGTGCACAAATGTACCTATGTCTTACAATAGGAAATAAACACCTGTATACACCCATATAAGGTAATAGGACCTCATCCAAGGGAATAAAAATGAACCAAAAAAAAAAAACAAACAAACATGTGGTTGTACTAAAATTTTGGCAATTTTGTGGACCACCCAAATTTATAGTAATACATACTAGGGTTCTATACTATAATACCCAATGTTGAAATTGGGCAATTTCCAAAATTGAAGGGGTGGGCCAAGGTACACCTCCCAAAAATTTAAAGGGGTGCATTAATATACCCATGTCTTATGAAAGGTAATGAATCCCTGTATATGCACATATAACCATATAGGATAATAATACCTCATCAAAGGGGATAAATTAGGTCAAAAAACCCCGAAATTTGAATTTTTGGCAATTTTTTACCCATAAAAGGGAACGACATAGACACCCAATACTGATAGAGGTACATACTGTGGTCCTAGGCTACCACACCCAATTTTTAGATTTGGCAATTTCCAAAATTTAAGGGGTGGTCCTATGTACCCCTGCCAAAATCTAGAGGGGTGGTCCTAAGTACCCCTAGGTCATTGACACGAGCCAGGGACCATGGGTCCTGGGGGGTGGTCCTATGTACCCCTGCCAAATTTTAGGGGGTGGTCCTAGGTACCCCTAGGTCATTGACCCCGGCCAGGGACCATGGATCCTGAGGCAGGGACCCAGGGGCCAAAAAGTTAGGCAAAGTGCAGCCAATACTACTCCTACCATTAAAGATGCTCCTGTGAATTTCTTTCGTACAATAGCATTTTCACGGTACTTAAGCAATGAACTGAAGCTCACTGTAGATAGGGCAATTCAGTTAATGGTTTCTTCTCGTATCCGGAGAATTTACTGGTATCTATGTTCTCCGATGACCGAAAACATATTCGAGAACTAGTTATGTGTAGAATACTTGACGCAAAGTCAAAAGCTCAAACCAAACACCTCCTGTACGTAAGTTCAGTATTCCACCAATCCACTTTAGTGCTCAGGTTTACATTGACCTAATCAACTGACAGGAAATCGAAGTAATCGTGCAACCACTGACAAGACATTTGTCGGAGGAGGATCTACAGAAATATGTAACAGAATGATCATCTGTTTTCCACTTACCATGAAATACCCAAGCAGTCAAGAGGTGCGTTGAAACTGTTACCGAAGCTTCGTCTGAAGTGTGTGATGTCTTAGCTCGAGATGGATTTATCAGAGCAATGTCAATTATGCCCGCATTCGAAACAAAATCTCAATACAAACCAACGAGCTAAAGAGATAATTTCCAAAGGTAGAGTGGATGGGATGGGAGGATGGGCGGAACTCTATATGCAGCCACCTCCTCGTGCTGAGTTCTGGGTGTTTCTGGGAACCAGCAAAGAAGTGCATATCAAAAATAATTTCAATGGAAAATTATTACATTTACATAATGTATCTTAATATTATGCTCAGTTTATTTTTAAATATTACTGTGAAACTGAATTTTAAAACATATTGGAGGTACGAAGATGAAGGAAAACTATTTTTAAAAATCATCGAAATTATGCTAATCACGCGCAAGGCTTGAAATCTAATAGGATATTATTTGACAATTCTTGAAATTTGTCAGTGTCTTCAATGAATTTTGAGATTTAATGTATAAATTCCAAACTTTTAAGGCTTCTTCAGGTAATAAGATAAAGCACAAAAATTATTTCAAAACCATAGGTGTTATGGTAGCGAACACAACTCTTTATTAAGCAAGTGTGAAGTGATTTGGCAGATTTTAAAACTTTTTTTAAAATTTAGGTGCAATTTCAAAATTTACCACAAAACTGCAAAATTTCAGCCCCTTGTGGGGAATGAAGATGAAAATTATTTTAGAAATCATGAATGGTGTAGTCAATCTAGTTATTATCCAACTTTTGACAACTAGTTCGATTTCATTGGGCAGCTTTAAAAAAAATTCAATATTTTCAGAAAATTCAACTTTTCATAAAAATTGCAAACATTTGAGGCCCTTGCGGGGAATGAAGTACAAAAATTATGGAAAAAATCACGAATGTTATACTAGTCAATACACAAGTTTTGACACCTAGTGCTGGAGAACTTTTGGTTTTTTCGATCCCCCCTACTGCATATCCTTACTACATTAACAAATAAACTTAATAGATACATTCTGCTATAAATGAGAAACTGAAATCGTCATTGATAATTTTATTGTATTTACCAGTAACTGCTACTTCTTTAAAATTATCCAGACAGATGAACAAAAGTAGTATATTAATCTTTACGTGACAATTTTGGATTTGGAAAATGAAATTTAATTTTTAAACTTATATTTCTACTACACGAAATTGCTTTAACGAGTCATTTTTCACTCTCAATAAATGTATAAAATTCCTTACAAGTAAATTTCAAATTTTTCCTGATACAGTCCCTGTCATCTCTTTAAAATTATCTGAACAGTTGGACAAAATACAATGCAGGATCAAAAAGTAAGGTAACAAATGCCCTAAAAATGAACCACTAATGCTAGTAACTCTTTGTTTTTTGTGTGTTTTCAGTATTGATGAGTAGTATCCCTGGTGACCGCTAGAGAGCAGCACGGTGACGTACTTGCAAATAATTGCAGTTCAAAGATGGCAGGGCTACTGAAAACATTGTTGAATGTGGAAGTGCGAAGTGTCATAATTTTTTGTTATCCATTTTAAATGCTTATAATAAAACATAAAATATCGTTTAAACACAGTGCCCACTTTTTATTAAGTATTACCTTTAAATCTATAATACCTGAAATACTATCACTACAAAACTTTTCAGGAGTAACTTATATACATGTTTCTAATCAATCTAGAATCTTCTGTTTTTAATTCTTCTCTTTTTCTTCTTTTTGTTTCAACGGCATGTGTATAATTTCATAACATATTCTGCCCTTTGATTTATATGTGCCCCTAACATCCTTCTCCCCTCAAAAAAATGTTTATTCATACCCCCATCTGTCCGGAGGTCTACGTAATCGTTGTGGTCTTCTACTCACTATTTCATCTTTATCTTCTAATGTCCTTTCCTCTGACAAGTTCTTTTGAAGAAAAGCATTATCAATTCTCCTATCTACGCCAGAAGGACCCATACTATCCTTACTGTAACTTCTTCTGAAAAATGGCGTTGCAAAGTTTACTTTTGTCATTCTCTCGTTTTGCTTGGAAAATGGGTCCGTCATTCTAACTTGATGAATATGGCATCTCCGAACTGAACCATTAAAAAGAACGTTCATTGTATTAGAACCAGTGTATCTAACGAAATTTCCTTTAATAAATTTAGGAAAGTTTGTCTTGTAGTTTCTTACCCAAATAATTTTACCTTCCATAGCAGTACGTTCGGGTTTATCTCTACTTACACTCCAGGCTTTTACTTCGTTCGGAACTGTTACACCAACATTAAACCAAGTAGTTGGATTAAAAGCAAATATCAGCGAAGCAGGTGATGTTTGTATAGTTTTCAAAGGAGTGTGTAACAAAGCATAGTTAATTTCCTTTAACCACTGAACCACAGCTTGTTTGCTAACTTTGTATCCATTTTGAATATACCGTTTCCTTAGTAACCTTTTAAATGTCTGCACCGCTCTTTCAGCACTACCATTGCTCTCCGGTGAATAAGGTGGTGTATTTAATAACTTAATATTTCGCTTTCTACAATATTCTTGGAATTTCTGACCATTGAAAGGTGGTCCGTTATCTGTTACTATAGATTCAGGAAATCCAACTAATGCAAACAGTTCCTCCAAACATTCTAAGGTAGTTTCTGTATTTGTAGAATCTACTCTCCACACCCTAATCCAATGTGAAAACGTGTCGACAATAACTAGAAATAGAAAACCCAATAATTGGCAATGATCTATATGCATTCGAGCAAAAGGTTTACTAGATGCAGGCCAAGAAGAGTAGTTGGTCTTAGGAACATTATTGGCCACTGCCGCACAAATCTCACAATTTCTTAAGAAACAACGTAAATCATTCATCATATCAGGCCACCAAACTTCTTCAGATGCTAATTTTAGCATAGCATATTCACCCATATGATCTTGGTGTAATTTTCTCATGTATTGGTCTCTTAACCTTCTAGGTATTAACACCCTTCCTCTCCAAAAAACACAATCTTCCTGACACTCTAACTGAAAACGTTTTTTAAACATGTCTTGATATTCCTTGAAATCGAAACAAGAAGGCAATTTCTTTGGCCAACCTCTCATCATCCATTCTTTAACTTTCAAAATCGTGGGATCCTTCCTAGATTCTTCCATTATCTCTTCTTTCTCCAAAATAGTGGACGAGATTTCGCTAATAAATTCAGGTGCTACCTTTTCCCCCTCTGTCGGCACTCTTAGAGGGAATCTTGATAAATAATCTGCTAATTTCACCGATTTACTATATACAATGTCAAAATCATAATTTGTTAATAAGAGAAACCATCTTTGTATTCTCGGAGAAGCACCATCAGGTGCAGTTTTCAACCCGAAAATCCATTTTACAGGCTGTGAATCAGTTAAAATTTTAAAATATCTTCCGAAAAGAAATTTGTGGAATTTCCGCACCCCAAAAATTATGGCTAAAGCTTCTCTTTCAAACTGAGAATAATTTTTTTCTGCCTCCGAGAGTGTAGCTGATGCACAAGCAACTGTCCTCAGTTGACCTTCTACTTCGTTATATAATACTGCCCCTACTCCATCTGGTGAAGCATCCGTCATTAAAACAACTTTAGCATCTTCTTTAAAAGGATGTAAGATCCTAGCTTCCTTTAACAGGTCTTTTGCTAATTGGAATTCTTGTTCATGCTTACTGGACCACTCCCACCTGACACCTTTCTTCAATAAACCGTATAACGAAGGAATATTAGTAGGTAAAGAAGGTAAATGTCTATGATAAAAATTCAACATTCCCATGAACGACTGTAACTGCAGAATGTTTTTTGGAGGGGGTGTATCCAAAATTGGCTGCATTTTGTCTTTCGCAGGTAAAATACCTTGTTGTGAAATGTCATAACCTAAATACGTAATAGATTGTACAAAGAAAACACTTTTGTCTTTATTAACCTGAATACTGTACTCCTTAAATTTTTGCAAAACTTGAGTAGTTCTTTTATGACATTCTTCTAAAGTGCTTCCCCATATTAGCACATCGTCCAGATAACAAATTATTCCTTCCAAATCTTTAGTTACTATATCCATGAACTGTTGAAATATTTGAGCTGAGCAGTTCAAACCGAAAGGCAATCTGTGATGTAAATATAAACCCCAGGGAGTATTTACAACTAAGTATTTTAGAGAGCTTTCTTGAACTTCAAGTTGTAAATAGGCCTGATTTAAATCCAGCAATACAAAATATTTAGCTGCTGTTAACTTATTAAGTACGTCCTGTATCTTCGGCAAAGGATAACTTACTCTTTCCGTAACTAAATTAAGGGTCCTTTTAAAATCTAAACACAATCTTATGGAGCCGTTTTTCTTTTTAACTATAACCATAGGCGCCGCCCAATCCGCTTGCGTAATTTTCCTTAAAACTCCTGCGTTACATAGTTTATCTAACTCGCTTTTTACTTGATCTTGTAATGCATAAGGTATATCATATGCTTTTCTAAAGATAGGCGTAGCCCCTGGTTTAACCGGAATATTCACTTTAAAATTCTTAATAGGTATATCAATGGATCCTTTAAAAACTTCCTCAAATTGATTTAATAATTGTGCTTGCAATAAATTTACTGTTTGGCTATCTACTGCTTCCATATGTCTCAGATCACTAGTAATATCAAACATCTCAAACCATTGTTTCCTCCACTCAGGTACTATCTCGTCAAGCCAACTTCTTCCTAAAATAGGAAGGAATGTTTCTTGTTTAACTACCATTAAAGTTAAACGACCCTTATAACTTTTATGTTCTACCATAAGACTACACTTTCCCACAGTGTTAATAGGAGATCCGTCCGCATTATTCAAACGACCCTGAAAATCTTCAATCAAAATTCCCTTTAGTAAAGGCGATTGATAACCTATAGCAGAAACAGCTGCTCCCGTATCCACCAAAAACTTAACCATTTGCTCATCACACTTTAAATAAACAAAAAGAGGTTCTCGGTACATGGCTTTCTTACTAAACGATCCTACCGACTGCGCCATTTGTTATCCATTTTAAATGCTTATAATAAAACATAAAATATCGTTTAAACACAGTGCCCACTTTTTATTAAGTATTACCTTTAAATCTATAATACCTGAAATACTATCACTACAAAACTTTTCAGGAGTAACTTATATACATGTTTCTAATCAATCTAGAATCTTCTGTTTTTAATTCTTCTCTTTTTCTTCTTTTTGTTTCAACGGCATGTGTATAATTTCATAACATATTCTGCCCTTTGATTTATATGTGCCCCTAACAGGTTTCAGCATGCGATGGGGAAGAAACCAACCGAGATCCATCGGAACTTGTGGAGGTGCATGGCAACAACGTGTTATCGAGGAAACAATTATGGTGTTGGTGTAGGGAGTTTGATAATGGGAGGACTGACATCGAACTGGCCACCTGGAGCTCTAACCAGGCTAAAAAATAGGGTATCCGTAGCTGGCGGAGAAAAATAAGCGAGTCATTTAGGTATTCCATCCCCCTTTGTTGAATTGATTCGCGATCTTCGTATATACGGTTGGACTACTTGCCTCTTTGAGGTTGAGGAAACAACCGTCGAATTATTTTTAAGCCTCCACGGAGGTTAACATACCAACTTGATCTTATCTGTTGACGACCTTGCTATTCCTCCTGGCTTAACGATTTGTTTTGATACTCTCCTCTTCGGAGGCAGAGATAACTAAAACTAGTTGACGATTTTGGCACCTCTACCGGCTAACGATTAGTAGTGTTTCCTCTTCGGAGGACTAGGCACGCTAATGAACTCAGAACTTAGAGCACCGCTCTAAGAACACACTATACACAAGGACCGTCACTACCCTCCTTTGTGGTAAGCTGGCGCCATCTCCTACTTTAACTATCAAGATGGCTTCTCAGAAGACACCAGTCAAATCTGAGAAAAATGCACAATCAAACAAGAATCCTAGTATCAGGGGCAATATAATACGAGCAACTTATAAACCTGAAGACTTTCTTCTGCCATTAGGTAAACCTAAGCTAACAAACGTTCCACCGAAGTCAAAATTGAAAATTCCTACACATAAACAGACAAGTGCTTCGCAACCATCAACGTCGAATAACGCCGAAGATATGGATTTTACGGTAGTGGGGACACTAAAGCGACGTAGGTCTTCTCTGGACAATCTCAACAAAGCAGAAAAACAAATTACCAATACTCAAGAATATCCTCCACTTCCCACCAGTAATAAGTTCGATGCTTTGTCACTCGAACCAACAGATAATGCTAGAGCTATCAATAACAATGCACTGACAAACAAGCCCTCCATTTTCATATACGGAATTACCAACACATATACCTTTATAAAGACCCTACAATTGAAGGAGCCTCCCTTAGCACAGCCGAATAAAGAGCGCATTCGAATTCAAGCGTCCAACAAAGATGATTATAACAACTTTAAAACCTATTGCGAGCAAACGAAGACTGAGTATACCACAGGTGTAGCAAAAATGAACGACCTATTAAGGTAGTTGTCCGAAAACAGCCTATTGACACAGATTTAGACGACCTGAAGGAAGAATTCTCCCGACTGGGCTATAAACCAACCAGCGTCCACCAAATGTCTCGTAAAAACAAGACGGATGACAAGAAAATAATGATGCCACTGTTCTTGGTTGCCTTAGAACGAACTGCAGCAGTTAAAGAAATATACGCTATAAACAACTTGCTTCATTACAGGGTTCAAATTGAACCTTACAAGCCTCCCTCAGTCTTGCAATGTTACACATGTCAACGCTTGGGTCATTCGCAGGACACCTGCCAAGCCCACCCGAGGTGTCTCAAATGTGGGCAATCACATCTCACCCAGTCATGTAACAAACCAGACACATCCACACCCGCCACCTGCGCAAACTGTCTGGGAGATCACCCAGCAAATTACCGTGGCTGTCCAGTATTTAAATCCTACTCAGAAGCTCTCAAATTGCCCGTGCAACAACCGAACAAACACCCAGGTATACCTAAGAAAAATTTCCACACACCATCCTCAGAGAAAACTTCCATTCCCACTGCTGGTAATATACAACCCGTGACTAGGGATAACAATGATGTTGAAGCTCCCACTTCTCCTCACACGCAACCAGTTACTGCCGTCCAACAAGAGAACTCTAACGAAGACGTTGACTTAAAATCAGTTCTTTCATTTCTCAAAGGGTTACATTTCAGTAAAATACTTACACACATTAAACGTGGTATCACACGATTTCGACAAGCTGCAGACTCAGCTTCCAAGGCTGCAGCAGTAATCGAAACAATAGCGGAAATGGTTGACGATGGCTGTTTCTAAATCCGGCGTCCTACACCACACACTTATACTTGCTGTTCCTTGGAATGCAGATGGTCTCGAGGGGCAGAAACAAACGCTTCTCCGCTTTCTAACAAAGCATAGAGTTGATGTCATGTTCATCCAAGAAACACATTTTACTGCTCGCATCACTACTTGGCGCCTATCTAATTACATTGTATACAGACAGGACAGAGTGGGTAGACAGAAAGGAGGATTGCTGCTCATCATCAAAAAGTCATTACCAGTAAGGTCGCTTACAATCCCACCACTACTTACTTTAGAGGCACTTGCTGTTGAGCTAATAACTCCAGGAGTTCCATTAGTACTGGTCACTGATTACAGGTCTCCGGCCACATACTTAGAACCGACTGACTTCGACATCATCGCACATTTAGGGCCCAAAGTTATCTTAGCTGGTGACCTTAACGCTAAGCATGGAGAATGGAACTCCATTACTCCAAACACTGCTGGAGACGCTTTACATCAATATTTCCTCACGTCCAACGTCTGGTGAGTGCTCCACCAGATCCAACTCATCATCCAAAATTCGGCGGACAACCCGACGTGCTCGACGTTGCTCTTTGCAAAAACGTATCCTTAAGTAATCATCCATATGTCCTCTCGGACCTAGACTCAGATCACGATCCAGTCATTTTTCATGTCTCCCACCGTAGCATCGCCCATACTGCTTCTATTATTAAACACATAGAAACTGATTGGGATTTGTTTAAACGAAAATTAAACACACTGATCGATCTAAGAGATCGGCCCGCCACCATTCAGGACATCGATCAGGCAATTTCTCATATCACAGTAGCACTTCGTACAGCAGAGGCAGCAAGCTCCACTACTACAATCTCTCCAACGCAAACAGGTCAATGCGACAATCTACATCTGCAACTCTATATTCATTTAAAACGTTGGGCTAGACGTCGCTGGCAGCACACACTTCATCCAGCCTACAAGACACTGTGGAATAAACTGCGTGCAAAGATCAAGATGCTGACTCAGCGACAAAACCAACCGTACTGGGAAGATACTTTTCGTAATCTCACAGTAAATGATCGTAAAATTTGGACATACTCTAAATCCTTCCAACGGGCTACTAATGTTTCCAGAGATAGAGTCCTCCAAGGACCACAAGGACTGACTCAAGACCCTCAGTTGCAAGCAGATACTTTCGCTGACTCTCTGCAAGTACAGTTCCAGCCCAATAGAGGCCAACTCGATCCTTATTTCCACCAGCACATTAGAACTACCTTATATAGTATACGAACTCAAAACCCTATACATGGCATCAAACTAGTTACACCTCGGGAAATAGAAAAACACATCAAATGTCTACCGACAAAGACAGCATCTGGGCCTGATAGGATTCGACCTGAGATACTGAAACATCCAGCTCGAAAATTACTGGTCTTTTTGGCATATTTATTTAATGCCATCTTTCAAATATGCTACTTCCCAAAGACGTGGAAGGAAGCTCGTATCATCACCATCCCTAAACCCGGAAAGAATCCGCTGCTTCCGGAAAACTATAGGCCGATAAGTCTTCTGTCACACTTAAGCAAATTATTTGAACGTGTGTTCCTCTGGAGGTTGAAACAACATGTCGCCAATAGTGATCTTCTACCCTTCCATCAGTTTGGGTTTCGTGCTCAACATAGCACTACTACCCAACTCGTACGAGTAGTTGATCACTTAACAGTGGCTTTCAATAAAAAACACCACATCCTTGGAGTATACCTGGATGTATCAAAAGCATTTGATAAAGTATGGTTAGCTGGATTATTATATAAGCTATACACCCAAGGTTTTCCGGATCGTTTTTTGCATTTACTTCGTTCTTATCTCATTGGCAGAACCTTTCATGTGTCGGTTGGTGGTGTCAAATCCTCGTCTAGGCCAATTAAAGCAGGTGTCCCACAAGGCGCTGTACTTTCACCGCTTTTATATAATCTCTATACAGCAGATCTTCCGACTCTACCAAACTGCTTTTTCGCAACGTATGCCGATGATACCGCCTTTTTCACAACAAGTAGTTCACTTGCACAGTGCTACATCTATATGCAACGTGAACCAGACAGTTTTCAGGAATGGGCCAGGCGCTGGAGAATTAAAGTAAATGCCAACAAAAGATGCGCTGTCATCCACAGTAGAAAACGCATCCGCGCCCCTCGAAATCTAATATATGAGAACGCACACATTCCTCACGCCACGCATGCAAAATATTTGGGTGTGACATTAGAGCATGGGCTCACGTTCGCCCCACACATCAAAGATATAAAGCAACGAGCATTGCGGAAAATCTCGGCATTGTATCCCATTTTTCGGTGCAGTTCAATCTCTCATGAGGTTCGCGTGCACATATTCAATATGATAGTCCTGTCCACACTTTCTTATGCATGTCCTGCCTGGCAACATGCTTCTAATAGCCATCTTCAAGCACTCGAAAGTGTGCAAACTAGAGCCGGTCGCATCATCACTGGTCACGACAGATATACACGCAACAGCCAAATTCTGGAAGACTTAGAGCTGCCCCCTGTTAAAGAAGTACTACGGCATCTCCATCATAAGTTCTGGCATACTTTACCAAGACATGTTAATCCAGCTATAGCCACCATCGGCACCGAATGCGCTCTACGGAATGTTCATCGTACGCCACGCATTTAATATATTTCCATAGCTCGTAATAACATTATCAGCTACTCTGCGACAGTTGCAGATGTAGACTTCCAGACATAATAAAACAATAGTAATACCCAACTAGCCACCTGCACATCTATATATATTCTTTATGCCATCTTACTCATAGAGTCAGGGGCTTTGACCCGATACTCTTCACAAAACTTCAACATTACCGTGACCGTGACCGTGACTGACATCACTGATGAGCTTAGAAGTAGCAGAACGTCAACGTCTGTTAGCGACTAGAAGATTTGTCAGTTGGAAGAAATGATTAGGGAGAATAGGCGAATCACACTGTCACACATTGCAGAGGTACTGAACATTTCATATAGTTCCGTGCTAGTATTGTTCACAACACGCTTGGCTACGGCAAAGTGTTTTCACGGAATTTCATTGAGTACTATGGAATCTCACAGAAACGGACAAAAACAGACAAATAGGCATTAGTCTGAACCACCTGACCCGTTATCAACAAGAAGGGTCTTTATTCTGTATCGCATCATTACGGGTGATGTGACACCTGTGTGCCATTATGGACACCTGAATCGAAACCTTCCTCCATGATGTGGAAACATCCTTCATCGCCCCCCATCCAAAAGGTTTAAAACAGTAACATGTGTAAGGAAAACAATGGCTACTGTCTTTTGGGACCACCTTAGTGTGATTTACCTGGAATTCCTTCCACCGGGTACTACGATCACTGCTCGGACCTATTGCCAGACGTTGGACAGACTGAGAGAGGCCATACATCGGAAAAGACCAGGAGCACGAAGATAGGGTGCCTTGTTGTTACACGACAATGTTCCACCTCACACTGTCCATATCACCCGTGACCATGTCACACATTTCAACTGGGAAGTTTTGGAATACCCTGCATACAGCTCGGACCTTACACCCAGCGATTTCCATCTCTTCTAACCAATGAAGAAGCATCTTCAAAGACAACGCTTCAACACAGTGCAAGGGGTACAGGATTCAGTGAAAGCCTGGTTGAACAGAATTGACACAGATTTCTTCCATAGTGGCATTGATGCATTGGTCAGCCGTTGGAACAAGTCTTTAGACAAATATGGCGACTATGTGGAATGTTAGTTTGCAGTGTCATGTATACCCTGTAACAGTATAGGCAACCGAGACATAAAGATTTCTAAAAAAAAAAAAAAAAGAGTATAAAGAAAGAAAGAAAGAAAGAAAGAAAAGAAAACATTGTTACCTTACGTTTTGATCCTACCTTGTATATTAATCGTTGATAAGTGGTGAAAGATAACAGTTTTGGATTTACAGAATGAAAGTTACTTTTTAAATCTATACTTCGAATTAGATTAAATTGCTTCGAACTAGATACAAATTTGAAAATATCGATCATAAAAGGGCTGGTAAGGAGTTTGTACCGGTCACCGGATTTAATCAAAATAACAGCAATATTTCCGGCCAAACCGGTGAAAAACCGGCCAGTTGGCAACTCTAGGTAATTGTTGAGCTCTTTGGTTGAGCACATGAGATGAGCCACTTGCTGGGTGAAGCCATCTAGGAAACACCGTCAGAATAAGCACAGTTTTAGAAAACAGTGATACAAATCTCAGGCTATTCTCATTGTTTCATTACTTTTCTTAAGTAATCAAATTGAAAAAAATGAAATGAAATCTTTAAGTTTTACGTCCCACGATTATGCCGGCGAGGCTAAAGGAAACGGTGATGATGAGAAATGAGTGAAATGGTGGAATGAAGGAAGTGGAAGGAATAGAGATGCAAGGGATCGGAAAAAACCGGCTTTTTTGAAAAAAAAAAACTCGGTTTTTTCTGCTTCGCTTTTTTGCTTGGGAAATTTTGGGCTTTTTTCAAAATCCTGCTTTAAATTTATAAAGCAGACTTTGTTTCGCTTCTCTATAACACAAAGAGTCATTTAATTAGTGGTTGATGCCGATAATAATATAAAACCTCGAAAATAAACCATGAATTTCGAAAAGATATTTTAAACAACTTTACTTCAACATTTTTACATTATGAATTCCAAAGGATTAACCAATGTATATAATAAAAAAAAATTAACCTCCTATATACAAAAGTAAGCAGAGTTGGCAAAAACCATGGTTGTTTCTGAAAATGCCAAAAACCCGTTTTTGGGGGGCAGTTTAAACTAGGCTTTTTTGGGGTTTAAACCAGGTTTTTTGATTTAGATATTTTGCTTTATGTATTTATATTACATATTCACAGATATTTGAGGCTGACGAACTTGACTGCACTTTTTTCACCTCTGGTGTTTTTGTTCATATTTCACTTCTTTTTGTAGTTCACCATGTCAATATCGTATATTGGGATTCTCAATTGTGACTTATTGCTGGATTTAAACTTAAAATTGTACATTTTTAAAGGAGTCATAATGTGTCACATATAACATTAGTTCCCAAAGGCTTTCCTACCGAGAATCGAATCCAAGACCCTGTACAAGAAAGGCACACATGCTAGCCACTAGAACAGCGGGGAGGATTTATTCTATTAATATCTGTCAGAGAGTTATGTCCAAACGAGATTCTAATTCATTTACCCGAACTACAAAATCACGATCGCTAACATCTCATTTTTCATTACCTAAATACGAAGAGTATCAACAGGGCCCAAAACCCTTGATGCTGAATCCTCGCTGCTACATCACTAGACATAGCTGGTGTTTAAATATAGTTAGTTGTTCTCTACCTTTTCACATTGCGAAATTACAGAGTTCATTAATTACATGACGCGCATGTTGCGCAGTTTCACACTGCCTCGGGTTTTCCTTCCAATGATATACACCTTTCAAATAGCTTGTAAACTTAATAATATCTGCCACCAACATATCCTAACTGTATATAAAACTACATGAACTGAAAAAAATTAAAGGGGTGCTTCCGGTTCACGTGGAAAGTTGAAATGATGAAGGGGGATGAAGAATTTTTCCATGTTATTTAATTTTTTTTTTTTTTTTGTTTGTTTGACATATAATCTCATGTTTTAGGAACTTGGAATTGGAATACAAACGTGAAATTCGGTGTGCGGTGTGCTTCAACGTTTTCGTTAGTATTACCTAAGTAAGTCAGTAAAAATGAAAATTTCCAAATTTAGAGTGGTTTTATGGAAAACAGAAAAACCTTTTCCATGTTATTTATGTTGGACATCTTCTACACCTCAAAATGTTTAGGCACTTGCGGCAGGATTAGAATGATGAAATATGGCACGATTGTACCCTCCCGGGACTAACCTACAGGAAAATTGCTAAAATTGAATATTTTTAATTTTTAAGGAGTCTGAAGGGAGATGAAGAAATCACCATGTTATTTAAATAGGCGTTTTTCCTGGAATACAAAATCTTATCTTTTAGAGATTTGAAATAGGAAAAGAAACTTGAAATTCGGAAATTGTAAGCTTAAGAGGTGTCAGGAAGAAGGCCGAGCAAAGGCGAGGGTGTGGAGGCGAACCCCTGGAGGGCAAATTCAGGAAATATGAAGAGCAAAGGCACGAAATTCACTGTTGATGAAAAGGCTGATACGTAAGACGTACTCACACTGTTCACAGATAGAGAAACGAAGTATCAACAACATTTTTAGATAACGACTGTGGTATAATATAACTCGTGGTACCAATATATTTACGAAATCGTTTACATTTTGTTGGTATCTCACATAAATTCGAACAATTAGATTTCTCATTTCTTCGAAAACTTCATTAATTTTAAATATTCTCACCTCTACATTATCTTATTTATCAAATTAATTTCAATATTTATTTAATAGCAATGACTGCAATAAAGGAAAAATATTCACCGAGAAAAGACAAAATATTGGCTTTCCTTGTCTGGGTTTCCAACCACGAAATTTACACGCAGTATGTACGTGTCTTAGCCCACGGTTTTAAAAGTTAACTGATTCACAGAACGTGCCTCATTAACTTGCTTAACTACTTATTACTAGCTCTCACTTATTTTACTCACACACTTAGAAAAACTGTATGTGGCGTACGTAAAAACGTTTGTTACATGTGTAAATCCTGTAGCTGTTGGACTTAACGTACACTAAACGTATAACTGAAAAAGTATATTTGAACGTACTTTCCGTATAAGTGTTCCGAATAAACGTACTTTCTACATGAACGAAAATACTTTATGTAGGCGGTCAGGATCTCACATACAGATGGCCATATGTAACTTATAGCTGACGTACGTAAAGTACGGAAGACTGTTAGATGTCAGATATCCTGCAACGACATTGTGTAACATCTAAGCGGGAAAGAGGGCAGTACGTATGCAGCATATGGATAACGCATGTTAAGTATTGATTTCTGTAGTAAACATAAGGATCCCGTATATTTGTACACTATACCGCTATCCGGATAACGGATTTTTCTCAGTGACTTTAGCTCATTTTTCTATTAACCTAGAACGACAAGGACATGAACACAGAAACATCGAGGAGAGTTAAGATTCCAAAGGCTCCTCCACCGGGAATCGAACCCAGGACCCCATACACCAAAGGCGCACGTGATAGTCAATAGAACAGCGAGAAGGGCACCAACTCGACACTCAGACGATTGACAACATTATAACTATGCACATGATGTGTTCAATAATGGAATCGTTCCCGATTTGTGATTGTAACGACAGTTTTTTTGCTAATGAAAAAATTTCCGTAGCAAATCCCTCAAATTTCATTTTCAAGCCGTTATAGTGTACCTTTATGGAGAGTTTCGCATCTTTATCTCATTAAGAAGTAAATAATGGCTATAGACAGTTTTTCACCCATAAAAAGTCCCCATAGTACATTCCTTAAATTTGGAACCTTTACTTACACAGGTCATTACATAAGGTAGGTACCATTATGCAGAGTTTCAATTCTCTATCTCATTTGGAAGCACCTAATCAATGATGAGTGAGTAAATGAACCGATCTCTGTTTGAGTAAGAATAATATTTTGCCCATAGAAAATTCCATAGCACATTCCTTAAATTTCGGATATTTTTCATATTCAAGCCATTATAAGCTACCTTCGTGTAGACATTCACATCTTCATCTCATTGGGAAGTACCTAATGGCTACGGACAATTTTTCGTCTATAAAAAATTTCCCATAGCACATTCGTCACATTTCGGACTTTTTCCATAATCAGGTCATTATAAGATACCTTTATGCAGTTTCACGTTTCTATCTTATTGGGAAGTACCTAATCATTTTGATGAGTGAGTGAGTGAAACGATTTCTTGCTTGGCTAAGGACAGTTTTTTTTTTTTGCCTATAAAAACTTTCCAGTAGAACATTCCTCAAATTTCGGAATTTTTCCATACTCAAGTCATTATAAGGTATCTTTATGAAGAATTTCAAGTTTATATCTCATTGGGAAGTACCTAATCAATTTGATGAGGGAGAGAATGAACCGATTTGTTTTTGACTAAGTACAGTTTTTTGCCCATAAATAACTCCCATAGTACATTCCTCACATTTCGGACATTTTCCATATTCAAGTCATTATAATGTACCTTTATGCAGAGTTTCACGTCTCTATCCCATTGGGAAGTACCTAATTAACTTAATAAGTGAGTGAGTGAAACGATTTCTTGCTTGGCTAAGGACAGTTTTTTGCCTATAAAAACTTTCCCGTAGAACATTTCTCAAATTTCGAATTTTTTTCCATACTCAAGTCATTATAAGGTATCTTTGTGCAGAGTTTCACGTCTCTGTCTCATTACAAAGTACCTAATCAATTTGATGACTGGGTGAGTGAAACGATTTTTTTCTGGCTAAGGACAGTTTTTTGCCCATAAAAAATTTCCCATAGCACATTCCTCAGATTTCGGACTTTTTCCATACTCAGGTCGTTATAGGGTACCTTTATGCAAAGTTTTAGGTTTTTATCTCATTGGGAAGTACCTAATCAATTTGATGAGTGAGTGCGCGAATCGATTTCTTGCTTGGCTAAGGACAGTTTTTTGCGTATAAAAATTTCCCATAGCACATTCCTCAGATTTCGGACTTTTTTCATACTCAAGTTAATACAGGGTACCTTTATGCAAAGTTTCAAGTTTCTACCTTATTGAGAAGTACCTAATCAATTTGATGAGTGAGTGAGTGAAACGATTTTTTTCCTGGCTAAGGACAGTTTTTTGCCCATAAAAGATTTCCCATAGCACATTCCTCAGATTTCGGACTTTTTCCATACTCAAATAGTTATAGGGTACCTTTATGCAAAGTTTCACGTGTCTATCTCATTGGGAAGTACCTAATCAATTTGATGAGTGAGTGAGTGAAACGATTGTTTTCCTGGCTAAGAACAGTTTTTGCCCATAAAAGATTTCCCATAGCACATTCCTCAGATTTCGGACTTTTTCCATACTCAAATAGTTATAGGGTACCTTTATGCAAAGTTTCACGTGTCTATCTCATTGGGAAGTACCTAATCAATTTGATGAGTGAGTGAGTGAATCGATTTTTTTCCTGGCTAAGGACAGTTTTTTGCCCATAAAAGATTTCCCATAGCACATTCCTCAGATTTCGGACTTTTTCCATACTCAGGTCATTATAGGGTACATTTATGCAAAGTTTCAGGTTTCCATCTCATTGGGAAGTACCTAATCAATTTGATGAGTGAGTGAGTGAATCGATTTTTTTCCTGGCTAAGGACAGTTTTTTGCCCATAAAAGATTTCCCATAGCACATTCCTCAGATTTCGGACTTTTTCCAAACTCATGTTATTGTAGGGTACCTTTATGCATAGTTTCAAGTTTGTATCTCATTGGGAAGTACCTAATCAATTTGATGAGTGAGTGAGTGAAACGATTTTTTTCCTGGCTAAGGACAGTTTTTTGCCCATAAAAAATTTTCCATAGTACATTCCTCAGATTTCGGACTTTTTTCCATACTCATGTTATTGTGTGGTACCTTTATGCAAAGTTTCAAGTTTCTATCTCATTGGGAAGTACCTAATCAATTTGATGAGCGAGTGAGTGAATCGATTTTTTTCCTGGCTAAGAACAGTTTTTTGCCCATAAAAAATTTCCCATAGCACATTCCTCAGATTTTGGACTTTTTCCATACTCATGTTATTGCATGTTATTGTTTATGCAATGTTTCACGTTTCTATCTTATTGGGAAGTACCTAATCAATTTGATGAGTGAGTGAGTGAAACGATTTTTTTCCTGGCTAAGGACAGTTTTTAGCTCATAAAAGATTTTCCATAGCACATTCCTCGGATTTCGGACCTTTTCCATACTCAGGTCGTTACTGAGTACCTTTATGCAAAGTTTCAGGTTTCCATCTCATTGGGAAGTACCTAATCAATTTGATGAGTGAGTGAGTGAAACTATTTTTTTCCTGGCTAAGGACAGTTTTTTGCCCATAAAAAATTTCCCATAGCACATTCCTCAAATTTCGGACTTTTTCCATACTTCAATTGTTATAGGGTACTTTTATGCAAAGTTTCACGTTTCTATCTCATTGGGAAGTACCTAATCAATTTGATGAGTGAGTCAGTGAGTCAGTGAGCCTGAAAACTGCATATTTTGGGGGTCCAGTACTCAAATATGGTTGAAGATACGAATGTGAGATTTAGCATATGAGTACATCTGTGGGACATCTCCCTACATTCTAAATTTCATGTTTCTACCCTTAATAGAATCGTTTTTACAAAGCCTCGAAATCGGCGATTTTACCCAAAACTCTTGTTCGTGTATAATATGCTTACGGCAGTGCAGGCCAGTTTTCATTTTCTTCGCGGAACTTGGCTGCCATGCACTGCCGTGCATGTTGATTTGTCTTCTTCGGAAGTTATGCTTCTTTTGCTTCCCATCAGACTACGCCACTAACATAAACATTTCGTCACTTATACAGTACACACATCCGTCGTTTTAATGTACTAAAAGGAAGCAAAACCGTTCCAATGTTGACGATTGTCCGTAATTTCCGACATCCTGTCTAAAATGTGTAATGTCCACAATTGCATTATGAAAGAAACAGGGAATATTACAGTACTGTACTTTTAGTGAAGTAGAGGGCCGCGGTAGCTCTGTGGCAGAGCGCTTACATTTGACGCGTGAGGTTCCTGGTTCGATCCTAGCTCCTCCAAGTGGGCCTTTTGGTAGACAATCACCGCTACTCTTAGCCTCAGTGTATAATCGTGGGAGCCATAAAACTTAAAAAAAAAAAAAAAAAAAAAAAAAAAGATAAATAAATTTTAGTCAAATATACTGACAATGTAAAGTTCCTGGTACACGTTAAATGTACACTACGATACAGTAAGTTGAACATTTTAGTTAAAATCAGGATCTTCAAACTGAATTGGCAATTTTAGATTTTATCCGTTGCTTCCGAGGTCAGCTAAATCGAAATACATAGGATCGACGGGGAGGGTGTATATAATACGTACATTCACGGAACTGAAGGAGATAAACTGACTTTGGTATAATAATTAATAATAACGATCACTAGACTTTCGACCACTATTATTCTGTAATCCAAACCTGTAATGATGCTAGACGGCGCAAGGAGCGCGGGCCCCCAGCAGATATGCTGTATTGCAAGTAGCTCAAGTAAAATAAAACTATTATTTTCTATATTCAAGAAAAAAATAGTTGCCCCGCCAAAAGTATATATCTTCCCTTACACTTATCCCCACCTCAAAAAATTAAATCCAGAATTGACAATGACGATATTCATGTGATAACACATTCGTACAGGCGGGGGGGGGGGGTCGAGAATATTTGGGGGTACTTGAGTTCACCTTGCATTCATTCCAACAAACAACTGAAAATTACACGAAGAGCTGAGAGTGGTCGCAGGATGGCTTATTCCTTCTCTGGCCATCCCGTAGCTTCAGTTCTTGTGGGGCTATATATAAATGAAAAATTCATATCTTTCAGTTTTACGCCCTACGATTTTGTCGGCTAGGCTAAAGGAGACGGTGATGATGAGAAATGAATGAAAAGGTAGAACGAATAAAATGGAAGGAACGAAAGAACTTCGAGAAAACCCACGCACACGGTGTTTGTCCACCACAAAGTTCACTTGGCGTGAGCTCGGATCGAACTAGGGACCCCATGCACCAGAGGTGAATGCTCTACCATTGAGTTGCGGCTACATTTTTATGCGTTATCTTAGATGGTCGATTGCCTTTGTGGGTGTCATCAAGTATACAAATTTGAAAGTGAAAATTCCTCCTCGAAATGAAAAATTCCCCTTAGTTGTAAGGTAATTTTGAAGAGGTCTATACGACCCCTCACAAGAAAAAAATACAGCTTGCTTGTATTTTGTTGAAGGAAAATAATCTTCCACATTGACTAAATAAGTCCTCATGATTATATTGTTTTAAAGAAAATACATTTTACATCTATCTACAGCTTTTTAACACTCACCTGTTACTTCTTTATCGCCATATGCTTCTTCTGACTGATTTTATTTCTAGAAGAAAACCTGTTATTTTATCTGCGGACTCAATGTCCCGTATACGATATTTTTCTGACTGGTTTCTGAGTGTTTGCCCGATAACATGGAGAAAGTCATATTTGCTTATTTTAAGTGAGGATATAACACATATGGGTAAAGCCTAACTCAGTGGCTCTCAAACTTTTCCAGTTTAAAGCCCTCTTCGGTGAATGTGATTTTTCTGAGGGCCTTCAGTCATCCTAACTCAATCCACCTATGTAGGCCTACAAGGCTGAACGTGAGAATTGGACGAAGCGTCCAAGTCTAAAAACCAGAAATAGCCTAGGTTTCAAGCCTTAAAATTAGCCTTGAAGAGTCTAGATGATTTTGTAAAACGGTCTAAACTTCTGACAATTTGTAAAATGGCTTCCGTCCAATAATAAGAAAAAAAAAAGTCTAAAAGGCCAAGAAATCTCAAACGTCCCTTAGATAGTCTATTGTTCCTAATCACCCCTTTTTGGTCCAGCGCTCATTAGGGTGCGTTAATGCCCACGTTAAAAACCACTGACTCTAACTGATGGCCTGCGGGCCATGTATGTGTTCTGTTTCTTTGACCGGTTGTATTTACAAACTTTCTTATTTTAAAAATCATGCTTTACTCTTTCTGTCAATTATGGGGCACAAAATTGAGTGTCAATATCCTAAATTTCATACTGAAGCAACGAAAGTCAAAGCAATCTATTTGACTCTTCAAAAACGAATAGACTTAGACATTCCTGATGTCTACTAGGCATATTAAGCTCTAGTTTCATCTTATACCTAAATAACTTTAATATTCGGAATTACATTATGGACATTTGTGACTGTGGTCTCTTGATCAGTGATGATTTCAAGATGGGGCCTGGGGTAAAATTATCCCCCAGAACTATGAAATGCCTTCCCGTGGAAGCATATTTCCAATCGTGTCAACGTAATTTTGCGGTTATCCTCCGTGCATTGAAAGGTCGCCGAAGACCTTCTGAAACCACCATTTCAGGCAATAGCGAATATATTCTAATCGGAATAGAGGAACAATTTCTCATGAGGTAATGAATTTCAATTTTTGAATATAGATGTGGCAATGCAAATGAATATATTACTGTAAAAGAAAAAAAGAGACCTGTCATTTTTTAAAAAAGGTATCCTTTGTTTCAGCCTTTCTAGGAGTAAATGGATGTTTTGCATCTACGAGGTGCTCTTTCATGTTTGCTCTTATACACTCACGTCCAAAATTATTGTCGCATGTCTATAAATATTTTGTCTAGGAATATAATTTGATAACGAATTTGCCCGGTATTTCTTATGATGTTAGTATGTGTATAATCGGCAAAGACATGTATGTGCAACTTTCATGTCAAAAGAGCAATAAATAAGAGCAATAAAACGAAAATAAAATTTTCTTATCCATTTAGCAACATTTTATTTTACTCATTATAATTTCCATATTTATAATTCTTTTCCTATGAAATTTATCACAAATATACATTTCCCGATATTAAGTATTAAAAGCACCCTGCAAAATCATTATCAAATTATATTCTTACAAGAAGACAGTTATAGATATGCGACAATAATTTTGGATATGAGTATACGTACATATGATTTCTTCGTTTTGACTTCTTTGCGCATAGGATATGTCTGTTATGATGGTATTGCGTTACTCTCCAGCAGTCTGCTGTCATATTTGCTATCATTGTTTTTCATATATAGTGTTCTTCCTTTGAATTGGGTTGTATGTGAATAAGAATATAAAATACTGTATTTCTCTCCAGGTACAGAAAGCTATCAACGAGAGACCCTCAAAGCTTATCACTCGCCAGACCAAGAGGCCTTAGTAAAGAATTTGTGAGAAAATATTTTTGAAATAGAAACAAAACGAGAAATGGGTACAGTGCCAAGAACACGAGATTTGGATACCATGTAGTATGTGTGATCTGAAGGCAGGAAAGAACTCATTTTTGAAAAGTGTCGCATTTTACATCAGATACTCTAAAGTTACTACAAATTGAAATGGAAAGTTGAATAAATAATTCAAATTTGGCTCATAATATATAGCATTTGCATAGCAGTCTTTAATAACAATCTAATTTTGAAAATTTTCTTTTCATAGTTACATAGTCAATTATACGCTGAATCTTTTCGTAATAATACACTGAAAAAAAGGTATGTGGCGTACGTAAAACCGTAGGTTAGATGTGTAAACCCTGTAGTTTTTGGACTTAACGTATAGCAAACGTATAACCAGTGGCGTAACCTGGGGGAGACTCACCCGTCTCAAGCCATCTCATTAGTATTGTGATGTTGAAAGTGGATTCCGCTTACATGCAGTATGTTCTATTTGTGATCCTGATGTTAGGACTTTTCTTTTTAGCTTCCGGCGTAAGCATACGGGAGCTTGAACTTTTACTCCAGATGTACTGTATTTATGTATATGTGTGTATGTAGTACTTTATTCCTCAGTAGCTACCAGCTATGATGCACAAGTACCCAATTATCTAAGGAATAAAGATCACTACATATGATGGCCGAGCTCGGCAAGCGACAGGCTTGGCTCGGCTTGCATTCTATGTTGTGTTTTATTTCTCCTTAACTACTGGCCGAATATCATCGAAATTTGGTGCACAGATGGCCTATTCATTGTCTAAAGAATAAAGATCGCTATACTTGGTGGCTAACTCGGACGAGAACAGGCTCGGCTCCGATCTGTTTGTATGTGGTACTTTGTTTCTCGGTAATTACTGGCCAGATTTAAATCAAATTTAATGGCCAAGTATCCCATCGTCTAAGGAATAAAGATCATTATATATTATGTCTGGGCCGGCCGGTGACAGGCTCGGCTCGGCATGCCTTGTATGTTGTATTTTTACTTCTTAGTAACTACTGGCCGAATCTGAAGAAAATTTGCTGGACAAGTAGGCCATCGTCGAAGAATAAAGATCATTTTATTTGGTGGCCAAGCCTTGCCATATACAGTCTCAGCTCGGTAACAGAGGCTGTGTTCTACAGTTATGCTCTCTGGGAGCTTCCGAGTTCGATTCCCTGACTATGTTCCTCTTGTTATAATTTATTACAAAGAAAAATAAGGATTAGTCATGTTTAAAAAAAACCTAGAAGCTCTACATTTAACCCTTCTTAAAAGATTTGAATAAATTATTACAGACACTATCCTTCAATCTTTTCGATCCTTTTTCTGATATATGTATCAAAATTTACTAACTTCGATTGCAAATAGAGAGAATTTAACAAAAAATGTATGTGAAAATTAAACGTATACTGTTTTTACATTGCTGAGCTCCAGCTTAGCCAAATTGTTTGTTCGCGCTACTTTGATGTGAAGCGTCTATTACACTAGCGTGCTCCTAGTGGTAGCACTAAAATTATTCAGTGTTAATTCAGTATCATGAAGCAATTGGGATACTATCTGAATCAAGAACTATCAAACTCCAGTCCAGGAAGTCAGAAATAGTGGTATCTGGGCGGTGATTGGCTAACTACGCATCACTGAGTAGATAGAGTGCCATCTGGCCGGCCAGAGATTTGTACGGACTGTAGCGAAAGGAGGTTCACAACTTCTGTAAGGTGCAGGTAGCCAGAGCCGAAACTACTGTTACCGAAGAACACCAACACAAATAAAAATAAAAAAAAAATGAAGGAGAGTGGCTGGGAAGATATAAATTAACTGAACTATTTGCATAGGAGGCAAATTACAAACTATGTGAAAAATGATTTTTTCCCTCTTGGAGATAAGGTACTTTCCTGTAAGGGCCGCCACTCCCTTATGAAGTCGGTAGAGCAATATTATCTAATTTTGTGGAACAGCAGATCTCAGGGTTATCTGCATAACAGTCATGCTCAAAGATGCTACGATAGTGAGTCAGTTTTTAAAACTTTCAAATAAGGTTAAAAAAAAAACTTTAAAATTTTACAGGTAGCAGCCTGTAATTGAGCTCACTATCTCATGGCTGTTATATGGTTCCTTGGGCAGAATACTTTTTTTGAGCCCCCATACAGAGAGGTGGTTAAATATATACAACCAAAGGGAAAATGCCTCCTTAAATCACACTCCTGAAACAAACATATCATTAGCACAGGTACTTACCCTACAGCAAACTGAGTAGACATTGGTTCTGGTTAGAGATGGTAGTTTTATTTTCCAGATAGGAAACAGGAACATAAATATGCTAGATATGATGATATCCACACTTTGATACACTATTATTTTATTACCTTTACGTAGTGCACTACCACCCACACACTTAATTATATATTGATACACTTGATATTTTCACACAATTTTATTCCATTAAAAAAAATAATAACGTAGGATGAACCTGAAATTAGAAAGGTCGGTCTGACCTTTAATAAGATAAAATATAGATATATATACAACTTTCTTTTATCTCCTCATATTCGTGAGTTTCTGGTCTCTAAACAGTTTTTAGAGGAGAGACGTATTTTACTGAAAACATATTTAAATATTTGCGTAGATAAACAAAACAAGTAGAAGATAAAATAAACAAATTTCATATACTGATTCACTGTTCAGATATTCACTTGTTGTTCACAAGTTCTAAGTTGAATGACACAGTGTCCTTCTAGATTCTCATTCCACTGCGAAGTAAAATGATCTGTATGAGATATGGTACACAGGATTACTAATGTTCTATGCGGGAACTTGCAGTATCTTCTATAAACAAGCAAAATAATTGCTAGAAGCCTTGTTTTAAAAATGTCCAAGGACAGGCACGGCCTAAAGGCGTTACCGGCCTAGGTTTAATATCTCTACTTGAGATATCTTAAGTTATGTATTTCTCCCATATTGGAAGAACTAGGTTTTTCCCATATTAAAAATGGGATGTTCGACGAGATTCAACATACGTCGTCTCTATTGAGTGTCCGTAGCACTCAGAGAATGAATGATTATTAACTGAGGATAAAAGTTAATTTTCCATTTTTCACTAGATTTAATTATCACCACTGATATGTATTAACTCCAGATATGTGTAGGGCTTACACATTCTGTGAACTGATTATAACTTCATATAGAAAAACTGAGTTCTATACACTCGCGTATACAGTTGTTCACAGGACCATCCAGGGGAACCGGACTTTGTTCACACCTTGTCCCGGGTATCAAACTCTATGTAAGAGAAGTCAAGTGACTTCCTTCTAACTCAAAAACTATATCTTGTCGCCTCTCGATTCCAACTTGAACTACCTCGTTCCCTCATGAAAACGAGTATATGTCTTTACCAAAAACAAGGAAACGAAGAAACTCGCTTCCGCAAGAAACCTTTGACAAAAGCTTCTCTGCCTTTAGGCGATATTCTGGGTGGTCCGATTTGCCAATGCACTTGTTCAGCTACCTTCCGTAGCCAAATTCACCCTTTCTTTGCTGACATGTGCTGCCCCTACACCAAGGACGGTCAACACAGAAGCTTTTGCTCCCAGCAGAAACTATGAGAGTTTTTAACACACTTTTGTTTTTTTACACTTGTTACGCACAAATTAATATGAGAAACATTGGTTAATATACATAAAATTAAGGAAAAATATACAAAGAATATATATATATACAATTCATAAACTGTCATCTCTCTCAGAAGCAGCAGTACACCCAATTCCTGGTGGCTGTCTTTCAAAACTGTCTGCTACTAATGCAGCCATGTTTGCTTGGAGAGAGATTGAGGAAACATCTTTGTTAATTATTTATTTTTCACAAATACAAGATCCAAGTGTCTTGTTCGATAAGGGAAACACGATGATAAAATAAATCAGAATTTTAAGCGGTATTTCCAAGAACGTGTTTAGCTTAGTACGTAAATATTAATATTAAACACAGAAAATAAGTCAAATCAGAGTATACATTTTCAAATTGGTGTTGCATTTCGGGAACTAACTAAAGGCTCGCTAGCCAGGTTTACTGGTCTTTGGTGAGAAGGGGGGAGGAAGTGACGCTGGTGCTCGATGCATCGAAACTCACACTTATAGAAAGCTAAAATTTCGCATGTAGAAGCGAAAAAGTTTATGGCTTTTGAAACAATACAAACGATGTGTATCAACCCACTGTATCAACGTCAGTGTATTTCCACCAAGGAAGTCCATAGGCTACTTCCTGTGTATGAATATTCTTATTTAGCTCCTATTCTGGTGATTTCTTCCATAGTGAGTTGTGAGGACCTCACATCATGAACTCTCGGCGACAACAAGTCGGGAAAGAAAAAAAACCTTTCTCAGCGTTCGCTCTATCTTCCAGCGTTCTGAAATTCATGTATGATTCCCATAGAATCTGCTTAATTTCTTATTAATTAATCCTTCATATATGATTTAAATATCATTTCTTCCTTCATCCCCTGTAAGCTATACATTATGCCATGGCGCAGTAATTATATGCAACCCATTTAATACGCTATATAATGCCAATAAATGAAATAACACAAATGAAATAAATACAATATAATACAATATTGTATTAATATTTACGTACTATGCTTGGTGTTTCACACTTCATTTCTAATAATATTAAAATAAATATGCACTGAATATGCTAATGTTAAGCAATTAACTATACCACAAAATCATTATATTTACATATCCATATGCAAATGTGCCCCTCATCTGCATTTCGATAGGCAGATGATGGAGAAGGACATCGGCCTTCTACAGTAATTTCCCCCCCTATGATTCTAGGTCCTGTACTTTCTAGTACAGGACGTAGATCATACGGAGGGCACATTTTCGTTCCTGAAATATTATAACTACACAAGACATTCAAGGTTAAAAAAAAACAAAGTTAAACAACACAATAAACATAATAAATGAAATAGCAATACACAAGGCTAAATATCGAGAATTCAGTGATCCCTAAGTTACATAACATAAAATGACATAGGTTCCCATACATACACTTATACACTAATACACTAGTTCACTGAAATATACACTAACACTAACACTATTTACACATGTTGTCAAATCCGGTTAAGTGATGCTTATATGTGTGACCTGGTTCATCTCTATTTTCTTTTTCTTCTTCTCTAGAAACATATGGTTTTAATAGAAAAGCATTTCTTGTCATCTTGACTTCTTTAGTAGCTGGATCCCCTAGTGTGTACATATTACGACCAGTGGCGGCGAGAATCTGCCATGGTCCCGAGTACAAGAGTAAGAGCTTCTTCGACACACCTGCTAGAGCATTTGACTTGGGAAAAACTCTAGTTAGAACAAGATCACCCACTTTGTACTCTACAGTACGGTGAGACTTGTCGAAGTTACGTTTTCGTGCAGCAGCATTCCTTTTGTGGTTTTTTCTTGCAATTTTTACATAGTACTGCACGTCATGGCGCTGATCCACTTTTGGGATTTTAAACAGCCTGGCTATGTCTCTAGACATAGACTGCCCAAAGTGACACTCAAAGGCTGACACGCCAGTGGTCAGGTGTTTGGCCGAATTTAAGCATTTCTTAATTTTTTCCAAGTATTTGGGCCACAATCTGTGGTTATCATGGCACAATTTCCGTAGTAAACGTACTGTTGCCTTGACGGCGACCTCTGCCATCTCACCCTGGGGATAATATGGCGTCGAAGTGATGTGCCTGATACCAAGATCTGCCAACTCTGTTTTCCAGCGGTTAGACTGGAAAGGTGACCCTCTGTCTGTTAAGACTAGTTCCACACTAGGGTTAACTTTCAGATACTCCTTCAGTTTCCTTATGGCAGTGGTAGTGTTTGCCTTTTTACATGCGTACAAGCCAATTAGCTTGGAAAATGCATCATAAAATACTAATATGTAATGGACTTCCCCAATTCCCTTGCTTAGAGGCCCTAACCAGTCAGCGCAGACCAAGTAGCCTGGCTTATCAACTACCACGGGATTTAGTGGTCCCGGACGATAACATTGGGGAGGGTTGCTTTTCTGGCATAATTTGCAGGAAGCACAAAAACGCCTCACACTTGCCCTCATCTTCGGCCATACGAAAAATTCTGATAGAAGTGGAAGTAGTTTGCTAGCCGACATGTGCCCTCGATCTGAATGGTAATAATCGAGCAGTGGAACTACTAACACTTCTGGGATGCATATTCGGACTCTTTCCCGGTCACGCTTGCACAAGCGCCCGTTTAACACTTCAAAACGGTGACAAGCACCCTTCACCTTTGGTGAGTCCGTCTTCTCTTCGACATCTTTTTTGATTTTGCCGTAGACAGGATCTGAAGACTGCATCTCCGGTAGTATGGCTATCATCTTCCTTAACTCACATGGGATCTCCGTCAGTATGGACATCAGCGACTCCTGGAGGATAGGCTTCCGTGCAACACTGAGGTCTTCTTCTGTGTGAGGAGGGTACCTAGAGTGATAATCACTCAGATTCTCATTGGACTTGACAAACTGAAATTCGAAATTGAAGTTGGAGAGCAACATCGCCCACCGGGGGATGCGCTGGTTTGTAAGTCTACAATAGAGAATGAACTTAAGAGCAAGGTGGTCACTGCGTACTATGAATTTAGTACCAACTAAGTACTGTTTAAACTTTACAACCCCATTTATTAGTCCATAAAATTCCTTCTCTGTTATAGAATAATTTCGCTGTGCTGCATTAAACACACGTGATGTAAATGCTATGACTCGGATGTCATCATTATCATCACGTTGGTACAACAGAGATGAACACGCTATGTTACACGCATCACACTCAAGAATCAGTTGTTTGTCAGGCAGGACGGTTTTTAGTACTACTTCCTCCTGGAAGATCTGCTTGATCCTGTCCATCGCTGCCTGATGTACTGGTTCCCACTTGAACCTAACATTCTTCTTTAGAAGTTGGAACAACGGATGGAGAACTTCTGAGTACTTCCTACTAAAACAACGATAGTACTGGTAGTACCCAATGAAGGAACGCAGTTCCTTTACGTTCCGTGGTGTCCTAAAATTTAACACCGCCTTCACTTTCGCCGGATCTTTGCCGATACCGGATTGCGAAAGATGGAAATCAAGTATGTTTAATGATTTTCTGGCAAAATTGCACTTTTTCAGCCTGAGAGTTAGGCCGCCCGCAGTGAGTAAACCCAACACTCTGTTGAGGTGTACTAAGTGATCATCGAAGCTCCTGTCGGCTAAAATTAAATCATTAACATAAGCGCCGCAGTACTCTTTAGCTTCTGATCCAATCAGCATATCTAATGCTCTTACGCAAGAAGCAAGGCTCTGTTTTGTCCCAAACGGAAGTTTTTGAAAAACATACGAAATGCCTTCATGTAGGAACCCAAGATATTTCTGGTCACTTTCTTTTACTTTAATCTGCAAAAACATCTCGGTTGCATCGACGCAACTGAACCAAGAGTTGTCGCAAATGTTTTGGAGAACAGATAGGGGTGGCATAGGTCTGTCGGAGAGATCCCCTGAAATTTTGGCCAGAGCTCTTCCATCAATACAAACACGAATGCGTTCGTCACTCTTTGGCGTCACTACCAGAGGGTTTATATATGCTGTAGGCATCTTTTTGATCACACCCCAGGCCTCCCAACGCGAAATTTCATTCGATACCAAATTCCTGAATTTCTTTGGGTAAGGATACAATTTAGTTTTTATGGGACGTTTGTCCGTTACTCCAATCTCATGCTCGTAGTTAGCTATGCAACCTGGCTTGACATCAAAAAGCGCCTGGTGCTTTAAAAGAACAGCTTTCAAACTTTCTCTCTGGGAGGCTGAGAGATCTGAGTAGTTCGAGACAAACTCCTCTATATCTGAATGGGAGGCACGTGTGTTCACTTTCAACCACTCTTCTGGTGGGAATACATGAACTGCCATTTCTTGGGCACTTGGGAATCTACCATCATCCAAGTTTGGGGCACGAGCGGCCTTTTCTCTGCAGGTCTTATGCTCATTCTGTGCGCTAACCCGTATGGCCTTCCGTTTCTCGTCTGACGGGGAAAAATTACACTCAAAAGTATCTACTTCCTCTATAAAACTGTAAGGTTTCTCGCACTCTCCATTCAATTCTAAACAACGAACTACTAAATCCTCAGTCTCGCAATCTACTGATCTAAACTTTACTTTTACATCATGAGGATGTTTGAGATGTAGAAGGCCGGTGTCATAGTCTAACACGGCACGAGATTCTGTAAAGAAGTTGGAACCTAAAATCAAAGATCTGTTCAGACCTGAAATAATGATGCCTAGCGTATGAAATTCCTTCCCATGTATCTGAATGACTAACAGCGTTTGGCCTATGATCGTCGCTGATTTACTTCCGAAAGCAGACGTAACCCGTATATTCTTAGCACTCAAAAATGCGGGTGTGGGGTGGCTATTTGAGACGGAGTCCCAGATTTCTTTTGAAATAGCGGAGCAAGTAGCCCCTGTATCTAATAACGAATTAACCTCTTTTCCAAACAAAAGTACTTTAATCTCTGGCAGTGAGATGATGTTATTACTAGGTAGTTCCTCATTACTTGATTCAAATAAATTTTTAAAAATGCCATTGGCCTCTTCATATACAGCCCTATCTAAATCGATGTGTTCTCCAGTCCTACTTAACAAGGTTAACTTATTTTTGAACATGCCTTCACTGAAATGCTTCTTTGCCTTAATTTCTACACAAATTTTACAACTTTCTTCTTCCTTTTCTTCTACATTTTCAAAAATTTCCTTAACTGCGGTTTCACATGTGTTTTCATATAAATGTATATTTTTTACGTTCTCTTCTAAATTTCGCACATACTCGGAATTTAAATTTGTCAACTCAGATGTACTCGTATTCTCCATTTCCATCTTACCGTTGTCCCAAGCACATGCGGATAATCCTCATTCTCTGGGAGCAGAAGAAGAGGATTGGTTACTCCTGGTATTGTTTTGGTTTTGGTTTTGGTAGGAGGAGGCGCACGGTCATAGCGTTCCAACAGCTGAATTTCCTCGTCCTCGTGACGGAAGGAATTTCCTTGTGGTCGATCCGTGTTGCGCATTCCACCCCTCCTACCGCGGGCTCCACGAACGTTGTTGTTGTGAGAGGAGTGGGAGTTCCCCCCACGTGACCAGCCAGACGACCCACTTCCGCTACTCTGGTGGCGAGGCGGGGATCGCTGGTGGTTGTTTTGATTCGTGTTTGGATGTCTCTGTCTCTGGTAAGGACGCTGGTTTTCTCTCGTTCTATTTTTCTTACGAGCAGCGTGCTTACCACTGTGGCCAGAGGGGTTATTGTCTTCATTTTCCACGCTCACTTGGAGCATGTTGACCCCTTTCCTCTGGTTAGACTGGTAGAACTGGTCGCGATTCGTCATCGACGACTGCAGTTCCTGTACCAGATTCAAAAGTTCTGCTATTGTCTTAGGGCGAGACGAGACTATTGCCCTAAATAGCCAATTCGGGAAATGCCTCGGAAGTACCTTAAGTAAAGTCTCATCTGACATTCTTGGCTCCAATATACTATTCTTGTGTAACAAATCCAGCAGATACTCTGCGGGGGATTTGTGTACACGATTGTCGAAGTGGGAGGTGAGAATAGTTGCCCTTAGGTTAGCCAGCCGCTCTTCGCTAAGGTAACACTGTCTAAAATTATGTACGAAATCTTCATAAGTGCGGATTTTGCTACGGTTGACCTGGAACCACTGATAACAAGTATTTTTAACCGCTCTAGGGATGAAACTTAATCTCATCTCATCCGGTACTCCTGTGACCTCGAAGTACCGGTCGAGATCTTGGAGGAAGTTATACGTCTCGGTTTCTGATTCGTTTCCAGCATACACAGGTAAGGTGACGTCCCTGTGTATGAGACCAAAGGCGGTTGCGAGATGCTGTCTCGTCTCGTGATTACACGAGCGAGACGTCGACGGAACAGGTTCTGTCTCGTGGGAAGTAGCAAGGTTCCCAGGATAAGAACCAGGCAGATCGCGACTCGAGGCGTTGTTCGGAGATGGTGGTCTTTCCTGTGCACAGGAGACAGAGATGTTAGCGAGTCTCCCTTCAATTACCTCGCTCGTCTCCTTCTGAATGGAGCTCTTCCACTCCTCCATTTTCTTCTCAAGTTGTGCACACACGTCTTGGACGGTATCCTGCATCTGTTGGATGCTACCGTTACACTCAGATCTGATATCCTCGAGTGGCGTTTCCTGGTCTAGTTCCCCCCTGATCCTCGCTAGTTGGGAAGCGAAACTCACTTCCACTCGCCTGACCTGATTATTCAGATGGAGTGTGGTCTGTTCGACACGAGACGAGACCTGTTTTACACTTTCAGAAAGCTCTGTGTAATTCTCCTCCAATTTTCTGGTTGTTTCAGTGACACGTGAATTGAGATCTTCCCGAGCGCCTTCAATCTCCCCCCTAAGCTCGACAGTGGTGACCTCTAGTCGCTCTGTCAATTCCCGCTCACTCTGCTCAAGCCTCGAACTCATGGACTCCAACTGGAGTTCGAGACGAGCATTGCTAGACTCAATAGCCTGCTCTAGCCTTTCGCTATTTAGTCTAGTTTCTGTACGGACTTGTTCTAAGGCACAGGTGCTTTCCTCTATTTTCCTTTCTAACTTCTCCAAGCCCTTGGAACTTTCTTCTAATTTCAAGTTCAAATCTTCCTTTAAACTTCGATTATTTTCTTCTATTTCTAACTTTAATTCCTCCTTTAGTTTCTTTTGTCCTTGCAAGATCTCCCTTAAAATGGCCTCAATATTTAAATAACTTCTCTGTTCCACCACGCTACCCTCATTGACTGCGGTGCTAACACTATGATCTGGCATTCTCGTAGTTTCCGAGGTTACCTCCCTTTCCTCCCGCAATGGTACTTCCTGTTCCCTACTGGGGACTGGCGGAACGGTATCCACCGCATCAGCGTCTCCCACAACGCTGACCGGACGCTCGCTAGTGCTCTGCGCGTCAACAACACTATTTTCTTCGGAGAGCTCCCCAGCTCTCTGAGCGAACTCTTCAACTACAAACTCCGTGTCCATTCTTTCTAATCTTCGAGCCTGCGCTCGCGTTACCACCATTTACAAATACAAACCGGAATTACAACGTTTCTTCCCCCCAAAGTTACAAAAAAAAACTGAATTCTCTAAGACACAGTGATGGTAATAAATAATATTCAAACACAAATAAATTTCAAACACAAGACACCTACGTTCTTGGAAATTTTTCGGGAAGAGAAACGAAACATATACCGAAAATTTTTTAACACAAGCTGTATGTTGACCAGCAAGTATATAACGTATACTTCATGCCCCACGCTGGGCGCCAAGTTTATTGTAAGGTGCAGGTAGCCAGAGCCGAAACTACTGTTACCGAAGAACACCAACACAAATAAAAATAAAAAAAATGAAGGAGAGTGGCTGGGAAGATATAAATTAACTGAACTATTTGCATAGGAGGCAAATTACAAACTATGTGAAAAATGATTTTTTCCCTCTTGGAGATAAGGTACTTTCCTGTAAGGGCCGCCACTCCCTTATGAAGTCGGTAGAGCAATATTATCTAATTTTGTGGAACAGCAGATCTCAGGGTTATCTGCATAACAGTCATGCTCAAAGATGCTACGATAGTGAGTCAGTTTTTAAAACTTTCAAATAAGGTTAAAAAAAAACTTTAAAATTTTACAGGTAGCAGCCTGTAATTGAGCTCACTATCTCATGGTTGTTATATGGTTCCTTGGGCAGAATACTTTTTTTGAGCCCCCATACAGAGAGGTGGTTAAATATACACAACCAAAGGGAAAATGCCTCCTTAAATCACACTCCTGAAACAAACATATCATTAGCACAGGTACTTACCCTACAGCAAACTGAGTAGACATTGGTTCTGGTTAGAGATGGTAGTTTTATTTTCCACATAGGAAACAGGAACATAAATATGCTAGATATGATGATATCCACACTTTGATACACTATTATTTTATTACCTTTACGTAGTGCACTACCACCCACACACTTAATTATATATTGATACACTTGATATTTTCACACAATTTTATTCCATAAAAAAAATAATAACGTAGGATGAACCTGAAATTAGAAAGGTCGGTCTGACCTTTAATAAGATTTAAAATATATATATATATATATATAGATATATATATATATACACAACTTTCTTTTATCTCCTCATATTCGTGAGTTTCTGGTCTCTAAACAGTTTTTAGAGGAGAGACGTATTTCACTGAAAACATATTTAAATATCTGCGTAGATAAACAAAACAAGTAGAAGATAAAATAAACAAATTTCATATACTGATTCACTGTTCAGATATTCACTTGTTGTTCACAAGTTCTAAGTTAAATGACACAGTGTCCTTCTAGATTCTCATTCCACTGCGAAGTAAAATGATCTGTATGAGATATGGTACACAGGATTACTAATGTTCTATGCGGGAACTTGCAGTATCTTCTATAAACAAGCAAAATAATTGCTAGAAGCCTTGTTTTAAAAATGTCCAAGGACAGGCACGGCCTAAAGGCGTTACCGGCCTAGGTTTAATATCTCTACTTGAGATATCTTAAGTTATGTATTTCTCCCATATTGGAAGAACTAGGTTTTTCCCATATTAAAAATGGGATGTTCGACGAGATTCAACATACGTCGTCTCTATTGAGTGTCCGTAGCACTCAGAGAATGAATGATTATTAACTGAGGATAAAAGTTAATTTTCCATTTTTCACTAGATTTAATTATCACCACTGATATGTATTAACTCCAGATATGTGTAGGGCTTACACATTCTGTGAACTGATTATAACTTCATATAGAAAAACTGAGTTCTACACACTCGCGTATACAGTTGTTCACAGGACCATCCAGGGGAACCGGACTTTGTTCACACCTTGTCCCGGGTATCAAACTCTATGTAAGAGAAGTCAAGTGACTTCCTTCTAACTCAAAAACTATATCTTGTCGCCTCTCGATTCCAACTTGAACTACCTCGTTCCCTCATGAAAACGAGTATATGTCTTTACCAAAAACAAGGAAACGAAGAAACTCGCTTCCGCAAGAAACCTTTGACAAAAGCTTCTCTGCCTTTAGGCGATATTCTGGGTGGTCCGATTTGCCAATGCACTTGTTCAGCTACCTTCCGTAGCCAAATTCACCCTTTCTTTGCTGACATGTGCTGCCCCTACACCAAGGACGGTCAACACAGAAGCTTTTGCTCCCAGCAGAAACTATGAGAGTTTTTAACACACTTTTGTTTTTTTACACTTGTTACTCACAAATTAATATGAGAAACATTGGTTAATATACATAAAATTAAGGAAAAATATACAAAGAATATATATATATACAATTCATAAACTGTCATCTCTCTCAGAAGCAGCAGTACACCCAATTCCTGGTGGCTGTCTTTCAAAACTGTCTGCTACTAATGCAGCCATGTTTGCTTGGAGAGAGATTGAGGAAACATCTTTGTTAATTATTTATTTTTCACAAATACAAGATCCAAGTGTCTTGTTCGATAAGGGAAACACGATGATAAAATAAATCAGAATTTTAAGCGGTATTTCCAAGAACGTGTTTAGCTTAGTACGTAAATATTAATATTAAACACAGAAAATAAGTCAAATCAGAGTATACATTTTCAAATTGGTGTTGCATTTCGGGAACTAACTAAAGGCTCGCTAGCCAGGTTTACTGGTCTTTGGTGAGAAGGGGGGAGGAAGTGACGCTGGTGCTCGATGCATCGAAACTCACACTTATAGAAAGCTAAAATTTCGCATGTAGAAGCGAAAAAGTTTATGGCTTTTGAAACAATACAAACGATGTGTATCAACCCACTGTATCAACGTCAGTGTATTTCCACCAAGGAAGTCCATAGGCTACTTCCTGTGTATGAATATTCTTATTTAGCTCCTATTCTGGTGATTTCTTCCATAGTGAGTTGTGAGGACCTCACATCATGAACTCTCGGCGACAACAAGTCGGGAAAGAAAAAAAAAACCTTTCTCAGCGTTCGCTCTATCTTCCAGCGTTCTGAAATTCATGTATGATTCCCATAGAATCTGCTTAATTTCTTATTAATTAATCCTTCATATATGATTTAAATATCATTTCTTCCTTCATCCCCTGTAAGCTATACATTATGCCATGGCGCAGTAATTATATGCAACCCATTTAATACGCTATATAATGCCAATAAATGAAATAACACAAATGAAATAAATACAATATAATACAATATTGTATTAATATTTACGTACTATGCTTGGTGTTTCACACTTCATTTCTAATAATATTAAAATAAATATGCACTGAATATGCTAATGTTAAGCAATTAACTATACCACAAAATCATTATATTTACATATCCATATGCAAATGTGCCCCTCATCTGCATTTCGATAGGCAGATGATGGAGAAGGACATCGGCCTTCTACACTTCCCTCTACCTGTAAGCAAATTTCATCAGTTTCTCAATATCGTGCAACTAAAGAAAACTAAAAATAATATTACTCTAGCCAGACATATGGTGCACATAAGTACCAGTGATAGTGGTCAGGCTTAATTTAGCGCCTAGGCTCCAACCTAGGGCCACATATTTGACTCCCTCTCTCCCGCCTTGTAGCCTTGGGGTGGGGCAGTGACATGTGGTATGAAGTTTTTTCTACGCTTTTTATTATGAAATGGAATGTCTTCTATCAGATTGTGAGCCATCTTGACATCCTTGGGCAATTTTCAGTATGACGTCATGTATGACGTTACTGTCTCATCTATCTAATCTACGTATTAAACGGTATTGGTTCCAAGTTAATCTGTGACGTTGCCACATAGTGGAATTTTGATTTTCCATATCGGCTGAAATAAGTCCCGGAGAATGTGCCATTATACAGGATTTTTGCTTTATTTTGACCTGAAAATAGTGCTCTGTTGTCCGTGGACGCCATTTTTAGAACATCCAATATAGAATAAATCATTTGGGACGTTACAGTATCACAAAAATCTAAAACCATCCGACTAAATTTTTAGAGATTCTAGAACAGTAACAGCGCAAATTGGACGGACGTGGTAATGCACATTTAAAGTAACTTAATGTCGAATACCACGATCATTATCTCATGTATTTCGAACAAGTGGAGAGGAAGGTACAACATAAATAAAATTTCACTATTTTCAAATTACTTTATTTTGAAACAAGTGTTTAGATAAGCCACATACACTGTTTTCAATAAATGTGAAGGGCATAATGTTCAAAACAATTTGATATCTCAAACTACTCGGGAGACATGAAAACAATGATGTGGAAATTGTTTATATCGATTTTTGATTTATTTTGCTTCTATAACATTACAAGAATATTTTGTGATAGGTGTAATAACAATAAAGCCTCGGAATTATACAATTGTAATCAATTTTTTTTTCGTGTTGAAGGGTGTATTACAGTTGTAGTTTGCATGTAATATTCAACACTATCTTTGAATTTAATCCTCTGCAGATTGTAATCAAGGTTGCAAATTTTAAGTTTTTTTCTTTTTATCATATCTCTAAAACGGTTTGAGATATCAAATTACTGTAAACGAGATTTTGATCTTCACATTCATTGAAAGCTATCTATGCAATTGGATGATATATATTTATCCAAGCCCGTATTCACGGGGGGCACAGGAGGGCTGGGCCCCCCTAAAATTTTCACGGTAGGCTTATAATACGTGATGTACTATAATATGGTTACATTGCCCTCCCAACTGCTACTGCCCCCCCCCTTCTACATTTTTATGCTGGCTATGGGTCTGTATTTATCTAAGCAGTTTTTCTTTGGAATAAATGATTTTTTTTTTTTTTTTTTTTTGCTAAAAGTAAAAGTTGCAGTCCCTTGTAACTTTGCTCGTGTTAATTCGAAATCCATCATATCACAATCACGTATTAAAAACTAAAGTACATACTTTGGGTGAGCATTGCCCCGTTTGTCTCATTTGAGTTATTAATGCTGTATAGACCACCAAAATTTGGATGCTTGTAATACTGTAATGTCTTTAGTTTGCAACACTGAGTAATAAATGTAACATTGTCAGTTTTTCTTTAATATGTAGATTTGAAATATGTAGTAACCTAACGTAGTGCCATTTAAAAAATGCAACTTTATGTCGAGTTGCGAACACTGTTAATTTTGTGGTATCACAGAGTATGTCAAACAATGTCTCCCTGCCGATGCATGGTACAAAATTTTACAGCTTATTAAGCATCAATTTAAAAGTTAAAAGCCCGTATCGCGATAAATGATTCACCTTATATATATGGTTTGTATGCGGTTAGAAACAAATGCTATTATTTGAGAAAAGCTTCAAATTTAACCAATTGTTTCAATCTTTTCTGCTAACTTTTAGTTGATGTGTTTTTCAAAGCATTTAGAAAATATAAGCAATGTTTATAATTTTCCAAAATTCTAGAACTATCTGAAATATTATATTGCTAACCACATCAATCACAACACTTTATCGTATGGTATATGGCAATAATACCACTTGCACTACTTCAAGGAATAAAAAAGTAGTAATGTTAACGAGGTCATCTATTGTAATTTACATTTTTTTTTTTTGTTTGTTTGAAAGTTACGTTGTAGAAGAAATAAAATGAACATTGAAATATGTTCTTTTTAAAGTCTACACATAAAAAAGTTCAATATATTTTCAAACATTCTTTTCAAACTTCGTCCTATCCTTACAATTGTAAACTTTGTTCTCCACATAAAAGTTACGTGTTCCATAACTGTCGAAGACACTATGATTATAATTGTAACAGTTTTAAAAGTTTTGGTTTTTATTTCCACGAATAAAATTTATTTCGCTTATGATTTTACTCGTGTGCTTGAGGTAATAAACTCTGTACAAACTGTGATGGAAATAAATAATTTGCTTTTCAAAGTTTTGCAATCTTTTAGCTTGTAAGTATAGTATCTATACAGTATAGGTGAGAATTGTAATATATATGAGATTTTGTATTTCATGATCAATGAAACTATGTGTTCTGTAGCAAACAAAGACGTTCCTGGAAGTTCTTGATAGCTAACCGTTCATACTTCTACCTTCTCATATAACTGAAATACGATTGAAGTGTTATCTTTATTTCGAGTAGCTATACTGAACTGAATGGTTTTCCAACCGAGTTTCTTTATTACTTCGGTTGAAGATAAAGCGAATATGTTTCAGCTTCATATTTTTATTTGAGAGTCTTAGTGTGAGTATTGGCTTCCGAACGTGTACCTACACAATTCTAAAGACAAAAATCTTACAAATAACAATGAAATGTCGATTATGTTAATATCTTCCAACAAATTCATAGTTCTCCAGTGACACGTTCAGTGATACGTACAACTCAAAAGATGGAGTTAAATTGTGTCATTTGAGATGTCGGTGGGTACGCTTTTTCTTTTATGCTACGCTTTCCTGTTTGTGTACGGTCTAGTTTTAGTTGCATTATCTAAAATCGTAACATGTCTGAACATATCATGTACGTGTCTCTCCAGTTTAAACTATGTGAACTAGTTTATAAGATAATACTTGTTTTGTATGTAGATATTGTTGTATTTTATTAAACTCACAATAATTCATTCAATGTACTGGAATTTAAAAAAAAACAAGAGTAATAAGAGGAAGATCTTAGTAAAAGTTTCGCCAAATTTCCTTAATTGAACTCTTTAATCATTTCCAGAGTTCGGGAGATATCAATACTTAAGACCTCAGGAGAGAAACGTCCAATCATATCGTCAATTAAACTACACTGCTACATAAAAACTATAATAATAATAATAATAATAATAATAATAATAATAATAATAATAATAATAATAATAATAATAATAATAATAATAATAATAATAATAATAATAAATAACCGACTTCAACAGAAACGTTAGAAGGCAGAAAACAATTCATTAATATTACCTTTAGAATTGTTTTAAGTTTATGCCAAGCCAAGTAAATTCATTACTGATATAAAATTAGTTTGAATGGTAATTTTATCAGGTCTCAATTTGTTTGGTTCGAAACATATACATATATATATATATATATATATATATATATATATATATATATATATATATATATATATATATATATATATATATATATATATAGGTAATAGTAATGACTTATTTTATGCTTTCTAAGCTTTTGATGAACTCATTTAATATTACTTTCTTCTTTTTCTTTTTAAAAGTTATTTTTTAATTTTTAGTTCAATATTATAGTCGATTATTTTTTTTTTTTAAATTTAACCCTTTCACTGCATAAGTTGATTTTTGTCCACAGAAAGAAAATTTCCCTATTTTTCCAACTTGTCCTCACTACGATAATCAACAATCGTAGTTTACCTAGATATATGGAATGGAAACTATAAATTAATTTTAGTCATCTAGCTTATTGTAAAAAATTATGGAAACATAAAATAGTGCACTGAAGTTAAAACACCATGCGCTGTGTACTGCAGTTCAATTACAGAAAAGAATCTAAATCCGGACATTTATAATAAGAAGCTGCATCTTTTAGAGTTTATTATCCATACTTCCTCTAATAAAATTCTAAAAGTATCCAAAAATTTCACTTGGAAATAAATATTGCTAAGAAGGTATGCCACGTTAGGATACAGAAAATTTTAAGATATGTCATACAACATAAATTAGTCAATGTTACAATCCAAGATTATATCGTAATAGTAAACAATAGATTGTATATTATTTCTCATCAAAATTCTGAATTATATGCAGATTTTTCCAACTTAACAAGATAAGTGTTGTCAACTTATGATAAATAAGACTAATTAAAATATGTTTCGTCTTTCATATGGTTAATACTGAATATGTATTTTACAATTTTACAGATAATAAGTTTTTCAACAAGATACTACTCATAACTACACGATAATTAGGAACTTCTTACGGCCACGCCAAACAAACTATTAGTGATGATTTTATCAGTAAAATAACAAACATTAGGTATAACTACTAACTATAGTATGCTCTCAAATTTCCTAAATACATTTCGTCCAGTTTTATTCTCGTATTTAGCCTTAATCCACTAAATAACACTTAGTGAGAGAAACATATTAACAGTTATGTTAGTAAATAGAATATTTTAGAAGTTTTCCAAAAATGATTTTGCAGTTTTGTTTCTTTCTTTCATTTGGCAAAAAACCCGAGTGATAATTTAATTTTTTTTTTAAAACGAAATAGAATATTCTCGCGGTAAACAGTTCTGATCATCTCGTAAATCTCTGTTACTGATTTCTTTATCTTAAAACAAAATTTTGTGTTCATTTTCTGCATCATGTGAGAATTCATGACAATGAGAGCCAGGGAGTCTTCAATGACGGACAAATAGAACGGTTCCTTGATCTCTTAAACTAAAAAAGAAAACATTTGCAAGTCCTGTAGAAGAAGAATATCACAGCATTAAACTCAAATGATAAACAGTTTCGTCTCATTAGCAGTTACAGAGTACCACTATCAATCTTGGATATTTTTTTTATCAAACTTATATCTGTATAATGAAAAAATCAAGTCTAGAAATAACTTCGGACTTTGATTTGAAGAAAATTAGAATTTGTCGCCAAAACAGATATTAATTAGTAGTTTAGGTTGATCATTAGATGTTTGTTTAATTTTTTTTTTTTTTAACAAAACTGTAGACTATAAGTAGTCATTTGCCACTGATCTTGTCATTTCCACTGATTTCATTTAGAATTGTTAGCTTAGAAGGTTTAATTAGATTGTCCTTGAAAATTTGGGAGCAAAACAAAAAACCCAATTGCGAAAATGGACAAGAACCCTATCTTTTATTTTAGGTAAATCCTCTAGATAAAATACCTAATTGTGAAAATGGACTATAAATCCAACTTTCATTTTGGACAATTGCCCCCAACTATCATTATGGACAAATTCCCCAACTAGCCTCACCAAGTAACTGGATCTATAAATAATGAATACTTTTCTGACCAGAGTATATACTTATTTATTAAAATTAAAATAAAGCGTAACAGTTTCAATAATTTAACGTTATCTTCATCATATGTTAACTCATTACATCTGATGAAGATAATGTAAAGTTATTGAAACTGTTACGCCTTATTTTAATTCTAATAAATAAGTATAGCTATACTTTGGTCAGAAAAGTATTAATTACCTAGGTATTTAAGTAGTAGTCCCAGTCAAGATGAATTAAATTACATGTGGATCGTATAGCAAACAGGCAGAAGAACAAGGAAGAAGTAGTTACAAAGACGAAACAAAGGATTAGGAGTATAATGAACGAAGAATTAATTAAACCACCGCTCACTTGAGGGGAGATTTGGATGAGATAAGAAATGTTACTAGAATATAAACTGTTACTCAGCATATAAAACAAAAAAGATTTCTCACATGTTTTGAAGAATGGGAAAATGTATGAGTAGGATGGAGAGGTTCAATAAATCTTACATGCTCTTGTGCAATGAGTGAGATAGTCTGTTTGAAATTATGTGTGTTGATTTTGATGAATTAGTAACTGTCCACTGCATTGAGGTTATGTGACTAGTTTCAGGTGGAACCCAAACTATCGTAATGCGCTTGCATTTTAATGCTTTCCCACCGGAAATCGAACCTGAGAAGAAAATGAATGTTTGCTTTAGTTATAACATAGTTATCAATTGGTTTGCAGAGCAAGGGATCAACATGTAGTTAACGCATTTAATGTAATTCAAATATTTGCTAGGATTAATTGAAATAAAAGGTTAGTTGAAGTACAAAAAATAACATGAACTCCATAATAATAAAGTTTACTTTATCTGTCCATCACTTTCCGATTGTATTCAAACTGAAGTGTTGAGGACTACGCCATCGTTTCTTTTTAAACCCATTCATTCATATAGAAAATCATATTCCTGGTTTCTTTGGAATGATCTGAAATTTTAACAACGCAATTTTACCGATTTTAAAATTTAACTCTAGTTAAACGCCGCTAGCTTTTCCAAAATGAATTTGCATTATTCATATGTGTATATAAATATTACTAAGTATTACTAAGAATTATAATTTTACTAAGTATTATAATTCTTTGTAAAAATAAATCCCAAAAATCTAAATAAATACAAAGAAATCGGTAAAACCAAGCCATAAAAATGTCAGGTTATTTAAAAAAAAACTGAAAAAAAAAATCATCATAGCCTATAGGGAAAAAGAACATGGAGCAGGTGTTGAATATCGTTAATAGCCACATTGTACATGAGACTTTGATAACGATTATTCCTATCACTATATCGAACTTTGCTTTCGTTCTTGATCTCTTTAATTTTCCTTAAGCAAAGCATGAAAAACTCGTTTGCGGCGCTGTACCCGCATTTCTTCTGGTCAAAGAACTAAGTTGACCATCTTGTTCCAATTGAATGCCTGTAGCATAGATAAGGAAAGATCAGTTATAGTGTTTACTATATGTCTTCTCTATCCTTCTACTTTAAAACCACATTTTATATACGAATTTACATCCGTATTCTTCAATAAATAACATCAAAGCTACATTTTTGTAGGTGATGGCGTCAACATTGGAGTGTAAAATCTAGAATTTCCAAAGAACTAATGACGAAACACCTTAACCTACAACAAGTTTTGTAAAGACTATTCCTTGGAAAATAAAACTTCAAAGGGAGCGATGAACGGGGAGGTGGGGAGAAGAAGAAGTGGCATGATCTAATAGCTGCCATTCAGTGATAACTTCATTGTGTAGAATGTTCGAGACGAACATTTTTAATAGCTTCGCTTTTTAATAGCTTCGCTTTCCACATGATCGACTGGCGTTCAACACAATCATTAATTCGTGACTCAAGGCCGAAAGAAGCAAATGTGCATACGCAGTTGCATTTTCTGTACATCAACTTGCATGCAGTACAATATTGCCAACTAGCACTTAAATTATTTTCATAAAAATGTACGTACCAGAATAAATATTATGTCATTCATGTAAAATATGTTTGACATGTCAAACAGTAGTTATTTGTTACGCTCCAGCAGCTCTTTAATATTAATTCATATAAACAACATGATAGTGACTGAGTTAGTGATATAGAAATTGGGATAATTACGATTAAATCCATGTAAATGATACTAGAGTAGCACCAAATGTGTAGATATATGATGTTAAATCAATTTATTTCTGTTTTGTATCAAAAACCACTTTCAGTTTTAAAACCAATTTGGTTTTCTATCAAATACCGGTTTCGATTTTTCAAAGCCGGTTCGGATTCTTATCAATTACCGGTTTCGATTTCCCAAAACCAGTTTTCAATCATGCTTAACTTGTTTCGGTGGAAAATCTAACAAGTTTTGGAAAAAATCGACATGTTCATTTTTCGCTTTTTCTAGAAATCGGTTTCCATCTCTCATAGCAACGGTTTCTCTATTCCCACTTCGTATTGGAAGGCCGAAACCGGTTGGATGAAAGCGATATATGTGCGAGTTTTGAAAAAAGAGTGTCCAATCGTCTATTTCTGTGTGGATCATCGAAACGAAGTCGTTATAGACTACAGAAAATCAGTAACAGAGAAGGTCTCTTCATCTACCAGGTGACTTTTTACAGTTGCAAAAACTTTCCTCATAATTTGAAATTCAATTTTTGGATCAAAAGATCCAATATATTTCAGGCAAAAATTTTCTTGTAGGCCTTATATCTGGAGAACTATATATAGTGTAGCCAAACCCAAACTATCACTTAACTCAGTATGATGTTCTTATTCCGTAAATAATACGAAAATTTGATTTAGGGCCCGTTCAAAAATTTTGTGCCCCTGATCCAAAAACTAAAAAGAAAAATATTTCAATAAAAATTTCCTTGTACACCTTATATCTGGAGAACTACAAATAGTGTAGCCAAACCCAAACTATCACTTAACTCAGTATGATGTTCTTATTACGTAAAAAATATGAAAACTCGATTTAGAGGTCGTTCAAAAATTTTGTGGTCTCTGATCTAAGAACTAATTATTGGCCAAGGTTTAAATTTGATTCGTGATTTATATCTTATATTAATCCTCATGAGTAAATCGATTTTGGTTTCAATATGGTATATTTCTTGAAGGTCTTTGCGAGGTTCTCTTCTCTTTCTCTTCCTGTGGAGTCGCACATTAAACTCAAATTATGAGAAATATATATCACTTTATTTCTCATGGAATTAGCCTTGAACCAATTCTGAAGAGTATCAAGAACCATCATATTTCATCTACTACTGAAGTTAATTTTTTAAAAGTATCTGCATAGCATACAACATCAGGAAGTTAGATTCCCAAGTGGATGTTGGAAGTAATGGAAGACGGAGACATTTAGTTTTGAAGAGGTCAATTTCAGTTGGGGACCTTACAAACATTTTCTTTCTGTTTAACACTAACTGTACATTAGGATGCAAGGATCGAATAGTTTCATATATGCTAGTGAAGTATACACATCATTTTCGGCCACCTGACGAAGGGCTTCTCAGTTTCTTTTCTCTCTTTTTTTCCCATGTGACGCTGAATTAATAAGAAAATTATCAAGTAAGCATCGTTTCACAGTGCGGAACTCAATACTCAAACTTGAAGTAGTACATCTGTAAGTACTGGTTGTAATAGAGTAATAAGATAAAGGACAAAAGCTGTTCCTCGGACGCAGAATCCATATCAAAAAGTCATTATTGGCTATCCCTTATTGTTTTTGTTCAATGGTGTTGGTGATAAACGTTGAAACCAAAAATCGTTTATTTCAACCAGTTCTGGTTTGAATGGAATGCTAAGGGAAGAGATAGAACTTATTCTTGGACATTGAATCGAATGCATCCTCTGGACAAGTAAATAGCTAGACGTCTTTTCTTACCTCGGTAGGATAAAGATGATTTTTATCGTGTTTTCGAGGATGAAGCAGTAGGAATATGTTTGTAAGTGGATAAATGTTGCTTAACTTGACAACATTGATTCTCAATTATAGATTTTTCAGAAGATTCTCAAAGTTGCTAATGCTTTCCCATCTGTGCTGAATATGCCTTTATATTCTTTAACATAGTCCTGTGTCTAGTCACTTACACTAGACTCCATCTTCAGCATCGTGTGCACGCCATAAAGGACATGCTACTGTAATTAAACCAAGCGCTATTACATGTAGTAATTCTCCAAACTGAAAGCAGTGACGCACTGGATAAAATGGAATTTTCTCTTCCTTCGAATGCAAATTATGAAATTTTATTTTACTTCTCATCTCAAAATTCTCAGCGGTGGAATGTCAGGCTATACAAATATTCTTTATAAAATATTAGTAGCTGAAGTACTCTTCGTTCTCTCTCGAAATATGTCCAGAATTACTGTACTTACAGTATAATAATTGTGCCTTCCTAAAGTAAACCTGCATTGAGGAATGTAACATCAATTACATAAAATTTTTGGAAGCACAAAAATTCGATTTTATGGAAAAAGTAGGATGTAGAAATATATGTAGTAATTTTATATTGTTACACCTATTTTTAATTTGAACCAAGTATCTGGCGTGGAGAAAAACTTCTAAATAATCTATGATCTCTTTGCTACAGTTTTCTAGAAATATATCAAACTAAGAGTGTGGATTTGTATACGGGACAAACAAACATTCCGTTTTACAATACTCGAAATGTCCATTCTTTTCGACAGGGATAATAGATTTAGGAAAATATTTTGACTCTCTTACGATGCGCTTTTAAATCAAAATGGTAATCTAGCATGAGGTAGATGTTCCAAAGTTTACTTCAAATAGGGCAGCTTTTTTCCCGTGAAGCGCTCACAAACAAGGGACAACGTCGTTATCAATGTCCGAAAAAATATAGAAAAGCCTCTGTCTTTCCTTTAACATGGGAATTTTCAAAAACGCTGAGATACGTCGGCTTATTTTTAATGAGGGGTTTTATGTTCCTAACCTGAAAAGTTCGTGAGATATCAGAATGACATGAAAACATTTTGGTTTGAGACAAGTAGTCTACTATGTTTCAAAATGTATTTCAAATGTTCAGACGTTTTTCCGTGATAGAAGCAAAAAAAAAAAAAAAAAAAAAAAAAAAAGTTTATTCTCAATGGGAAGAAAAAATATAAAAAATGCCCTCTTCTCTTCTTAAAACCAGAATTTTGGAAAACCCATGACACGTGTCCGCTTATTTTTAATGAAGAGTTTTTGTATACCAAGTTTCAACTTCCTAACATGACAAAATCGTGAGATGTTTAATTTTCTCGTAAATTTTGACTCCCATACCACTTTAATGTACACATTTTAATCAAAACTAACACTACGATCTCATATTGTTTTCATAAATATTGTTTTACTGAAAATACATGTATGTACAGAAGTTATGAAGAAATGGGTAACAATAGGAAATTAAAAAATAGGAAATTCGCAATATGCACATTATCGCTGAAAATCATATGAAGAATATTGAGGGATTGAGGAATCTAAAATGTAAGGAACATGTGAAATGCAACATTTGAACATTTTCTGGTGCCAAAATTGACTTGAAAATAGTGTTGTAAAAAAACGGTTTTTTTTTTCTGTGAAGTTTTTTTTCAATAAAAAACATCGTTCTTTTTCATGTTTTTTTCAAAAGTCTGTTTTTTTTTCTGGCAACTATTATTTATTGATTTATGTTGCAGATTATTGAAATAATCAACAGAACTTGAGTCGAAGCCCTCGTAACTTACAAATCGTTTGTTTCTTTGAACCTATACGAGCAAAATTGTGTGATTATTCCTTTCGGCCCCAGGTCATTTTTGGCGTTTTCCTATATTTCCAGTTAGTCACTTATTGCTCAAAAACTATTCATTCCATTGATATGGTTAAGGCCTTGTTTTTAAGAAAATGGGTGTGGCTATTTTTTGGTGTAAGTTGTATTACAGTGTTGCTAACGGGTGGGAAATTATTGAGGGAAATGTAGGGGTGAAAATTTACAAAAAATCCCTAAACGAATTTCAAAATGTTTTTGTATCTAGTACCACTGCTGCTATATGGGTTCAAGTCACCTAAACAAATCTTTGGTGTGTTGACAAGGTACAGTGAAATCCTGAAGTCGCTGGCTTCCATTCAAAGAGGGAAAGAAAAAATTCTGTCATACACATGAAATTTTGACACTTTTTACGCCTCAGAAGCAAAAAATCAAATATGCCGGGGTACAGCTTCTCTAATTATCCTATTGAAACTGTTTATGGTGCGTTCTATAGGGCAAAGAGGAAGCTTTCAGGTAGTGGTACGTTTGTTTCAATGTAGAAAGTAAGAGGGTAATAATAGAGGGGAAAAGGGAAATTTTCCGAATTTTTCACCTAATAGCGGGAATTAATTGTTTTGGCTGGAAACGCTGCCATCAGACAGACGAAAACTATCTGAAAATAAACCGTAGTGCTCCAAGAATATATCCTACAAGTATCATGGCAATATATAACAAAGTAAGCATGAAATTAAAAAAAAAATCTCATTCTACCTCAGAAATTCACCATTTTCTTACCATTTCCAGAACATGTTTTATTATAAACCTCAACTGTACTTCCCCTACTTATTCTAGTAAAACTTTTTATGGTATGCTGGGTAGGCTAAGGATGAGGCTGTTACACACTGGTACATTTGTTTGAATGTAGCCAACAAGAAGGAAATAATAGAAATAAAAAAGGGAATTTTTCCCAAAATTTGCCCCTAAAATCTGGAATTAAAATTTGTTGTAGTTAGCAACACTATTATCAGACACACACAAACTATCTTAAAATAAGCTTTGGTATCCCTCTAATATATCCTACAAGTATTGTGACGATATCTAATAAAGTAAGCATGTCAATTAAAAATATCTCATTCTACCTTTAAAAAAATCACAGTTATCTTTCCAATTAGAGGACAAGGTCCACTGTAAACCTCAACCGTACTTCCCCTAATTATTCTATTGAAACATTCTATAGTGCATTGTGTAGAGCAAAGACGAGACTTCCAGACACTGGTACGTTTGTTCCGATATAGCCAACAAGAGGGAAATAATAGAGACAAAACATATAATTTTTCCAAAATTTCCCCCTAAAATCTGGAATTAAAATATTCTGTAGCTGGCAACACTGCTACCAAACAGACGCAAACTATCTTAAATCAAATATTGGTATACCACTAATATATCCTACAAGTATTATGCCGATATTTAAGGAACAAAGCTTCTAATTACCAAAAATATATTACGGTAAACAGAAAAGTATGGGAAAACTAGAAAAATCAAGGGCTGGAACCTAAATACGAATTTTACGTCCGCCCCCTAATTACCCCATTGTAACGATCTGTACTTTCGTTTGTTAAGTAAGGACAAATGTTCGATTGGCGTAAGTTGACTTGCACTCGGACGTACAGGTACGGATTTATAAACAAAAATTTCTAATTTTTTGCCCAAATATAGGAGAATTTTAATTTTCCTAAATGGCAACACTGCGCGCAGGCCCGTCCAATTGATGTCAACAGTTAGGTATCCACCCGAGGTATCTACCTGGCAAGTCTTAAGGATGTCTTTCTACAGCGAAGGAAGCTACAGGAAAAAAAAGTAAAGGAAATTCGAAATTAGAAAATTCTCGAATTTTTGACCGGGGTGAAATTTGAGAAAGAAATTCGACACCAGAAGAAAAAGAAATTAATATGATAAACTATAAACCAACCACATTTTGCAAGAATAATATCCCGATATCTTAATTAGTGTCCACACTTGAGCGGATTAAACAAGTGACACACCTGTGTGTGCCACTTTGGCCACCTGGGCCACCGAGTATACATTTGATTACATTTTTTGACTACTAACTCATGTTGTTGTTGTAGTTATAGTCTCGACTAATAATAATGTCGTTGTAAACAATAACTTTATAAGGACAATTTTCTCTCCTTTTTACATCTTAGTTCCAACACTGTTGGTGAGAAATGTAGAATGTTTCAAAATAAATTTTGGGGTTTTAAGTCTTCGAAGTACTTATTACATTTTACATACAATTATAAGCAATGCATCAAGTAAAAGAGCACCTCAAACAGTTTTTGCTACAAGTGTTCAATGTGAGATTCATTCGTCACACGGCACACATCTAGTCGATAGGCGAGAAAGGCCCATAAACTTTCCGCCATATGGCACAAAACACATTCAATTTAGGGGTGTTTCGTTTCAATTGTACCATCTCCTGAGGATTTGCTGACGGTCAGATGCAAACATTATGAGTGTTCACATTAGCTCTTAGGTGAAAAGTCGATTTATCACTGAAGACGACACGATCCAGAAAATCTTCATTGTTATGCAATAATATTTCACTTGCAAAATTGGCACGTAAACCGTAGTCTGTAGGCTTTAGACCTGTAGCAACTGCAAACAATAAAGACGTAGTTGCAAGCGTCTCCTTAATATTCTTCACACAGACGGTTGCACTGTACAGGTTCTGTCTTTATTAAAACAAAAAGCTTTCTGCTCTCTAGTCTCCATCTTTGCTACTTGCTCTTTCTAACGGCAGACAGAAGAAACAACGCATGTACATGCGTGCGTACAAAACTGTTTGAGTTGCTCTTTCATTTGATATAATATTTATAATTGTAAGTTAATTGTAATAGATACTACAAAGTTTCAAAACCCTAATATTAATTTTGAAACACCCTGCATTACTTCAAATTGAGTCATCCTATATTCAGGTCCTAGTCAGTTTGTCGCCTCGTGCAATGGCATAATTTGTCGCCTCCCCCTTTCTCCAGAAAGAACAAATCTTAGAAGTCATGATTTTAAGTATGCTACTCCAGCATGAACAACAAAGGTGAGGGTAAGTGCAGTCGCGCTCAGAAAGGGTTAAATACTTACTAAAAATGCAATTCCGTTGTGTCTGTTTTTTTCTTTAAATGTTAATCTATTATGATAGTGAAAGATAAAGCAAACACACCTGCAGAGGAAAGATGGTAATCCTTTTTATAGAATTCACTATCGAGCTTCAATCTCGATGTATCAGTTTGCAATTCCAGTGCAACTAGCTCGTTTATCTTTATTTCTTGATTTTTCTTCTACATCTTCTAACATTTTTTTTAAAAAACAAACTTGTTTCTATCTTCAATGATAAGGAAGTTGCTTTTGACAAAAACAAGATTACTTTCATATCAAAACTGTGATAACTTACTAAATGGAACAGATATTCACTAATATTCGAGAATTGAATTCTTGCATTTGACAACAATCAAGCAATTTGTGCTCGGATTTATTCGACCATTTGCTTTAGCATTGTCCATGTGGCCTTAAACTAATGCAACCTAAACATAATTTATGAATGTTGTATTCAAATAAAAGGTCAGCTTAGTAAATGTAACTATCATCATCATGAAGTCTGTTTCCAACAAGAAATATTTAATTTAAATAATATACTTATAACAGACTTTGTCGGACCATCCAAGCTTGCCGTTCCACGCAAATGCACGTGTTGCATATATACAGTGGCGTATTTAGGGGGGTTTCCGGGCTTAAGCCCCCCCGAAATCTTACTATAGTAAAGTATATGAAATATCTTGCAGAATTTTCACATTTTCAGGCAAATGCCCCCGAAAGTTAGCAAAGCCTCTCCCGAAACAAAATCGTAAATACGCCACTGCATATGTGGTAGAGCCGGCTCTACATATCATATATATCTAGTCGACAAATTATTTATATATGACATTTAGAAAAATACTATTAGGCAAATTAGTATTAGTTTTTATCTTTAGTCAAATTATTGGAATTTTATACTGTTCGTGACATTATTTTCGTACTTATTAAAGGCCTGCATTCACGTAAAAGCAAAATTCCATTTCTACTTTTATTTCTTAGTTGATATTGATGAAAACTGCTGAAACCCGAATTGTTAATAGGTATGGTATTCATGTAAATTGTAAAATATTTGTAGCGTATCAGTATCTAGCGTTTAATTTATGTTGCATTTTACGGTGATTACACCTACATAAAAATATTTCATACTTAAATAGACGTAAGATGCATTACAAATGACTATTTGAAAAAAAACGAAATTTAGAAAAAAACGAGAGGCAATGTTTTTTTTTTAAAAAAAACGTACATTTCTGAAAAAATACGAACCGTTTTTTTTTTTTCTATTTACAACACTACTTGAAAATTTATAAACTAATGCTGTGTTTCTTTCTTTCTTTCTTTCTTTTGAAGGAATACATACATTGAAACGGTTAGCAAAACGTAGGAGTTAGAAGTAATGTAAGCGAGTAGCAACTATATATATAATCGGTACCTAGTTAAACACAAAGTACGTAATTGTGGTGGAAATGCAGTTAGGAAACCTCAATAAGCTCTGCTATCTTCGCCTGTGAAACTGACCTGCTCGAAACGTAATCTAATAACAATCCATGAACGACAGGTTTACCAGAACGTTGCATCACTGTACAATCACGCACACCCTAGACTTGTTCCACAGGTTCATATCATCAGGTGTCCGTTCGAATTCCATATTTATCAAACTTGCTCACCTCGGGTAGTAAAATTGAAATTTTTAAAAGCCCAAATTTGTTTCTCGTTGACTGAAGTCACAAATTTGATACATGCTACAACGAAGATTTCTAATTATATATATAATTTAGGAAGTAAATTAGTCACATCCAGAACGTTTCCAAACAATTGTTTTCTTTCTATAGATGCATACATTCCAGGAACATATTTTATAATATGAAAGTGCGATTATTCGTATTTCAGACAGCATTATCGCAGCTGTTTCTTGGAGAGCTCCACTCTGTAGTTGGAATGGAGAGTGATAAATCAGTTCGTTTTCAGGAGATAGTTAGGTGTCCATGAGTTTATTTAGACAACTTCTGTTTCCTCAAGTGTTGCCAATCTACTAATTTTCTATATTCCACAATCATTAAATATTAGATGATTTGTTACACCAAATATCTAAAGGTCATTTAATTTTGAAGGAGTTATTCTTAAGCTAATGCATACAATAACAATGTAAAATTAACATGTATTTCAGTAAGTCTTTTCAAACTTAAACATTGTGATGTTTGTGCACTGACAAGTCTTGAAAAGATACATATGTCGTTTGTTAATATAAATTGTGAATGATTATTGTCTATGGTAACATAATAATGGACGTGAGACGCAAGGCAAACATAAAAAGATTACAACTGATTGCAATGATATATCACTATGGTGTGTAATTGGTTCCTGAGAAAGATAAGGAGAGCAGATACCATGCTATTTGATTCAGTCTTATCCGAAAATAGCAACGTACTAATGTATATACAATGTTTTTTGAAATAACAAATTGACAGAACAAACTGAAATGAAATTTTTCAGTTTAATGTCTCACGATTATGCCTGTTCAGCTAAGAGAAATGGATGGTTTTTGGAAGTGAATGATTACGGAAGGATTGCTAGAATGAGAAAGTGGGAGGAAACGGAAGTGCCCCGAGGATACCCACTGACAGGATGTTGTCCACCACTAATTTACCTGTTTGGGCACTCTACACTCTACCACTGAGCCACAGTGCCTTCAAGAGAAGAAATGGAGAAGTTAATATATAGACTAAAACGTTTCAAAGTTTCTGTACAACAACAGTAAATTTTACAATATTATTTATTACCTGCTACAGTAGTTAAAAAAATGGATTTCAAGTGAAACTCTCACTTTAACATCCTGAAGTCGAACTGTATGCTAAAGAAGATTTATGATAAAATATAATGAATAAAGAGGTGAGAATTAACGGAATGGAAAATTGTAAAGTAACAAGAGAATTCTGAGAAAACTCAATATACCTCTGATAACTGCAATCCCCGATCTCTTTTCTTTCAAATATGAAAAAAAAAAACTCTTGAAACAAATAATCAATTATTTTATATGAAAAATCCAAATAAAAATTTCATGTCTGTAACCTTAATGAATTCCAATATATGAACATATTATTATAACAATTCTAACCACTATTTCCCTCCGCTCTTTCCAGGGGCGCATCCAAGGTGGGAGATCGTGGCAATCGCCCCCCCCCCCAGAAGAGGAAACTTTTATTTTATATATTAATATAAATAAAATCCATCCCAGAGTTTGGAGCTCTTAAAAGTAGCTCTAAGTAGCAGTATTACAACCCACCGCCCCCCACAGAAGTCCGTCCTGGACCCGCCCCTGCCTCTTTCACGTTGAATTTCCTCCCTTAGTGGTACTCTCGCTACAAATCGTAAGTAGTGTCCAAATTTAAAGTATCTGGCTTAAACAATTAGACCTAGACATTGGAAAGTCAGTCAGTATGTATATAAAGTCAGTATATGTCAGTCTTCTATCATGTGTATAGAAAATAAAGTAGTAAATGTCCAGCTTAAGTGATTTTGGTTACAAAATGATCAATTATTCGGTCTGTCACTTAGGATTTTTTTCTTTTGTGTGGAGAGAAAAGTATCACTTAATATTGTATAACAACTAAGCATAAATTACAGTTTTCTTTTTAAATGTAGACATGGTAACTAAGAAATAATTAGCAAAAAGTAATAACCAGAAGAAAGCATATCTGTCTGGACAAGTAAGTTGAGGCATAATTACATTGTCAGAGACAATTAATTTGTCTCTATTTGTATTGTAATAACCTGAAATACAAATAGGGGCAATGTAATTGTACAGAAGTATTTCAAACAGATAAAATGGTTATAAACACTGTTCAGTTATATATATTTTTAAATAAAATACAAATAATGTAATATTAAATATCTTAGTAAGGAACTGGAACTTTATTAAGAAAAAGTGTTTTTATATCATTAAGTAATGTTTGTAGTATGGTATATCCAAGGAATTTCTTCTTTCTGATTAATAGTACCTGAGAAATAAGCAAAGATTTGCATCCCAATGTTAAGGTGATTTTTTCCCCTTGACTCCATACAAGGATATGTTTGTCCATTATTGTTATTAAGTATTCTGCCTCTTCTCAGGTTCTAGGAGTAATGAGTTTTTACACACCAATACTCCATGTACGGGGTGTCCCAAAAGTAATGGTGAAAAATGAGGCCACGGATTCCTGGCACCAAAACAAGAAAAAAATGTTTATATGACATATAGTCCGAAAATGGATAATGCGGAGCTAGAGAGCTTCGAATATTTGGGGGAAAAAAGTTCACATCTGCCAGTGGAATAATGATAGAAGGTAGGAAGGGGACTTGACATGTTAAACGCATGTTAAATAACTGCGCCTAGGGATTTACCGAATGTCTGTACAGCAGGGGTGATGAAACTGTGCAGCAAAGATGGAAACCATACAGAAGAAAATTTTTATCTATGGCACGATTGCACGCACATCTACAACGGAAGTTAAAGTAAAGATCACTTAGTATGGTTGCATAATCTCAAGGGTCAATGGAAAGTGGAATACCAGATAGAAACTTGCAGAGAGAGGGTAGAAATTAGAACAAATGTAACTAGTCGTGTCATGTAGGGCCTAATGAAATAATAGGCAGAATCCACAACGACGTACTGTATTTGTAACGTAGTATCTTACACAGAATAGCAGTACAAGCTACTAGGTCCTACGTACTAACAATAAATGTAACCTAGAGAAGATGTTCAAAGTGCTGTTCTTCCATTTCTATGCAAACGTGCTACTCATGGGTTTCGAATGCATTCCATCACTCCCGGTGTGTTGCGTAACTGTTCACACGCATCGTAAATGTGGTTTTGTAAATTGGCAAGTCCCATCCGCTAAGTGTGAAGTTCTTTTCCCCCCACATTCGAAGCTTCTAGCTCCGCCCCTGTCCACTTCCGGACTATATGTCATATAAACTTTTTTTTTCCTTGTTTTGGTGCCAGGAATCTGTGGTTTCATTTTTCACCATTACTTTTTGGACATCTTGTATAGCACTTGATCAACATTTTTCTTAGTTCAATATTAAGCCTGCAAGTAAAGTGACCTTTTCTTGTTGAATGTTTCTTTGGCTATGATAATTCTCGACAATGCCTCTTTGGTGAAATAAGTGTCTCTTATCAAAATACTTCCTAGATACTTGAAATTATCGACCTCTTCAAGTTCTCTTTGTTCTACTCTAGGGTGACCAACCGTCCCGTAAAAACGGGATTGTCCCGTTTTTTCACTATCATTCCCGGTGTCCCGAAAAATATTCCTGGGACGCCAAAATGTCCTGTATTTACGTACATTAAATACAAGAAAGCTTTCCAATCTAAAATTTCTTAATTTATATTATTTTCTAATCACATAGCTTAGAAAATACTAATATTATTATTTTCTAAGCTATGTGATTATACCTAGGTATTGGAATATGTCTAATTACTGAGCAACGTCATTACGATGTTTGCGATATTGGATGTGGTGGCTGCACTGTTTTCACTCCTAGGCCTCCCCCTCCAAGACTCCCACTCCGCAAACGACAGTACAAGGGGCTGAAAGTCTTATGAAAAAAAAAAACTGTTTTTACTCTCTGTTTCAGGCGGTGGAAGACTGAGGCGCTGTCACCAGTACAGTACAGTGTTTCCATGATTTGACTAAGATGTAACATACTGTCATTTACGAAAGGGGAACAAAAGTATAGAACTATAAAAGAGAAAGTAAAAAGAAAACTAGCTGTAAATGAAATAATGTTCAAAAGTAAGAAAAAGCAAATAAAGGGAGTTGAAATCCGATGCTCAGAGTAGTTTGTTATAAATCCTGCCGGTGACGGATTTTGTTGATTGACAGATATTGATGAATGTTTTATAGCCTATATATTTTAGTAATCTTTTCAAAATTTCATTTTTTGTTAGTTGCTAATAGATACTTGTTATCTAATTAATTCCACAACCTTTTCAATAGGTTTTAAAATGAAAAAGTGTAAATTTGCCCTTTTTGTGAGAGATACAGAGAGAGAGAGAGGGGGAGAGAACGGAGAGGCAAAAATATATATTTAGGGGAGTAACCTATCCAAACGTAAAAAAATGTCCCGTTTTTTCTAGTTGAAGATTTGGTCACCCTATTCTACTCTCACTCTCGTATTGGAGCGTTTCCACGGTATATATTCACATGATTTTCGATTTCTCAATGTTGATTTCCATTCCATATAGTTTCCTGGGGTCAACTATTTTCATGTTTGACTATAGTCCCATTAAATGCAGTGCCCGTGAATTAGTATTGTGAAAAGTGCAATTAGAAATTTATTCAAGCGTGAGAAGTTTTATCATTGATATGAGCAAGTGACTTTCTAGTGATGGGACTACACTATGGGACTATTCTGTATCATCTGCAATACTTATGGTGATGATACAGAATGACGATTTGAAATGTGAACAGAAAGTAAAATCAAGGATAGGAATTGCAGAACAGTCCTTTAAGAGGACGGAAAACCTATTTTGTGGGTAGTTGAATCAAAAGTTATATTGTAGGAAACGAGCAAAGATTGGGGAGAGAATAAAGGTATTAAGATAGTAAAACTAATAATAATAATAATAATAATAATAATAATAATAATAATAATAATAATAATAATACATCATTTGAGAATAAATGGCTTTATTGGAAATGCCACAGGACAAAGAGCTAAAGGTAAATAAGGGAAGGAAAGAATCAGACTACAATTAATGATCTTCGCTACTCAGCACCAACTTTTTGAATTTTAGTGAATAAATTAAAGATAATGAGAAATATTAAAAATATAGAATGTGATCTGCAAAATGTTATAATATGAGCTAATAATTGTTTTTAAGACCTTCGTATAGTACAGTATTTCCCAATCTGCGGACTGCATACCCCTCGAAGCCGTGAGATATTGCAAGGGGGGCCGCGGAACACAATTTTTTAAATTAAACTTTGTCTTATATTCCCATACTTGGGATATTTGTAATGAAGTCTACATTACTTAGATTTCAACCAACTGAGAAGAATAGAGTACAAAAGGATAAATTTTAAATAAATAAATAAAATACATCATTCATCACATTAGAGGAACGTTGAATTCTTAATATTAGGGCTGGCTGTATGATAGCATTATATATATATATATATATATATATATATATATATATATATATATATATATATATATATATATATATATATATATATATATATATATATATATATATATACATTTATAGCAATACCGCATTGTCATAAATAACACATTTAGGTTCTAAAAGCATAACTTACCTTTTAATTTTTTAAAATTAAAAAATCATTTTTCATTTGATGGGGGACGGGATGGAGAGTGAACAGTCGCTTCAAGGGGTCCGTAACATCAGAAAGATTGGGAAACGTTGGTATAGTGTAAAATTGGAGTGCCGAAGATTTATGGCATCATTAACTTGTGCATCCATTTTTTAATAATAAAAGAACTATTATAATAAAAGAAATATATTCGGAAACAGTTGTTTGTTTATTTAACATTTTGTAGATACCATCTGGGTCACTTTCTCAATTTTAGATTAGTTATTGTGTTTAAATTATTCAATAAAGTTCAAAAAGATGGAAATGACCATAGCGGAGAACCTTAATGAATTACAATATTAAAGACTAATTCTTATCCTCACTAAAACCAACCGGGGACACAGTATGACAGAATAAGATTACTAATATTTGAGAGTATGAATATACAGGGTGGAGCAGAGTAAACGCATACTTTTTTTTTTAACCGCTAGTACTCGGCGTCGAGTAAGGGTATTGATTTTGAGCGACCGTTGGCAGACAGCTCAGACAATGCAGTTTCAGTCTCTATGGCTATGGCCAGTAGCGTAGAGCAGCGTTTCCCAACCGGTGTGCCGCGAATGGGCCGTTGGTGTGCCGCGAGAAAATCGAAACATAATTATTAATTCTATTGCAATCAAATTGCAAGACATTGTATCTCACATTATATTTGTGAGGAAAAATGTATATTTGTGTTTCACATTACTATGAGTGTCTACTATGAATCTACAATTTTAAGTTACATACTGTGTTACTATTCTGTACATTTTTAATGTTAAAAAGGTATTTGCTATAATTGTTATCACCATTATTGCTTCTTTATTGTTGCAGACTATTTCGTAACTTGAAATTTTTAAAATATTATTCAATCATTTCGAGAAAGCAAACCTGCGTACAAATTACCCTCATTTGTGTTTTAAAAGTACAAGAGATTTGTTTGTTCGTTCGTTATTCAGTAATCTTCCTTCTTAGTGAAAGTTTAGATACAATTTTCGAAAGAGAAAGTGTATTTTTATAAACCTGAGTCTTATATTTCATTGTAATTGTTTTCTATTTTTAAATTAGAATGAAAAATAAGCATAATGATTTACCACGGATTGAAACCAGTGATCGAACCTTCTTGTCTGTAAAAAATATATCAGTAATCACAGTAAAAATTACCAAGGTGTTTTATGTTTACAAATAATAATAATAATAATAATAATAATAATAATAATAATAATAATAATAATAATAATAATAATAATAATAATAATATCTTAATGAGTGTGCGGCGAGAATTCAAGTTACACCCGTAGTGTGCCGCAAGTTGAAAAATGTTGGGAAACGCTGGCGTAGAGCATCGTGTGTTCGCGGTCGAACAATTCTTTAGAAACAATGAGTGTGTGGTCTTTTCCGTCGAAAGTTTAATGTCGAACGTCGAAGCACAGTTCCAGATCAAAACACTATTCCGATGAGTTGAAGCGTTCAGAAGTACTTCACCTGTGATGAAAAAGAAACCACCTGATCTTCCTGTTCAGTTCCTAACCCGGAAAACGTAGACAGCAGAGTCAAAGGGGCAGTTCTTGCTAGTCCGAAACGATCCGCTAGGCGACAGGTCGTATCTCTGCGTTGGGTATGTCACATCGTTCGCTTCATCGCATCTTACATGATGATCTTAAATTTCATCCGTACAAAATAATGATTATCCAGCAGCTAAGTGAAACGGATTTTGTGCAGCGCAGAGATTATTATTATTTATTTATTTATTTTTTTGGCATAATGGACGCTATTCTTACGGAAGATGCAGATGTCCCAGTATTTATGAATGATGACGCTCATTTCCATCTAGATAGTTATGTTAATGTACAGAACTGCTCTACGCTCCAACTCTCCATAGCGACTAAAACTGCATTGTCTGAGCTATCTGCCAACGGCCACTCTAAATCAATACCTCTACTCGTCGCCGAGTACTAGCAGTTAAAAAAAATGAGTTTCCTCTGCTTCACCCTGTACAATAAAAAATACAGACCATCTGACATTTACGTCAATCAATGCAGTGGAATTGATATACGTATAGCAACATTGTCATATATTTTGAAATGTTATCCACACTAAATACCTCTATGGTTATTCTTTCGTCCATGCCGTGACAAAAACGAAAACATCAAAGAAGAAAAAAGGGAGCCCATTTTAAAACAAATAATTAGAAAGATCAAATCTCTTAAAACAGTTGCTTTGCTTATAAAACGTATCAAACAAAAGAATTTATTGGCAGTACTCAGTGGGAAGTTCTTTTAGTCTTGTGAGTTGAGAGTGAAATGTTGGATGGTAATTATAAAAGAGTCTTAACGGGGGGTGCGCGAGGCGAGAGAACTTTACAGCTTGTGTTTTCATTCGGTCTACGTTTACTCGTAAACAACATTGGAAAGGCGATAAACGGAATAACGGTTCTCAATACGTGTCCCTTTCTGCTGATACTTTATACTTGCACTGCGAGTGACTGAATGAGTTGCGCCTTCAAACTCAAATATAACTGTGCAATATTTTTTTCTTTCTTTCTTAACATTCGATTTTTATATATATTTTTTATGTTTCCGATATATTCTTATGTTCTGCGGTTCCATATAAGAAAATATTCCTTCCGATCTTTCTTGGTCTCCACAAATGGGAAGTTTCTCTATTCGATTCCCATGTGTCCCCTAAAAACTGAAGTTGTCACGGAATGACCACATCAGGTTATACACTCCTTCCGACTTGCGATCAATTCAGTACACAGGTAAGTGGTAATTTAAACTGCTAGTATTTGTATTATTCTTAGTGAGTTTACAAGTATTAAAGAAAAAAATTGAAAAAGATGTGTAACTACTTCAATTTAACAAACAATATTAATGGGAAAGTCACTTGTCCTTAAATTATAGTCTATGAAACTAGGGTGACCAGAATTTCAACTGCTAAAAGTGATATATTTTATATATTTTTTGTAATGCTACAAAACTTATTTTGTTATAAGTTAATAATTTCACAGTAAATTTGTATTACAAAATGAAAAAGCAAAATAAAATAGTGCTTATTATGAAGCTGGAAACATTACAAAGCAATCTTGAAAACTTAAATATGATTATATTAGAATAAAAAAAAAAAACAATCTTAAATATTTAAACATAATTATATTAGAATAAAAAATAATTATTGTGTTTTATAGTGACAAAATATTTTGATTCTAGGATCTCTAAATATATATATATATATATATATATATGGAGATCCTGTTCCAATCCCCATATATATATAAATCCGTAAAATATATAAAAAATATTTTCATATAGGTCCAATGGACAAAATATACGTAGATATATTTTGACAATATATGGACAAATCTATATCAAAATATTCTTTTAAGAAATCGGAAGAGTATTTTTTCTTTTCAAAATTTAATAATCCTGATTAACCGGGACCTATTAATACCCTATATGGAACAGAATTTGTTTTATTTCAAATTTTACCTACATTATGCGTAAGGTTTAAAAAAAAAAGAAAGTATTTACTTGCAAAATTTAAATATTCATTGGTAGGTATATTTTTCATTCATCTATTACAACTGGGGACATGTCAAATGATGTTCGTGGTTGCATTTTCGTCAGCATTTTCAAGTAGTAATATGAATTCGTTCTTTTAATTAGTTTATCTAAATAGGTACCACTCTTTAATGTGATTTTTCTTATGTAAATCAATTGAAAATGGAATTAGAACTATAACCAAAGAGAGAAAAAAATTATATGGTATTTTTAAATGAAACTTAAAGTTAGTTATTAAAAAAAACATTGAATAGTTAGACGTGTTGCTGTGTTGTAATAATTTAAATGTTTTTCTCTAATATCCTGCAATAATTAAGAATTCTTGAGTTTTGTTATTTTCCCTATGGTAAGCCCATTTCTAAATTTAGAATCTATACTTGATGAAAACCTACAACAGGTACCAAATAGATATTTGAATCGTCCATAACCTCTAACCTCAGAATAGAAGCAAAAGTAAATAAATAAATAATAAAAATAAAAGCCAGAGGTGCACATATGTCGTTGAAGAGGCTATGGCCTATGGAACCAGGAGGTTCAATGCCACGTTCACAAAAACTCTCCACTGACTTCTATCCTTAGGCAACTGCATATAGTTTCTTCCTTGTATTCCTATTTCTGCGAGATCCATTTTAATATTGTCCTCCCATCTGCGCTTAAGTCTTCCTAATTGTCGTTTTCCGATTCTTCTTCCAGTTAAGACTGAAAGCGTTCCTACTTTCTTCCATTCTGGTTACATTATCTACCCACCTAAGCCTTCCAGATTTGATGACCCTAACAATGTTTGGTAAACCACATACATTATGTGGTTCCTCGTTATGAAGTTTCCACCATTCCCCATTCCCGTTCCTCTTGAGACCGAATATTCGTCTCAGGATCTTGTTCTCAAATACTTTCAGTATATGTTCAGAGTAAGAGACCATGTTTTACTACCACATTTTTAATATGATATTTAAAAATCTAAAATTCCTTTAGTTTACTACTTGGCTGTCTTTTGCTGAGAAAATAGTCCTGTTTATGAGATAACTTGCAAGTTGGATTTTTTTTTTTTTTTTAGTTGTGCCACTTTTCTTAAGGCTAAGCGATATCATGTATCATTGTAGGCTCATAAATAATGGGAACTACAGAAGACAATATCTTAAACGTTCTCATTTTAAATGTCGTGCATACAATATAGATATTATAGTTATGTCTTCATCTTCATTTATATTATTTTATTATTACGAAAACATTTTGTAGTCAATTTTGTTCAATCATTTGCAATGCTTTTTTGACTAAAAAAGATGGATGATACTTATATATGCGAATACATATGGACGTGAAAACAAGCTTAACTTTTTATCCAAAATTCAACTGTAGAAGCTCAAAGTACGATAGAAGTGTGATGGAAGATGGCGTAATAGACAGGTAGCTAGGAATCTGGAACCAATGATAACATGTGGAACCAATGATAATCTTGAAGTGTGCTTGTATTGATGATGATGACGCTAACCAGTAACACATTAATATCAGTAACGAATCACGCAATCGAATCAGAGATCCTTTTCATCAATGGTAAGCGATTTACAATGATTCATCGTGCGTGAAACCAAGTTAATAATCGCGTATTGTAAATGCTATGTCTGCAAGAAAGACCACGTATGTAGTTCCATAAGCTTTTTATACGACTGTACAAATCATCTAAAAACAATATGAAGTAGATTGAAAATCCATAGAAGGAAAAATTCGACATCAATAGCACTTATTACTTAAGCACCGAGACTCCCTTGTGTTTAGTATACGTGTCTTCGGCCCAAGAGACTTGAAATTGATTTCCGTTGGTAGTTCATGTAGTGATCGTAGTCCACATTAAGCTCCACGCTTCATATGGACTTCATACTGAAATGAGATGTTAACTTCAAATCAACTAATCATCACATAGCCAACATTGTAATGTTGTAAAAAGTTCGAGTAAATAATTTATCGATGAAGTATACATTGTACGTTCACGAATCTTCCGAAAAAGAAGCCATAACAAAATCGTCTGACTAGATTTAATGGGTCTTACGCAGAGTCGTTTTGACGTATGATTACCGTGATACCAAAAACCTGACTACTGCAGGAAACATATGTTAGTCGAACTCTTTAGTATGGCACTAATCACGTGTCAGAACGACTCTGCATAAGGCCCAATATGCCTATGTGTTTCTTTATTTTACTAAGATTATCGTGCCATCCCCAACGTACAAACCATATCATAAGGTTATTGAGCGAGAAAATTTAAGTGTTGAACCCTTTACTTAAAACTTACTGTATCTCTTATACTGCAGGCATGGCAGCCCGCAGGGTGGGTTGAAGTGGGGGGAGAATTAATTTCTGGATTTTTGAAGAGGTTCAATTTTGCGGAATACATGTTAGAAATATTAGATTTGCTTAGTTACACACTATGCTATTTAATATGTTCATATTAAATACCAAGGAAAACATTATGACTATCTATCTAATATCTAGTATATGCAGGGGTACAAGTGAGGGGGAACGCGGGAGTACGCCATACCCCACCTCGAAAAAATATGTACGGCGTCCCCCCAGTTCCTAAAAAAATACAATGGGCAAAGATAGGCAGGAGGACGGCGCGACGTCATGCCGCTACCTGCCGTCCCCCTACCTTTCTAGATCCACTTTTACCCCTGGGTATATGCACCTTTGGTTTGCAGGACAGTGGCAAAACGGTTTGGTATTAAAGGAATGAGGCCTTGATAACTGGGTAGAGGCACAGCACACCGCTTCTGCACCCATAAGTTTCTTACTTGTTGTAAATTCTGAGGAAGGGGAAGGGAATGAGCTCAGAATTGACGTTCATTAATAACACAAAATTTTTCGATTGGGTTAAGAATGGTTGAGTGTGGGGACTATGGCAGCAATTAAAATTCACAAATGTGTTCCTCGAACTCAACATAATGTTGGCCTTGCGACAGGGTGCGTTGTCCTGCTGAAAGATATTGCTAGCTGAAAATATGATCGACAAAGAAAGACCTGCCGATAGCTAGGAGCGGTTATGATGATCTCCACACTCAACACTGGGCCCATGGATGACCATGTGAAGGTTCTTCAAATCTTATACCATTAATAGATCCGCATGTTTCCTACTGTGCACGTTTCGAGTACCTGTTTCCCTGGAAGATCACGGATTCTGACCTGGCTATCGATGTGAAGACAGTATCTTGATTGATTGAATCACGCTCCGTTGTTCATTGCTCGACGGTCGAATGACGATGAACACCTGCCTATTCCAGTCGTAATTGATGGTGCCGTGCAGTTAATATTAGTACACGTGTGGGACGTTGGCTGTGAAGGCCTATATCTAACAGTGTATAGTGACTTGTGTGCTCAGACACATTCATGCTTTGTGCACTGTTAAAGTCTGCTGCACGGTTTGCGCCTATCGTATTGTACCAACTTCGACAGTCAACGACTTCCGACATGTTAAGTGAGGTGGGGAGCCCACTTACTGTGTTTTGGTGCTAGTTTCACCGTCTTTCTCTCACTTTTGGAAGACATTAACTACGGCAGTTCGGGAACATCCGACAAGTCACGCTGTTTCCAGAATGCTCATTACCATCCATCTGACCATCACAGTCTGGATTCAATCAAATTCTGATATATCGCCGGCCTTTCCTATTCTACGCACAAGCATTACACAGACTGATCGAGTGCAATCCCTGTTACCGTCTGGCGAACGGTTGTGCTATGCCATGTACCTCTTACGTTAACCCAACAAATTCTTTCAAAAAGTAGTGAGTGATCGTAATGTTTTGGTTGGTGAATGTATATTTACTATATATATTAAAGTTACACAAAGCTCGTAAATACTTGTTGCTTTACGTAAAGTGTTATTAACACACAGGCGGGGGCACGGTGGTTTAGTGGTATAGTGTGTTAATAACACCTAACATCCCGGCTAACAAGGAAAGCTATCCAACTCCTTGGCGAGTATCGCATTGAGACTTGCACAAGTGGAAGAACATATTGAAAGATAGAAATATGCTTACTCTTACGATTCACAACGTCGTCGAACCGGAAGTAGAATGATTGTTCAGTAGGTAAGGCGTAAAAATCTGGAGAAAATGGTAATTAGTTTTTCTAATTGAACTCATGAAAGAGTATGACGTGGGTAATTGAAATCATGAAGGGGTATGACGTATATAATTGAACTCATGAAAGAGTATGACGTGTGTAAATGAAATTATGATCGAGTATGGTGCATGTAATTGAAGTAATTAGTTTTTGTAATTGAAGTCGTGAAAAGAGTATGACGTATGTAATTGAAGTGATAACGCGTGGCAGATGGTGCCGTTGGCGCCATTACTGTCTGGTTATGCCGCGACTTTCCTTTATACTTTTGCCGCCCGTCCGCTTCGTATATTACCGACTGCTGCGTTGTATTGAACGTTAGTTTTTCGCTGGCGCCATTACCGTTGCGCCGCCCGCTTTGAATTTTGCCGCTTGGTAGCCGTGGCCACTAATGATATTTCTTTAACTTAAGTAAGAAGAGAAAGTGTACTTACCTTTGATGACACGCCCGCTATTTTGCTGGCTATTTCCTGGTTGCTGCCACTGCTTTATTGATGATGACAATCTTTTTATGACGTAGAATGAACTTGTTGCGCGAACAAACAAATATTGCGATACCGCATTTTGTAATTTCCTGTTTTAGGATATATTTATAACCTTGCTTTACTTTTGATTCAGATTATTATTATTATTAACTTAATAAAATAATAATTCAATGCGTGAATATATGAATTTGATATTGTAATTTTATGAAAAGTATAAATATTGTGCCTTTATTAATACTCTATTTTTTATACATATGAAGCATATGTATTCTTCCTTTATCTTATACAGAATACACAAACTTTAGTACATTGTACCTAAATAAATTTATATAATAGTATATGAAGCATATGTATTCTTCCTTTATCTTATACAGAATACACATACTTTAGTATAATGTACGTAAATAAGTTTATATCATAGTATATGAAGCATATGTATTCTTCCTTTATCTTATACAGAATACACATACTTTTGTATTAAGTACCTTTTAATTTTATAGGATGTAGAAATTAAAGGCATGAATATAGTTAAAAAATTTATTGTAAAAATAATGATAAAAAATTATATATAATAAAAATAAAAATGTAAATATAATAAAATGAAAATGTAAAATATATAATAAAAATTAAAATGTACACATAATAAAAATAAAAATGTTGATAATAATAAAAATAAAAATGTAGATATATAACAAGTGTTTGAATATAATGATATATAACAATTGATTAATATAATGATATATACAGTGTTCTATTGATTCTTTGAACTTGATTAACAAAACTAATTTAATATTTGAAATATGGTATTTACGTTATATGAAAAGTAATCTATTTACAATATATAAAAAACTATTTACAATATGAAAAAATCTAATTACAATATATAAAAAAACTATTTACAACATATGAAAAATCTATTTACGATATATAAAAAACTATTTACAATATGAAAAAATCTATTTACAATATATAAAAACTATTTACAATATGAAAAATCTATTTACAATATATAAAAAAACTATTTACAACATATGAAAAATCTATTTACGATATATAAAAAACTATTTAGAATACATGAAAAAATCTATTTACAAATTGTATATAATATATTATTTACAAAATGAGGGTGCAGTGTGAGGGGTTAAGTTATGTTATAAAGATGATATAATATCCAGTACTTGTGAATGCAAGAAAGAAATCAATGATGTGAATAATTATATGCTATATCCGAGGCAGTATAGCAATGTTTTGCGGAATTGCCATAGTCATTTCCTACCATTCATACAATTATTGTATATACATTATTTACAATACTATTTACATATTTACAACACATTCACTTTGTTTTCATTCACACACTCCTCACAGAACAAGACTTTGCCTTCGATAACCGTATGGAATACTACGGTAATCTGTTTCACTGTCAGGGTTTAGTCTTTGTCGTTTATTATTTACTTTACGATGTGTCTTTACTTGTGTTTTAGAAACAATAGAAAACCCAGCCTTACGCACAATCCTCCCTGGAAACTTTAACTCTTTTTTCTCAATTTTGTTTTGAACTAATTTGTAAAAATGATCAAAATTAATTTCCTGCCGCGTTCTACTGTCCAAAGTAATTCCCCTAATTTTATATATATAATCAAATTTTCCCGTCCCAATTTCTTTCATTCTATACGCATAATTTTTAGCCCCTAATCCAATAAACATATCGATTTCCCACCCTTCTGGTACTTCATTAGTTAGTTCTCCCAGGTAGGATCCGATTGTAAGATTGGATTCTCTATTTCGTCGTTGTATAAACATAATGCTGTCTGTGTCACAATATAATATAGCTTCAGGCCCTACAGCAGTCAATAGGTCATGAAGACGAAGTCTTGCCCACGATGTGATGAACGAAGCAAGCACGACATTTGAAAACTTCCATGGTTTATTTTCGCTTTCAATGTCTTTGTAAGTGATTAGGAGATGGCGTTGACCAATGGGTGTTACTGTTTGTACTTCGTATTGCGGTGACAGCAGGTACGTCAAAAGTCTTTCCGGAGTGTCAACGACTTTTGATTGTGGAAGATCGGTTCTCTGTCCCCATTTTCCATAAAGCGAGTTGAGGAATATCTTGGAGATATACCTCAGACCCGGGTTCGTTCTAATATTATTGTAATTTAACTGTATGCCTTCGTGGGCATGATACTCCTGAATGTATTTTTGTTTGTCTCCTTCGCTTTGACATGAGGCAGGAAAACCTGAAGCCTCCTGCTTCATTTGAAGGAAAGAATTCACATAGTCTTTAAACAGACTACGCGAATTTTCTTCCTCACCGCCAACCAGGTTAAATTCCCAAACTTCCTTTATTTTGAGTATCTTATATCCGTTTTGAAGTGCTCTATGCAATTCTGGGGTACAGAATGTGCCAGTAATAGCACGATCATTTTCACAATGCAAACACTCGGTAACACTTTCTTCCTCCATACATGTGCGACATAAACCGAAAAGTAATCGCCCATGTGCAACATATGGCAAGATCGGAAAGAATAATTTACTTGGAGGCAAAACGGTACATTTAACTATACCATGAATACTTTCCACTTCTGGAAAGTCCGGCCCCCTATAAATTTTTGGCGCACCCACTGGCAACGGTTTACGAGCCATTACCCAGGGGTAGAGACTAGTAACGTCCAGATACTGAATATATTCCTCATCAGTACACTCATACAAGGCATTAAAGCATTCAGTTCGCCCACCATTAAATCCGTGCTTGGGAACCAAATGATCAACAAGATCATTACACTGAGTTTTAATAAACTCCTGAATGGACTTGTCGGACTTCACCTGGTTATCCCATTCACACTCCCATTTCTCAACAATGTTGAAATTACGTTCTTTTAAATATTGGGATTTAATAGTGGTCGCTTCGTACTTTTGCTGCATGGTTGTACGATGAGGTGAGGATGCGTCAAGCTGTTCGTAGCGCATATCAGGGTAACAGGTTAGGCACCCGTGGAAAAAACACCCATGAAACTCATAAACAGTATTACTAGATGGCTCATACCCATCCACCTTGTATTTTCCGAATCGTCTTTCGCCTCCATTTCCTGAATGTTGAATTACAGTACCTTTTGTTTTGCTCATATACCGCAACCATTGCAAAGCTTTTACACTTTGCCGATCACGGTAGTCAAATCCAAGAGGTGGAATAATTGCAATTGACTCTTTGGGTAAATACAAAGTGCAGTATGTAAGCATAGCAAGACTGGCTATGGTTCCGGATGAAATGAAACACTGGATTCCGCCAGTTTTCTCCTCTACCATATCCGAAAACTTAATAACCGCTTCTGCTAAAATTCTCACATCATTGTGGCAATACTCCAACATCTCCTTTTGCAGGTCATACTGCTCGCCACTTGCAGCACGTTCTTGGTACCAGGCGTTTAATTGTTGTCGTTCTTCCGGAGCACGATTTTCAGGATTAAAATACTTAATGTCCGGAATTTTGCCTACATAATTTTGATTGTTTGGTGTATTAAACAAGTATGGGAAATCTCCCTTCTTTAAATTTCCAGAAAGACCTAATGATTTTGGGAGTTTTGATAATTTAACTCCCATATAAAGAAATGTATCGCGAAAGATTAAATGATTACCGACCCGCAACTCGGTAATTTTGTGCCCCGTCATTGTCATTGATGGAGTAAGATGTTGGGTTTCAATGAGATTTTTAAGACAGAAATGGATATCATACCGCGATCCGTTATGGCTCAGTACAATTGTACGTTCGAACTTCGGACGAGATATTAACACAAAGTTAATAAACTCATCGATGTTCTTAAAAGAAAACTCGCGTTTTCCATTTTCATTTCCACATTCAAAGCATGGTATGTCTAAATTGTTACCCTTACATTTATAGCAAATCATTTGCGCGCATACAAGATTTACTATATGCTCCTGTTCGTCCTCAGTATTCGTATTTAGAAGCATAGTCTCTACATCAAAAATTATGTACAAATACTTTTCTACCCGGGTAAGTTGTTGGTTCTGCACATAACATACGTGGTCACGTTCAACATGCTTATAGCATGATTTACATAAACGTTCCCCGCATTTATGCACAGAATTATGCCGGCGTCTTAAATCAAACATAACACCACATTCATCACACACCCTAACCGTATTACATACACTCTTGTTTCGTCCACTCACATCTTTGTGATTGTCAAAACATTCACTTGTCGGAAACAATCTATGGCAATCATCGCATTTTCGTTGCATATCAGAGGCCGATAACTCGTGGTACTTTTCACAATATGTGCACTTAAATTCACACTTATGAAAAATACCAGATTTATTGTACCCCTGCAAGCAATGATCACAAAATCCGTCGGTTCCTACAAGCTTACGTACACTAGTTATCAGTTGGTAGTGATTATCTTCATATAAAATGTAAATTTGCTTACCACCCTTAATCCCCGGATATATCACATAAAATTTCCGTGTCATTTGATTTCTTTCGTACACAATGATCTGGTACTTAGGTGCAAGGTGGTTTTGTATTTTTTTCACGTCATTTAGAGTACATCCATTTTGATCTGCAGCGTTTATTCCTAGTTTTATAGTTAATTTCCTTGCCTGTTTTATCAAGCGTTTTGGGTTCTTTTTCAATTGATATACCTGATCATATTTTTGATCAACTCTTGCCATTCCCAGAATCACACTTTTTGGAAGGCAGTATACATCCTTTTCCATAGGAAGTAATTTATCTTCCAAGAACTCACCCAATGGAAGATATTTCTTAATGGTTCGTTCACGTCTTTTACCTCTTCCCTTTCGGAGATGCACAGTATGTACCTTAAACGTAACGTCACCTCCAATTAGGAACTCCTCATTACTGTTGAGGGTATTTTCCACTATGGAAAAGAGGACCTCAGGGTTCAATTCCGATTTTTTGCGCCATGACAAATAAATTGGTTTATTTAACTTCGAGGCAGTGCTCTCGATAGTTATTCCAACAAAGGTGTTCTTGTCAACATCCTTTAATGTATGGGTCATTACAAAATCAAACAGATTTCGTACATATTTTTCCGGATCTTCGATTCCATTTGAACCCATACACTTAATGGTTAGCTCCGTCCCCTTTAGCCCGAAGTACGCATAATTACGAGATGTACTCCTTACAATCTTAAAATTTGGCACACCCGTACCATCCATTGTCTTAGGCACATCTTTAGAACTTACAGAACCAGATCCCACTAAGTTTATAGGTTCCCCAGAACTTGCAGAGCTTGGCCCTGGCAAGTTTATAGGTTCCCCAGAACTCATAGAACTTGATTCTGCTAAGTTCACAGGATCACCTAATAGTTCAGCAGCAGCTTCAGCAAATAAGCCATCTGTCTTACCTGCCAATACCAACTGCTTGAACTTTTCACAAGCCTGATTTTTTATATCATCCTCACGAAAGAATCCGCACTGATATAAATCAGAAATATCAGCAGCGGATTCACAGCTTGCCAAAATAATTTCCTGAACAACCCCATAATGCCTAAATAGCGCTTGCAAAAATCGTTCATATTCAGGACTACGTACACGCACCCCCTTGGAATGATAATTTTCTAATATCATTTTCCATGTATAAAATGTAACTTCGGGTGCCTCGTATCCAAAGCGTTCGGCCAAGGTTAACAGTTGGGTTAGATCATTTACACCTGTAGAAGCCATCTGTAATTAAATATTATATCACTGTATATTTATCAATATATATTCAAGTTAAATTCACAGTATTATTCACGCACAACGATATTTGTAAATCACAAATTCAGTTTTAAGTTTACCGACAATACACTTGAAAGCTTATCAGTAATAACACTAATATTTGCCGTTAACTATAATAATAAATCTTCTCGTAACTTTTCTTTCAGTTTACCGAACACACTGTTTAAGTTTTTTCGGTAAATTCTTCACTAGTTTCCGCTATCACCAGTTTACAGTTTGCCGTAATAAAATTTTCTTCAGGCTAATCGCACCACGTAGTATAAACCAGGAACGTCTTCACAATTTCAATAATCCTTCACTACTAACTGACCGCTCAATTTTATCTGTCTTATATACACGAAAATATTGTAAATTCCACACGAAGTTTTCCGAACATTAACGAATTTTTCCGAAGTTTGCCGAAAAATACCAATCCTATATTAATACTGTTTATTGAAAATATAATTAAATGTTTATCGACAGATCCTGATAACTATAACTCCGTCAGGTTTTCACTTTACAGAATCGGCAAATCCACTCACAGTTTCCAATAACACTAAATGACAAAATCCTGTAATATTTATCTAACTGTTTTGCAATTGCAACCCACAACGTACAAACAGGAACGTCTTCTATACTGATTCGCCGCGGCTTGCTGCGCCGTATTTATACTTTCGGAAATGTAATCTCGAACTCAAATGCATTTAGTTTGTAATCTCGTACCCAGATACACTTACTTTAAAGTCTCGTACCCAAATGCATTTAGTTTGTAATCTCGTACCCAGATACACTTACTTTAAAGTCTCGTACCCAAATAATTTAGTTTGTAATCTCGTACCCAAAAATATTAAATTACGAAAATATTTTCTAAAGTAATAATGTTATTTTACAAACCTGTATTATTTAAAGTTATGTGAGGTTCTCGAAGTTTCCCGAACTTAATTGAATGTTTCCGAATATTTATTTTTCACGGACAATAATATTTTCATATCTTTAAAAATGAATATATCTGATGTGAACAATCCAATGAATAAAAATCATTTCAAAATAACATTGGCAATAAAAAAATCCAAGTAGTAATAAACAGAAACACAAATTAATAAAAATAACATAGTAAACAAAACATATCAAAGAAGAAATAGTTTAGCAAAAATCAAATAAGAAACAAGGTTAGAAAAGGTTTTAGAATAGTTTATGCATCAGAACTTTATCAGACAAACAATATAGCAAAGATTTAAAGAATATATTGAATTAATCCACATAGGTTAGGAAAACCATATTTAATTAAGCCAATTATTAAACAAACGATAGCATAGAAATAGCAGATTTTAAAGATAGTTAATGCAATTTTATTCAACAAAGAATAGCAAAAGAGAGCATTAGGATAGTTAATTGTTACAAAAGCGAAGTTAAAGGCCAACCAACAAAACATAACAACAAAAGAAATTAATAGAATAGCAATAGTATAAAAATAGCAAAGAATAAACAAACTTGAAACCAAATAAGAAAAAAGAAGAATGGTAAGGAAAAAGCACATTTACTTTAAACAAATTATTTAGCAGTTCACAACTTTTAACCAGTTTCGAAACATTTAACAATTATTTTTCACACAAATATTTATTGGATCCCAACAAAGTTGGTCAGAGTTTATTTTAGTACACTCACATATTGTTCGAACATCTTAGATTGTTCAGAGTTTCAGTTCATAGGAAGCGTACGAATTAAAATTGTAAAGTAGCATAAAATGTATAAGTAAACAAAAGTAACACACGCATTAAATATTTTTCTGATAATGTAGTTTTTTTATAATACAATTTTTTAAATTCTGTTTTAATGTATTTTGTAACGCATGATTTATTTATTTATTACTAAAAAATATTATTCACTTGTAATGTTAGTTTTCATTAAGTAAGTGTTAATAATATTTGTATCTTCTACTTTGATAGCCATTTATATTCTAACTGATAAAATTAAGAATGTCTTGTATTAGCAAAACTTTTTTATATTTCTAATTTACTTGAGTCGATACTTTAAAATTGTTATACGTATAAAAATGTATTTAGATTATACAAAATTAAAAATACAAGTTAAAAAAACAAGGATGCAATTTTAAATTAAAAAATGTAATTTATAAACAAAAAGTGTAACTGAAAATTAAAAAATGTTTGAAAAAATTTTCCTGCACACGTTCATAAAAGTTCAGTTAATTTTGTTTTTATAAATTAATTGTAAACATTATTGTTTTATTTTCAATTGACATTAAATTCTTGCAATGTAATTCTTTATATGTTTACATGAAGCGTTTTGATTGTAAAATAAAAAATGCAAAAAAAATAATTAAAATTTAAATGAGTTGCAAACGAAAATATAATTTTACATGTTCTTAAAATATTCATTAAGTTTGTGTACTTAAACACATGTAAAGTTAGTTTACTCAAAATTATTTGTCAATATGTTTGTAATTATATAAAATTTTATATTATAGTTTCATTAAGTTAAAATCATTTTAATTATTTAATCTTCATAAAATTTTATTTATGTAATCTTTGAACTTAACATTTTAAAGTTTAACAAAAATGTATGTGAACACTTACCGCCGCTGAAAAAACAGGAAATCCTTATTTAAATGTTCTTAGATGTCAAATAAAATATGAGAAGTGGTAAATTCACAGTTGAGGGTGCAACACTTGAATGCTGTGATAATAAAGAAAGACAATATTACTTTACATGAAATTATATTTCAGTATAAAAAAAAATTGAAAATGTGTATTACTAAACTGTAGAAATTAATTTGCAAAAATTTAGCTATGTTGCATGCTACAAAAAAAATTAAGAGGTGTTAACAAAACTGCACGCTAAAAAACTTACATGTGAACAAAAAATTTAACATTTGTTAACAAAAAATTTATCAGCTGTTAACAAAAAAGAAAATGTATGTTGTAAACGGAAACATGTTACAAACTTTATGTTGTGCAAAACAAATGCACGCTCTCAAAGAAATAAGTAATGCAAAATAGTTCTTTCAAAGTAATTTGCATGTTACAAAATAGTACAGACTTTCAAAAATAACTGATGTCAAATAATTCTTTCAAAAGTAATTTGCATACTACACAAGCTTAAACCAGCTACGCTGTGAACTTACAAAAAACATTTCTTAAGCACAAGCTATTATGTAAATTACCAATGGTACTTACTTTACTTCTGTGAACTTTAATACTTTGGAATTTTGAATTCCGCTGCAACTTTTACTCCAAGTAGCTGCCTGCCCTGAAACAATGAAACATTACTAAGTAACACTTGTAATTTATTTCCTAATCATTTTTTTGATTCACTTCTTATTTTTTATTGGATTGTATCTTATTTTTTTTTATCATTTCGCTTCTTTTTTTTATTGGTTCGTGTTATTTTATTTTATTGGATCATTTGCTTTTTTTTTTGTTCAATCACTTCATTAGAAGTTCCGTGTTAATTATTTGTTTCGAAAATACTAAGCTCGTTTTTAAAATAAGAAGCTCAGAACACTTACAGTGTGATTATTTTATTCGTTCGTGTTATTTAAAATAACACTCGTTTTTAAAATATTTTATTGGTTCGTATGCCAGAGCATACTCGTAAGAGCAGCTATACGCTGCGAACGTACAAATAATTCGTATTATTTTCAATAATATTCTTGCACCAACATAATTGATCTATTTAAGTATAAAGGAATAAAAAATACCTTTGGTAGCAGAAAATATCTTGCTCCTCTGGTACTTTTGGTTGGTACTTCTCGATACTTTTAGTACTACACCAGTAATAATGGTATTGCCACAAAAGGGTAACCTAAAATATAACATAACATGTGTTAGAACATATAGTAAATATATAGTATTAAACCTTATACCTAACTATATATCTATATTTACATTAGAGATATAACTATATCTATATCTATCTATAACTATATATTTATATCTAACTATATCTATATCTATATATATCTATATCTATCTATAACTATATATTTATATCTAACTATATCTATATCTATATATATATCTATATCTATAATTATATCTATCTATATCTATAACTATATCTATATATATCTATATCTATAACTATATCTATTTATCTATAACTATATATCTATCTATAACTATATATCTATATATAATTATGCCTATATCTTTAACTATATCTATAACTAGCCATAAGTATATCTATATTTACAATACCGATATATCTATACCTATAACTATATATCTATATTTACATTAGAGATATATCTATAACTATATCTATCTATAACTATATATTTATATTTACATTAGAGATATATCTATATCTATCTTATATGTTAGTATACTATATGGTATGTCTTATATAAGATACAAGAACATGATATTGAATGTATCTAAAGATATATATTTCTGAAATATGTATAAATCATTTGGTTCTGTTAGAATTAAATTTTCAAATATCAGTACTATAAGATACTAGGAAGGTATACAGGTGATGTCAATGGAGTTTTGATAAGTTACGAGAAACCTAAAGGAAACATTTATGAAAAACGTCTACGAAAACAGAGTACAAAAAACAATACAAAGAAAAAACAAAGGCAGGCATAAGAAGAAAACATGCATAAAGACAAAACAGCAAATTTGGATTATACACAAACAGAAAGCTTCTGCTATATACAGAAAGATAAAAGACATATGATAGCTAATGTCAAATAGTTTGGGTTAGGTTAAAGAAGATATAATAGAATAACAGACAATCATCTTGAAAAAATACAAGTAGTAGTGCTAATAATAGTAAATAGCAGTAGAAGCCAAGCAAGAAAAAAACTAAACACAATAGAATAGTACTCAAGCAAGTTAAGAAATTCTTCTAGTAGTGCTAGTACCAAATAACAAAAGAAACCAAGTAAGGAAAATACTAAACACAATAGAATACCAACCAATCATTTTAAGAAATATATAATGCTAACACAATAAGGAACCCATACACCACTCTTATAATCATCTACAAAGAGGAGCACAATTGGAAATTCTAAGAGACATCTAATAATAGAATTGGTAACAGACATATAATAGCAAACAGGGAGGCAGAAAAACTTTTCAAATAGCTTAAGCTTAGTTCAGGATAGGAACATAAACTTGAGCATGCAATACTTAAAAGCATCATACTGGTTTAGCATTAAGAACTAGCGAACTAATTAGTTAGCAAGTAAAAGCAAACCATGAGCTTAAGTTTAGAGTTTAGGAAACATTTAAAGCTTAGTTGTTGTTCTGTATGGTTGTGAATCATGGTCACTTACTCTGAGGGAAGAACATAAACTAAAAAGTATTTGAAAACAAAATCCTAAGACGAATATTCAGTCCTCGGAAATGGAAAATGGGGGAACTACATAGTTTATACGGTTTACCCAACATTGTTAGGGTCGTCAAGTGTAGGATGCTTAGGTGGGCAGGTCATGTAGCTAGAATGGAAGAAAGTAGAAACGCTTTCAAAGTCTTGACTGGTAGACCCATAGGAAAACGACCATTAGGAAGACCTAGGCGCAGATGGGAGGATAATATTAAGATGGATGTCACAGAGATAGGAATACAAAGTAGGAACTGGATCCAATTAGCTAAGGATAGAAGTCAGTGGAGAGCTTCTGTGAACCTCCGGGTTCCATAGACCATAGAGTTAGTTAAAGCTTAGCTGCGGACAAGATCTTAAAGTTTAAAATCATTCAAAACAAATTATTCAAATCATGGCCGTATTGGTCTTTATTGTAAGTCATTGACAATTGACGAATGAGGCAAAGCACAAATACAATAAATTAAATTTAGTTCAGTACAATAACAGCAGGAATAAAAGTAGCGGCAGCAAAGTAAAAGAGGAAATCATGTAGTACAACAAACAGAAAGAAAATATTTAGCGATTTATACCATGAAAACAAAGGACAGATATATTACATAACAAGTAAAGGTGGGTGGGCAGAAGCAAAAATATGTTAGCTAAAGCATAGTTGGAAAGATACCAAAGAAAGAGCGAATCAGGATGTAATATATGTAAAATTTAATTGGAAGCCCATCAAAATTAGGGTAGCACAATAAATTGGAATAGCTTAGGTTACATAAAAAGGAGTCAGACTCAAGCAAGAAAAGATACTAATCTGTAAGAGATGGATTGTTAATGGAACTTTACTTAGTTTTTTACCTACTTCATCATATTATTCTATAAAAAGAGATAGACATACATGAAAAAAAGAGAAATATTCAATAGACATAAACCAACGAAAGAAACGGGAATTTAGAAGCTGATCAAGGAAAGAGTAAAATAGAAATAGGTACAAATAGTACAAAAGGTGAAATAGAAATCTAATAGCATTCTGCATAGAGCAAATAGGTAAAAATAGTTAGAGAGAAACACAAAGAAAAGAAACTTTGATTAGAAAAAAAGGAGATACAGGCAAAGAAAGAAAAAAAGAGGCATACATACATACAGAAGTTTACATGGTAGTAGAAGAAAGAAGGTTAGATTACAAGCGGTACAAAAGAAATAACCACAAAGCAACAAGTAGTAATCGATATGCGATTGTTCACATACAGCCAATAGTAGTAGTAGTAGCGGTAGTAGTAGTAGTAGTAGTAGTAGTAGTAGCAGAAGTAGCAATGGTAGTACTAATAAAGTATTAGTAGCAGCAGTAGTAGCAGTGGTAGTACTAATAGAGTATTAGTAGCAGTATTAATTGTGACAGTGATAATATTACTAGTAGTAGTAGTAGTAGTGGTAAAATACTAATAGCAGTAGTGGCTAACAGTGGTAATACTAGTCTGTAATAGTAGTAAAGGTTGTAGTAGTAGTAGTAGTAACAGTAATAGTAGTAGTAGTAGCAGTGGTAGTACTGGTAGAATACTAATAGCAGTAGTGATGGTAATACTAGTAGTCGATAGTATTAGTAGTGGTAGTGCTGATAGAGTATTAGTAGCAATAGTGATGGTAATACTAGTAGTAGTAGTAGTAGTAGTAGTGGGAGTAGCAATAGTAGTAATACTAGTACTAGGGGGTAGTACTGGTAGAATACTAGTGGCGCTAGTGGCGGTGACAGTGGTAATACTAGTAGTTGGTAGTAGTAGTAGTAGCGATAGCAGTAGTACTAATAGTAGTAGTAATAGTAGTAATGGGAGTAGCAATAGTTGTAGTAATAATAGGAGTTCGTGCAGTTTCAACGATCATGTGTTTTTACATATATAAAGTATCTGTAATTCAGAACTTAGTTACTTAAGAACCCAAGGTAAATACATATGTAGTGGACTCAACTTATACAAATTTACTTTAAATTAGATACTTTCTGTTACATATACAATAAGTTTCCATATACGTAGACTCTCATTGGGTATGCATTTATCTAATGTAGGGGTCCAGAGCAGGCAATTCTACATTGAACTAAATTAGTGACTATAAGAAAAAAGGGATGCCTAAATTTAATCATTATTATTGGTAAGCTTGAAAATGAGTCTTTACAATATATCAGCTATATTTTCTAACAATATCAATAACTTGGCCCTATCTGCAAATATAAGTTGGACAAATAATGAACCGATTTTTTCTTAGTTTCACATGTGTCAGTGTCTTGAACAATAATATTCACATTGAACTGAAACAAATGTTTCTGCTTCTATTATTCGTATTGACTACTCCTTATACTTTCACGAATATTAACAGCTTACAGTTCTTTCGTCTCTGATTATATTGAAATCTTCTAATTAAACGCGTATCCTACTTATAGTTAAAATTGCGTCCATTTAACTCGAATGTATATCATACTCAATAGTAAAATTGTTGGGGGCCAATGCTATGAATTCTTGGCTCCCTGTAGCGTTCTCATGACAAAAAACAAGTGTTTTGTATAAATTGTAGTAAACAATCAGCGTAATCGTGGGTTTCCTGCCACTTTTTTTTATATACTATTTCAACAGTTTTCTTTGTAAAGCAAATCAATATAAAAATCATTTCTCATAAGGGACCGCGATGGTTCAGTGAGCCGGTGGGTGTAGCCGAGCGGTCTGAGGCGTTAGGCTGATAATTGTGAGGTAAAGCCAATTGAGGGTTCGAGTCCCTCTGTAGTAGCAAGGGTGGAATTTTAACTGTCCTCGATGTTTCTGTGTTCGTGTCCCTGTCGTGCCTAGTAGTTTGAAAAGTGGTTAAAGTAGGAAATAAGTCAGAAAGTTTAAAAAGTGGTAGAGCATTCACCTCTGGTGTTTGGGGGTCCCGGGCTCGCACCAATATTTCAACATTTTCATGACAAACATTGTTTGGATTTATTTTTTTTATAAATTGTTGTAGACAAACATCGTACATATGAAAATTTCTCGGGGTTCTCTCGTTTCCTATATACTTTTAAGAGTTTATTTTAGCTCCCATATTTAGTTCAAACACATTATTTTTAACAACGAGTTTGCACAGCAAACGATTTATTTTGCAAGTTCGAAAATACAATTTGCTCCGACTAATTTATTAGGAGAATATCTTTTATTCTCTCACATATTGTTCGACAAATAAAATAATCACCATCTCCTTTAGCCTAACCGGCATAATCGTGGGACTCAAAGATTTCATTTCATTTTCTCATAATCATCATAAACTGAAAGATACTAAATCTTTAACAAGTACATACAAAATTTCCCTCTGCCCCAATCTTAGTGTCCGGTCTTAGTGTCCATGTCCGGTCATAACAATTTTAAATCATATATAAATTGTGGTGGGACCACACCCCCACCTTTGGCTTACATTTGAAAGAAAATTGGTGAGTATTTTTTGAAACTCATAATTATGGGACGGTAACCTAAAATATGTCGTCTTATTATAATAGTAAATTTCAAAGAACAAATTGAAATATGATAGTATCCCTGGTTGTATGCAACCCAGCGGTACATAAGTGCTTATCTAGTCTACATAACATTTCAGGCACTTTTCTATTAAATATGTTTGGTATCGTTCCCTATATAGTTAAACCCGGTGTACGCTAAGCATTTTAAATGTCAAAATATACAAGTTTCGGCATGTCCTCAAATAACTCATTATCCAAGGAAGCCCAAAAAAAAAAAAAAATCTAAAATTCTCAATTCCAATTCTATACGTATTTCTAAGTATTGTCCTGAACATTCCACTAATCAACCTTACAAGTATTGAGGAGTGCTATAACATTTCTCGCCGGCATCAAATATTTTAAGGAAGCTAAAGACTCTATTTGTTAATTAAAAAATTTCATTTAAAATTTTTTTTTGTCCATCTAAACATTTTCTCATTTGTATTATCAAACGGAAATAAATATAAAACAAATCGGGTACGGTAATATTCAAATATTACTGTAAACAAGGCTGTGAAAAAACACAATTTATGTATACTGTTCAACTTATTTTACATAAATACGGAACTAATAGCTAATTTGATAATTCTAATATAAAATTATGTTTCCAATAATAATATTGAAACTCAATCGAGTACAAATCAAATTTAGTTTTAGGAAATACTAATTTCAATAAAGTCAAATAGTACGCTACAAGCAAAATTCAAAAGTACTATAGCTCGTTGTATCAAAAATTGTGTCTACGGACCCTGTAATCATCATTATTTCTTAATAAAATGTAATCTACAAACTAAAATACAATGTAATTAATCTAAATAGCAAATCAGTACAACTACTCCTTTATATAGTCTTAGTATTAATCATTTGTCCTCATACCAAAATATTTCCTATATTTCTTTAATTGTGGGGAAATCAGTGATAGAGTGCTTACTTCAAAGGCAAGTTAGGGCATTATAACAATGTCCCTAGATTTTTTTCGAGGTTCTATCTATTTTAATGGATCAAAATAACCACTATTTCCTTCATAACTTAGCAACTATAATTGTAAAAAGTCGGAATTATTCCTCAGATCATTATAACTACATGTTTTTCCCTGAGTGACTTAAAACAATATAATGCAGTAAACAAAGTGAGAGAATTCATTAAATTTGTTCTCCAAAACTTAAAAAAAAAAACGTGTGTGCCGTCCATTTTTTAAAATTACTAACAGTCTTTAGAATCTCAAACCAAACAAAGCGGCGCTACTAATTCAATAATATATGCCTCATATAATTACACCGTTGGAGGTTCATGTCTCAAATAGCCATAACTTTAAAACTTATGTTTCGCCACCCATTAAAAAACTAATAACTTAGTTCATACACTCTATCCAATGTCCTTAAGTATCAATATTAACTGTATTACGCTATTTCATCAGTTATGAATCTATTCGCTTTGCTTCACTCTATAACATCCAATAAATTAAAAACTGTTATTTCGCTCTACGCAATTTCTACTTTCATTTAAGCTCCTCCCCATAAAATTTAATTTTACATGCGTCCAAAAGAGATATCATCTATAAAGTATTAAAGTTTTCTCGGAGTATCATATACGGTTTTAGCACGGTGGAGGTCCCCCATGTTACTTCCTGTGGTTCAGGAATGTAATAATAAAATATAGGTCCGTGTCTCCTATAGCCTAATTGTTACAAATAATAATAAAGCTTGTTCCTTACTAATCAATTAATGTACACGTCCTAGTTGTAGGAAACCCACCAATGGGGAAGCAACGCTAAGCTATGTCTCATATAGCCACAGTTCTAAATGAACTCTATGTATTATCTTGGACTTTAAACGTAATTTTACTCAATAACCGTAAAATTGAAAAAGTACATTTTCGATGAGTCATAATCCTAAAGATCTAAGTGGAAAATAAAATTTAATTACAAGGCTAATATAAGAAATAACAATACGGTCAATAAGTGTAGACTCCACTCATTATGGGGCGTAAAGCATCTAGATGTTAATGGAAATTATTCTACAATTACATCTCATGACTTGTCCCTAGCTGGACATTCTTTATTTTTACTGCTACCAACTCGCTGGATACTCACAAAATTTTAGAATTCAAACCCTTTAAACTTAATTATTCTGTCACGCAGCAATTCTTGTAACATTGGCAATGCCCCATTTCATATAAAGTCAATACTTTATACAAAGTTATAATAAAAATACTATCGGTATGTGAAATCAACAATAAAAAGTTTAGTATTCGATGACTATAAGGAAACATCCTAAATGTAATTCACTAGACTTGACATCACAATTTAATGGTCATATTACAAAATAAGGAAAACAAACGTAATGATGATAAAAGGCACTGAAAAGCAACCAAATAAGTTAATGTTCTTGCAATTAATCCTTTTTTTCGCAAAACGAAGGATTTTCTCTTTATATATAATCTCAAATTGATTCCTAGTTAAAAACCTTAAACATCAATGTGATAAATACGCATTTCACACTACTAAACTCCAATAAATCACTTCAACAAATAATGTTTCCTACAGCTTTGATTCTAATTCTGTACTGCATAATAATGAAATACAAAAAACAAAGTTTGAAATCAAGCTCAAGATGCGCAAAATTCCAACTCATAATAATAATAATAATAATAATAATAATAATAATAATAATAATAATAATAATAATAATAATAGAGCTTCTTTACTGCTAAAGTTTTTAGCGTTATGTGCCTTCGGCAATTAATTCTTTTATTCCTACAAAGTAGTATTCACCTCTGCTTTCCATTGTTTACTAGTTTGTTCGTTTCATTAAAAAAAAAAAATCGGTGCTGAACAGGCTTATAAACTTAAGTACAATCAACATAGTGAAACAAATCTCTTTCAATAAAACAAAGTTAAAAACGAAATATCAATTTCATGAATTAATCAATCATTGCAATATTTAATTCTATATTTTCTATGTATAAAATTAGTTAAAGTTTTCTTACCTTAATTCTGCATAAGCGCTGAAACAGTCTTCAATGTCAATACACCTATCTGCAGAAATCAAACGCCAAACTAATACACCAATAAATTCTAATATGACCACACAATAAATCTTCTCTAAACCAAGCGCATTACTACCCAAATAATAACACGGCTATGGTCGGTCATGTATTTATAAAGTCCCCTCAATTACGTCAAAGCATAAGTTCATTTACCTGCCCTCCCTTCTCCTATCTATGATTAGTTATAAAATATCTTTCAGCTTTCTACCGCTATGCTTATTTAAAAAAAAAAAAATAGATAAAATCTGATTTCCTCATGCATTTTCATCAGCTATAATAAATGAGGGGTCAGTCTCCTGCCTTGTCCTAGTTTTTGGGTTAAGCAAACAGTTAGCCAATTTATTTATTACATTTCTAGTCTGCATGTTATTCCAAAATAGGATTGCACTTAAAAGAGAAAATTGTGGAAACCGTTTACTGATTACATGACAATAACCCCTGTAAATAACGACGTCAATATACATCGCACTTTCTTTCCTTAACTATCATTCCATCAAAGTAACCTTTAATGGCCGTTCCTTTCAAATCGTCTATTGATACAGTTAGACCCGACTTGCAAACATAAATATCTTCACATAAGTAAATCTTAAAATATCTAAAGAGTCGCCATAAAGTGGTTCTTTTTAGATAATATCAGTCATTGTGCCATCACTGCAAATAATATCATCTGTAGGAAAAAGTCCCATAGCGGTTCAAAAAAATAGCATTAGAAATCAAACCATGTATTTATTTCAACAGCTGTGGCTATTAATCAGATATTGTCTACATTTATAACTCGTCAGCAGTCCTCATTTCAAAAATATTTTATAGTTCTTGTGTACATCAGAATAGACACAAGCATCAAAAATAATATTTCAACAAGCTGTATTTCAATTAGAGGAAAATGACATTTTAAAAATAAATATGTTCCATATGCTTTCAAGATTGAGTTCCAAATTTCCAGTAACAACGAATATCCCAGTTCAATCACACCAAAACCTATTGCTAAGGGTTCATTTCAAACAGGTCATATATCTTGTCTTGTTCTCCAACTCATTGTAGTATAAATATCTGCCACATGATGTCAGCACCTCCTTATACGCAAAGAGAAATTTATCTTTGAAAGTATTAACACATAAAAAGATGCATAGCTGTTTGTCTTTAATTTTCTTTCCGCAAAGAAAACTAAAACTTACTATAATATATGAAAAATGTTATTATAACAATAAATAATTCTAAGTTGTTCGGAAAAATCAAGTTCATTCTACGTCATAAAAAGATTGTCATCATCAATAAAGCAGTGGCAGCAACCAGGAAATAGCCAGCAAAATAGCGGGCGTGTCATCAAAGGTAAGTACACTTTCTCTTCTTACTTAAGTTAAAGAAATATCATTAGCGGCCACGGCTACCAAGCGGCAAAATTCAAAGCGGGCGGCGCAACGGTAATGGCGCCAGCGAAAAAACTAACGTTCAATACAACGCAGCAGTCGGTAATATACGAAGCGGACGGGCGGCAAAAGTATAAAGGAAAGTCGCGGCATAACCAGACAGTAATGGCGCCAACGGCACCATCTGCCACGCGTTATCACTTCAATTACATACGTCATACTCTTTTCACGACTTCAATTACAAAAACTAATTACTTCAATTACATGCACCATACTCGATCATAATTTCATTTACACACGTCATACTCTTTCATGAGTTCAATTATATACGTCATACCCCTTCATGATTTCAATTACCCACGTCATACTCTTTCATGAGTTCAATTAGAAAAACTAATTACCATTTTCTCCAGATTTTTACGCCTTACCTACTTTGTTCCACCATAGCCCCTGAAAGTTATGTTCTTTGGTCATACACGCCAGAATGTGATATACTGGAGCCTGTTTTCTCACGAATACAAATATTGCAAACTCAAGATGATGATAGTCGGTGGTAATTGGGATCTCTAGTACGCCATTGTTGCGAATCGATGTCAAATGGAACACGATACACGATCCTTAATTCCAAACGAAGACGTTTACCCGGTAGAGAAAAGGGACACACTGAAACCACAATGCCAAAACGGCTTTCCATTGTTTTTATTATTATTGTTATTAGTATGACTATTATTATTATTATTATTATTATTATTATTATTATTAGTAGTAGTAGTAGTAGTAGTAGAAGGAGGAGGAGTGGTAGTAGTAGAAATAGCATTATTAATATGAGCAGTATGATGAGTAAAAATAATAATGGGAAGAAGACAAGAAATAGGCTATATGGTTGAGCTCGTTAAGTAACGAAGAACTTCAGCCCGTCTTGAGTGTTCTCTAGCACTGCTGTAAAGCTTTAAAATTCACAACCAACCATACCCCAGCCGGGATTCGGAGTCGGGACCCTTGAGTCGCTAGCTTGACGCCTCAACCAACACGAGGTTGGCAATAAGACGAAGAAAACGATAAAGAAATAATAATAATAATAATAATAATAATAATAATAATAATAATAATAATAATAATAATAATAATAATAATAATCTTATACCAGTGGTTCTCAACCTAATTCCGATCAGGAACCCCATATTATCACATCCTCTTGCCAGCGACCCCCTTATAATTTGTGGCTTGTAATAAGCTTGTGTCTGATTTTTAATATACCTATTGCGGAGATCTGACTATAATTTCTATAATAATAGAATCCATTTCTATAGTAGATACAGTAACTTCTCTAAAGTGAATGAATTAAAACCAAATTTGGTCCGTTCACTCATATTAAAATACAAATATGGAATCCGATCCGTCGTACTGTATCAAAATGGAGACCGTTTGAAAATTTTAAAACTTTCTCCCTCCCTTAATTTTGGGTCATATGATAAAAAAAATAAAGTGCATTTGCATTCTTCTGGTATTTCAATATGCAGTTCTCATTAGTTTCATATCATGCCTCTTTCATTTAAGTTGATTTCTAACCAACTGTGCACCTGTTGAAAATGTTTAGTAGACCATTTTTTTCTTGACAGTATGTATACAAATAGGTAAAAATTGTCTATCAGAACAAAATTCAAAATAATAATTATCCAAAAATATTTTCCAGTATTAGATTCTAATTGTATTTCTCTCTTTCCCTTATTTTCGCGACCCCCACGTTGAGGAATAGTATTTCTTCTTCTTGCAGACCTCGTGTTCCTGTGGGTTGAGGCATCTAGCCAGCGACTCAAGGGTCTCGAATTCGAATCCCAACTGGGGTACGGTTGATTGTGGATTTTAAAACCTTTATAGCAGTGTTAGAGGACGCCCAAGACGGGCCGAACACCTTGGTAATTCGGGCCCAACAATACATTTGTTGTCTTCTTCTTCTCATTATTATTATTGTTACTAATCATACTGCTCATATTAAGAATACTAATTATACTACTACTACTACTACTACTACTACTACTACTACTACTACTACTACTACTACTAATAATAATAATAATAATAATAATAATAATAGTCATACTAATAACAATAATAATATTAATCATAGAAAACCATTTATACGTTGTGGTTTCAGCGTGTCCCTTTTCTCTACCGGGTAAACGTCTTCGTTTGGAACTTACGATCGTGTATCCGTGTTCCATTTGACATCGATTCGCAACAATGACGTACTAGAGATCCCAATTACTACCGACTGTTATCATCTTGAGTTTGCAATATTTGGATTCGTGAGAAAACAGGCTCCAGTATATCACATTCTGGCGTGTATGACCAAAATACATAACTTTCAAGGGTTATGGGGGAACAATCATTCTACTTCCGGTTCGACGACGTTGCGGTTTGTGGTGGACAACATCGAACACATGGGTTTTCTCGGGGTATTCAAGTTTTTTCCTGCATTCACATACCACCATTCTTCGATTTTCGTTCATCTGCTTCAATCATTTGTCTTCCTTAGCTTAACGGACATAATCGTGGGACGTTTAACTGAAAGATTTGAAAGATTAAAATACAGACATCAAGATGTATGCGTATTCGTTAATGGGCTTGTGTCGGTCTTTGGCCCCCTTTGGAAAAAATGCTGCGAGCGTCCTTGGCTACAGGTCTTTGACATTGAATATCAATCATTTTACTGAACTACAAGAAAAAAAGCAATAACATTCTTTAAGAAACAAAATGTTAAATTTTGTAATGAACTTCATTGACTTGTCAGTTGCAAATAGTGGTTGTTTAGCAGTAATGTGAACATGAAGAAGAGTCGAGGTAACTAGCTGAATAAAACGAGAAAACAATGAGGACGCGAGTGAATATGAATACATAAGCAGAGGAGCATCTACAATATAATGCAAGCAAGTGACTTTATTTAACAATAAAATTAACCACATTCCAGTTTACAAAAAATCATATTTTCCGTGAAAATCCACACACATACACGAGTTGAAAAGCTATTTTTGTTTGTTACCATGTCATCATATTTTTTACATAGTTAACAGTGCTATAGTATATTTCGTGTGTATAGAAAAGAAAAGCTACCAAATTTAAATTCAGGACAATAATTGCAAAAACTGAATTGTTCGATGTAATTATGCAACCAGTACATCAACATGTGAAGAACTTACTTTACGTTTCGCACATCAAGCATAAGCACGATTCACTTTTCCATGCAGCGACGTGGTCACTTATTTGTGCACAGTTTCGAATCTACATGACTAACGGCTGTGTGCACCAGGGACGTTAAACGTCAAATGTCGATCAAGTGTTGGATGGACTAGCTTTAAGCTTGAACGGCCGATTATTGGTGTTTAACTTCGTTCATCTTGGATAGTCTACAGTACTGAACCAAATGTACTGATCTTAGATTTTCTATGATGCAACAAAATCCCTTAAACTACGTTCAAGTGAGAAAATTCAATTTTGAACTCGTTTATATGAATGCTCATTTGAACATCGTTGGTACACACAGCTGTCATCAATAACGTGAAAATAAAAAAAAGTAGTCTTTATTCCTCGAATATACATTTTTTAAAATTTATTGTCCCCCTATATTTAAGCCATTCGTTTTACGTCAAGAAACATACGAGGAGTTATTACTAACGAGTTTTTAAAAACTTTTTATGTGGTACTGTACCATTAACGTCTGAAGAATGATGTCTGAGGCAAAAGTTGTTTTCAAATTTTGAAAACTCTACCTTCTACCTGCTTAGCAGACCTTTACAATATCTTTTCCCGGAAAATATCGAATTTGAAGATTAATATTATGTAGTTTTCCGAAAGTCCTCATATGTAAATTCACCACAACTCTGTAACGAACAGAGATATTTCAATGTACTGTAAAGCAGACTTTCGATTGTTGGTTGGTAACATTGCGCTCTGGGAGAGTCATGTAGTTTCAAGGTGGCGTTGATTCAGGAGAAAACGTGTAGTGCGCATTGAGGTATGTAGAGTTGAAATAATGCGCTCTGTTGCATCGAAAGCTCTATAAATGTGTGTGTGTTTTAAGGAGATGACGTAGAAAGCGTCAAAAAGTGCAATGAAAAGTTTCTGTAGACAGAAAGTGTCACCAATCCACTCTGAAGTGGCTGACCGAAGGCAGGCAAAAAGACGTCTGACCGAATGAAAAAGAGTATTGCAAAAAGTCCGAGGAAGTCGATTCCGCTGGTCCTTCGAGCTATGTGTCGTAATCTAAGATCTTTAGGATCTTCCAAAATCGAATTCACTTGAAACTCTCGAAGCTGAAGATTATGGATTATCTGAATGAGAAGGATCAGGTAGGACATTGAGTTGCAGTTCAATAATTTGATTCCCAACCGGCTACAGGGTTCAATCTTAACCGGATAGGATGCACTGCAAGTGAATATCACATTCTCAAATGAGACATTTTTTACGTGTCTAGCAAAGTGAATAGACACTACTGCTCACGGAAAACTCATGGCAAGAATTGGATTTTTTTTTCTTTGAGGAAAATGCTATATGTGCGCTATTTGACCCAGTATTCTATAGACATTCTTCCTGATCCAGCTGGATGCGCAGGGTATCAAGTGACGTGTACTTCCACTAAAAAGGGGGCTTCAGTTAACTATCGCAGTCAGAAACTTTCTGGATCAGGAATTTGGACGTAGATGAATTGACCGTAGATGATCCTTATCATGTCTTACAAGGTCACCAGAGCTGCCTACGCGTGACTTTTAATTATGGGGACATGTCAAGATGGAAGTGTGCGAGAGCAATCTAGGAGATCTGCATGACCTTCAAGCAAATGTATTATTTGAGTAAAATTTTTATTTAAGAATAAACACTATCTTTGTTAAATCAATCTTAAGAAGTCTATATTTAAAAGAAAAAGGTAGCACTTAAAAACCTCTACAAACGGAATTAGTTGTACTAGTCATTATTAAGAAATCAAATAGTATTACGAATTACAGTAGTATGAACTTGTTTTCGTATTGAATAAATCTATCACAGATTTAAAAGGCGGGAAAAACACTTCGTGTTTAAGGTTGCTTTCTTTCTGACATGACCATGTAAATATGTATTACACTTCAAGCTAATATTAAGTAAATCATTGTTTTGTTAATTGGAAAATTCGTTTCTCTTTTTAGGTGACACGTTCAGTGGATATCAGCTGCAAGTTTCTAGATTGCTGCTGTTTATCATGGCTACGATCAGCTTTTCATCATATTACAGTGGAACCCATCTTGTTTCTTCTGATTTTCCCTACGACTTTGGATGACATCACACGCAAAAATTTCCTAACATGGAAAATTTGCGAGGAGGAAAATTGTGGAAATGCAACCACAGCAGCAGTTAGTGCACAAGTTTCCGTCTGGTACATTTTAAGCCAAATTGTGGTGTATATACTTCCAGTGTTTAGTGCTGTGACTCTTGCTGTTTGGACTGATCTCCATGGACCAAAAGTAGCTATGTTAATTGGCATGATGGGGAAAGCAGCATATTATTTTGGGTTTGTTTTTAATTGTTATTACACTCAGTGGACAATGGAATACACTCTTTTAGCAGTTTCAATTCCTTGTCTCTTAACGGGATGCGATGTTTCCGTTATGATGGCTGTGTGCTATTATATGTCAGAGCTCACATTGTTAGACGGGAATCGGACATTTAGATTTGCAGTGTTAGAAGTTGTGGCTATTGCGGCAAGACGATTGGCCTACGTAGTGGGCAACTATTTGTTAGCAACCATTCCTAATGTTTCTTTTGTGACGTTTCCGTTGTGTATGTGCCTTTGTTCCTTGGGCATCTTGTATGTATGTCTTCGTTTCACGCCACCTGAGGGAGTACAACAAGAGCACGTGTGTTCGGTTTGGGGAGCTGTCAAAGCAACTCTCAGGCCATCTGTTTTAGTGTTTCTAATTATGGGATTCTTCGGAATGATGTACCACCGTAAGTATTGTTTCATTTTTGCATTTAAAATAAATATTTCTGTTAGTTTTATTCTTATTATTTTAAAGAAACTTATTTTCCGAATTGCTCTTGGAATATTTATATGTATTATAGAATACAAAAATTATAGATAGATTTAGGACTAAGAAAATAAAATAAAATAGAATAGAAACTTGAGTCTCAATGCAGTCAAGCTTAAGGTTTTGCGTACAGCGAAATTCGTTTGTGTTTATTACTACTTCTGTTCTGAAGAAAATGATTATCTTATACAGGGTGTCCAATATACAATGCAACCCGGCGTTTGTGATAGTAGAACTTTTGAACCTGAAGCAATACACAAATAATGGTTACACCAAAATGAAGCTTTGTTTATGCATATATTTTTAAACTAGGAAACAACGACTGAAGTACACTAGGAACCACATAGTGTTGGTAAATGTAACTGAAGGTGTAAATCAATTTTTTAATTTTTTTTTATTTTTTATTTTTTTATTTATTTATTTATTATTATTATTTTTTTTTTTTTTGCAAAACATGTAAATTGACTCATAACTCATACATATGGGTGTTCTGTCGTTAATTTTCAGTTTGTTTAGTTGGAGTAGCTTGGAGACTATGGAGCAGAAAAAAGAATTTTTCATTTCCACCCATAACTAATCGGATGAGGATTCTCTAAGGGAGAACTATGGAAATCGTAGTTTTCATGAATTAACACTCTGAATTGACAACATTGCTGATATTTCAGTGCATCAAAAGGTGTGTTAAGGATTCGTCTACATTATGCAATTCCTGAAAACAAAGAAAAAGAAAGTTTGAAATTATCATGATAAAACTCTTACTTACATGCACCTGGCAACACTGCTATTCATTTGCATGGTGCTACTTAAAGCAAAAGGTATACAAGAACAATTCTGGAACTATAAGAGACCAGCAAACGAACATTCGCAGTGCCATTGAGAACATTAACACTTCTACTCTTCGTAAAGTTGCTGCTAACATGGTGAAATGTGTGAACCAATGTTTGAATGAAAACAGGGGGCACTCCCAGCATCGCTGTAGAGCTGATAACTCGTTTCGTAATAGTAGCAATATTGCCTGGTGCATACATTACATACATTGCATACATTACCGAACCCTATGACTAATGTAGACCGCCTGAGAATCAGACATTGTCATTTGGGAGACAGCTCTCCGTAAGGGATGGCAATAGTTGCCTATTTCACAGCATTCAAATTCTGTGTTGAGGTACAACATAAACTGTAGGACTCGATTATCCATGTTAGTGACCAGTTTGGGAGTTTGGTACGCAACTCGGAACTTCGCCTCTCCCAGTAGGGGGTCCCTGATCATCACCTCCATCTATATCCATCACCGTGCAACGTTACTCTGTATAAAGAAGAGAAATGTCTTTGCACACAGCCATATTTTCCTTGCCCTCAAACTTAGAATCGAGTTTTTTAAAAAATGACACCGAATACTTCCAACTTTCATTTTCTTGAGAGTCCCTCTCCTTTCTTCAACATGGCTTGGGACCGGCTATGGCGAGGTTAACTTGGGATTTTATTGAAACTGTTTTGACCAAATTATAACACTGTGCGTGCTCAAAAATCAAACCCTCATTTTCAGTGTATGGACATTTCTAAGACACGGCGGTCATCTATAGATGTTTCCAAACGGAATTGCAATTTTTAAACATTAAGGAACTTAATGTAATTTGAAATAGATAAAAAGTGAAACTATTTGAAGACGGATTGTTTGAGAATGGAATCTTTTTAATTCATGAATTGAATAAATGGTTCGTAATTAGCAATATTACGATTCATGGGCTCATAAATCGAATATTAGACAACAAGATGGCCTCCTAAAAGGGTAGTATTAGAAACCTATGTATAAAAGTAGTGTAATTGTTTAAAGCAGTGGTTCTTAAAGTGGGGTACGCGGACTCCTGGGGGCCGTGGGACGTAGTCAGGTGGTCCGCTACGCCTAAAAATTGAAATTTGTTATAATAAAATGGAACTCACAGCTGTTATGCAAGAAGTATTATTTTTAGTTACTAAAAAGAAAGCAATTAAAAATTATACTTACGTTTGTAAATTAAAATTTTTCCTACTTTACTAAATTTCTGTCCTGTGAGTATGAAGAGTTGTCTAAAAAGGCATTGCAACATTTGATGCCTTTCCCCATCACTATGAACAGACCTTTTCTGCTCTTCGCAGTATTAAAGCCTGAAACCGAAATCGTCTTAATGTGGAATTGGACCTAAGATTAACTTATAACCGGTGAGAAAACTTATTCCGGATTTTAGTGCAATTATGGAAAAACAGAAAGAATTTCATAGCTCATGTTATCTTAAAGTTTGAGAACCACTGGTTTAGAGTATTCTTCTAAATATAAAGGTACTAATTTCGAGTCTGAAGTATTAACGAGAAGTGTGTTTGTCGGTCGCGACGATATAGCCATGTACAAAACCTAGAAAGTAACTTGATTGGCTATATAGGATTTCTTTAGAAAATAAAGTGCAGTAGTTCTCAAAGTGAGGTCCGCGGGACCTAGCCAGGGGATCCGCGACACCTAAAAATTGAAATGTGTTGTAATAAAATGGAACTCCTAGCTGTTAAGCAGAAAGTATTTTTTCAGGTACTACAAGGAAAATGATAGAAATTATACCTACGTTTGTAAATTTTAATGTTTTCCTACTTTACTAAATTTCTGTCCTGAATCCGGCCAACCGTTATATAGAACTACTTCAAGTGAGAGAAATCCCTTCCTTGTTAAGGCACTTTTTCAAAAGCATTCGTGGGGCCGCGGTGGCTCAGTGGTAGAGCGTTCGCCTCCGGTGCTTGGGGTTCCGGGTTCGATCCCATCCCCGCCAAGTGAACTTTGTGGTGGACAAATACCGTGTGCATGGATTTCCGCGGGGTTCTCCCGTTTCCTCCCACTTTCTTCATTCCACCATTTCACTAATCTCTCATCATCACCGTCTCCTTTAGCCTAACCAGCATAACCTTGGGACGTAAAATTCAAAGATTTCATTTCATTTTTTCAAAAGCAGTTGTACATTAACTGCATGACGCCTTGGAATTTCATGGATTTCATCTTCAAGTGGAATCGGACCTAAGACTGATGATAACAAAACTTACTTCAGATTTCAATGCAATTATGTTAAAAAAAAAAAATCACTCTTCACATTAATGACCTCACATTTGAGAACATTGTTTATCAAGTGAATTTCCTTTTAAAAAAAAAGTAAAGACATCGATTTTCAGTCTTCAAAGTTACTGTATTATCAATTGAAATTTCGTTCACTAGGAAACAATCATGTATCTTTAGAATAAATTACTTATTGCAATATTTTTCTTGATCTTTTTCTTGTCAATAGTAATCCCAATTAGTATAGTTTTTAATATCATGTGAAATTTTAGATAGTATTGCAAGAGGGTCCGCGGATTACTTTCTGAATGAACAGGGAAAGTTTGAGAACCACTGATATAGTGGATACGATAAGTCTGTAGCATAGCGTTCATTTCTGGTGTAAGGAGTCTATGGTTCGATCCTAGGTTGAGCTTGTGATCGACGACAAGATATCCGTGTGATTTCTCGTAGATCTCCCATTTCTTTATGTAACACCATTTCACAAATTCTTTTACAATCATTCACTTTCATTAACCATATGACTCCTTTATCTTAAAGGGCATAAACTTTGGACGTAAAACTAATAAAAAAAAGTTTCCTTTAGAAAGAATGACTAATTAGAGACCAAAAACTAGGATAAAATCTGGGAGGTCAAACTATTTTTACCTACAACCATGATTGCTCTTTAATCTTACCAGGGACATGGTGGTGTAGTGAAAGATCGCTCATCACTGTTACGAAAGATCCCTTGTTCGATTACAGGCTGTACAATACTATGTTGTTGCGCTTTATTGGGTTTCTCTAATTTCTACTATCCTCATTCTACATTCTTTCACTAATAGCTACTTGTTATCTGTCTCCTTTTTATCCACATGGCATAACCACATAATTGAAACTAAAGATTTAATTGAGTTTTATTGTTGATTTCGAGACTTAACTTCCTCCCCAAAAATTTCATTATAGTGACCACATCACTACTGAACAAAGTGAATATATATATTGTAATTCTTTTATATTGTAAAAAGTATATATATATATATATTGTAATTCTTTTATGAGTATAATGGATTAATGGAATTCATGATTAATATTTATAAAAGTTGTAATATGCAGAAATGTTTTAATATTTATTCCTAAAACATAAAATACAATATTTGTATTTGACATTTCCCATGAACATAATTTAAAATTACTTTTTTTTTTTTAATAAAATGTAATTGAATTACGAACTTCTTAACATGTTCGTAACGCATGTCTCTCCGTAAGTGTGGGAAAATAACACACAATTTTCCTTTTTCAATTATTGGTTTGCATGGAATAATATGTTTTTAATGACCATGAATATCTCTTAATAATACTTTCCTATTATGCATTTATTAGCAAGCTTCTAGACGCTCAATAAAACTTCCAATTTCTTCTTCTGTGTAAGAAATATTAATTATAAACGTTACATTATACCGTATCGTAAATGAGTTTGAATTTGTTAACTTAGGCTATGTTAAAACTATATTTTCGATCACTTCCAGTTGGTGATCGGGTCTTAGTTAAGACAAACGCCGTTTTTATTCATCCAAAAAGAAGAGCCCGCTCTTCCCACGAAAAAAAAAAATAATAAACTTTACGCAAAACATTTTAAAAACCAAAGAAACTCTTTTTAGATTGAGGATAGTAGTTGGCAAGTTTAATTTGATAGGAGTTACCTAATGCATAAACCTAGAGTAACAATACGTTCTGATTAATCGGGATGGTTCCGTTTTGAGAATACAAAACACTGTTCTGATTTTCTAAAATAATAATATTTGGCAAAGTTTTTTTTGTCATAACAAAATACTATTTCTAATTAAGTTCACTAGCGTTGATTACCCGCTTCGGTGGGTTGAAATAAAAACCTTTAAATCCAAAACTCCTTATATCATGTGTTTCGTTAAAAATACAGTAAAAATTTAATATTATTGTCGGCTGAATTTGGAGTTAAACGGCATCGAAAGTGTCGCAGCGACCCCGAAAACTATGAATTCGGCAATAATATTTTATCTAATTTTATTTTTAAATTTTATTTACAAACATGATTCCAGATGCAGCTGAACGCCAGTGTACACGGGAATATCTAACGAATATAAGAGATGAAACATAATACAATATCAATAATAATAATAATAATAATAATGTCAATTGCAATAATAATAACAAGATAATATGTAAGTGATAACAAGAAGGTTCACAATAGTTTGTCCACCAAAATGACGTTGTAGTGTGGAGTTATATATATATATATGCAGCTTCAGAATTAAATAAGTCTATGGGTATAAATGACATTTCATTGTATATATTCTATCATTTTAAGTATCTTCCCTCCCCATTCCCTAAGTTACACCGTCAAAGTGAAATGATTAAAACTATCCCAGGCGCCCGAACCTCATCCATGTTGAAAATTTGGTCGAGACCGGTCTGGTGGATCAAGAGGTATGAAGTCACATAGTCACTTTCATTTTTATATATAGACATTGTAAAAAAAATATATGTTTATTATTTAACAACTGCATTATGTTCCCAGCTACACAATAAACACTGTTTGTTTCACGTTTTCATTTAATAGTACTGTTAAATTAAACTGTGAAATTATTAGTGTCCCACTTTTTAGATGTTGAAATTGTGACCACTATACAGAAATCCCTCATACAAACGCCCTTAAATAGATTTTTACAAAGTGAAGACAGAACCAAATTATTTCCTTACAGTGCGCAAAACTAGGTTCAAATCATCCAATTTGTTACATAAAAATTGCAGTCTATCCTTAAACCCCTGAAATATAATATTCAAAAGCTGCCTCTAAATAAGTTCTGTTAAAATAAAATCTGTTTCTTACACGTGCATTCACAAAAATTGTTACTGTTTTTTTTCTCCAATGATTTTTTTTCAGCTCTAATCGCTTTCTCCCGTGGAGGCATTCCGTGACTGTTGCTAAGCGTTTTGAATAATAATAATAATAATAATAATAATAATAATAATAATAATAATAATAATAATAATAATAATAATAATAATAATATATTATTATTATTATTATTATTATTATTATTATTATTATTATTATTATTAGTAGTAGTAGTAGTAGTAGTAGTAGTAGTAGTAGTAGTAGTAGTAGTAGTATTATAAACATTTAATTCCATTACATTCCCTTTGCACTGAAATTTTTAATTTTCACCTCACGGACAAATCTACTCTATCGGAAAGATTTTATGATTTGTTCTCTCTAAAGCTAGCGTATTTGTTCTAAATACAGTAGTCGTTCTATCGTATTTCTTTCTCGATATCTTATTTCATAGTTTATAACTCAGGAATCTATGATAAGGATCTATGGATTCTTGATTATAATTACAATGAAACTTTAATAAAAGTAGAACATTAGCTAAAGTAGCTTTCGTAATAGAATCAATGAATGCGGAAATAAGCTGAGTTCATTACTCAAATTATACACAGGGTGTCATGGTGGCTTAGTAGATCATCACTCATCTCTGTTGCGAGGGTCCTTGATTTGATCTCCATCCACGCAAGTTTGTGGTTGACTACATCGAGTTTGTGCGTTTTCTCGAGATTCTTCCGTCTTTTCCCACATTCTTAACTCCTCAATTATTTCATAGTCATTCATTTTTCATTAATTCATCCGTCTCTTTTAGCCAAAATGGCATAATCATGGGACGTGAAGCTTTAAATTAAATTTCATTTCTAAATTTTTAGACGGAAATAATAAACCAGTTGAACTTACTTTAAAACTGTTCAACTTTCTGCTTCATATTCAAAGTATATACAAGGTTTTGTCTAAAGTCTGTGAAATTCAGCTGAGTGACTTCGAAATAAACATTGGCATTATACTTCCATTGTATGATAAATTATTGGTGAGCAAATTTGTGGACTATTTTCAACGAACTTAAAAAGTTCGTTACTGAATTCTCTATCTGTGTGTATGCGTGTATGCCTGTTATTAGCATTTTTTTCAATTCTGAGCCCTCAAGTCGATAGAGCATGAAAAATTATTTGAGAAAGTGATGGAATTGTTTACGCACTCTTACTGTTCCTGAGATAGTGGCCAAAAAAGTTCCGATTTCGGGAGATTTAAGGAGCCATGTCTTGGGAACCGTAAGTCATAGAGAGAACATATTGGGTTGGTCAATACCTAAGAGGATGGTGAACATTTTGGTACCAAATAATAACCGGTGGGCACTGGCCAACTGGCAGCCGTTCCCCAGACATTCCCAACGTCTTTGGTTGCATCAAGATGAAATTTCTCAATTTGAGTTTGGCCCTTATGCCGTGCGTAGATGATCAACTTTCTTTTAGGACGGTAACAACTATTTCGTTCCTTCTCAGGAAATTTTTTGGTTACCACACATTCCCAACTTTTGCGCCCGTTAGGTTTTCCACCGGTCACCTAGATTTGTTTTGAGGGCATACCTTTCCAAGCCCTTCATAAGCTGCTGTTTTGAGCTCTATCGGCACCTTGCGCCAAAAGGGTCACTCTTGGATGTCGTCCACATAGTAGGAGTATGCAATCGCCAAGACACGACTGATCCAATTGGACATTCTCCCTGCTCTTTGATCCCTCAAGGTCGTATTATCTAGACGGAGTCCGCAATATCTTAGGACCCAAAGCTCCGAGCTTGACTCCTGGTAAATCCTTGCCGTTACTCTGCCCGACTTCCTAGCAAAGATATTTTATTTTATTTTCTTGGTTAACTTGACACTCTGTTTGATACCTGTTATTGATTCAATAATTATGCGTCATGGGTTATTGGCTCAATAATTATTGCGTCATTAGTTATTGATATTGAAAAATTATTTCTTTTTCAGTTTGTTCTGGCAATGCTCTTGAAGCATTTTCAACTTTGTTTTTTAAATTTAATGATTGTGCTCCAAGACTAAGGAAAGCGGAGAAGATGGTATTGAACGAAGTCGCGGAATGAAGAAAATGGAGGAGACGGCAGATATTCGAGAAAACTACGCATATGGAGTTTTTTTAACCTGAAAGTTCATTTGGTGCAAGCAGGTATCGAATCAGGGATCCCATGCATCTTGCAAACTTGACGTCAGTTTTAAGTGTTTTTGAGCCACAATCAGCGAACGAAACTCGAAGCTTCGCTAACGCTCCACTGAACTATGGAAGCAACGTTCTTATGTGGTTTCTTGGAGCATAAGGTGCGAACTATGGACAAGTTCATTTATACAATTAATGGATATCAATAATATTTAGTCCATGTGGTTCCAATGCACAGTGATTCAATTAACAATAGCATTATTAATTTGTGATCACTGTTTGAAGTATTTCTAGCAAACTTTCATCATAAGGCCAAATATATTTATTTCGCTTAAATGATCGCGTAAAGCATTGTTTAAAATAAAATGTAATCTTCAACTTAACATTGAACGGTTATGTCCTTTTGACTAAAAGAAGACGGATGATTAATGAGGGTTAATAATTACACAATAATTGGTGGAATATGAATATTACAGGAAGTGGGAGATGCTGAAGGGAAACCATGGACATGGTAGGGTCCACCACAAACTCAAATGGTCTGGGATCGAACGGGCTCCTCGCGCCAGAAGCGAGCTCTCTACCACTATCGCCCTAACCTGGACATTTGTCTCATGGTCTTCTAATTAATCATATTCAGTTTTGCTACGTAATTCAAGACGTCAGTGATATGAACACAGAAACTTACAAGACAGAAATACTTATGCTCTTCAGAAGGATATTTACCCCCAATGGCTGTTGTCTCACGATCTTCTGCCTAACCCCTCAGACCGTTCTTCTACACCACTGTGTGCATCACAGAACCATTATATCCTCATGTGTTCAAGCTACGTAACGTATTCATAGTAGTGCTGTCGAATTTTTGACATTTGCGGTTTTTGACAAAACCTGTTTTCTGAAAACCGAAAACCGCTGCAAATGCGGTTTTCAAAATCGCCATTTCGGTTTTATGAAATTTTACTTTTTCAAAAACCGGTTTTCGGCTTTTTCAAGAACCGATTTCGACAGCACTAATTCATAGTCACATATAATTATACGAGCATAATTAATTTTCCGGCAAAAATAGTTACATTCAAAGTTGTTCTAATCACATTACGAGACACTATTATTTTGAATGTATATTTGGACTGGAATGTCGTAATAATACAAATCTGTTATATGTTCTGTACGTTGGTATTGTAGTATGTTCACCTACACCATATCGAAATAACAGCAGCTGTGCATGAACTCACGGTTAAATGGTAGCCATTTCGTAAACAGACCCCGCATGAAGGACTTTCCCTTAAAAAAGTTGTTTGTTTTTCCATGACCTTTTTGATGGTGTATCAGATGAATGTTGTTTAAAATTTTCGGGTGGCTTCACAGGGTCGGGTGCCCTTATCATGGCAAACAGAATGCTCTAATCGATACTCTTTCTGGCATTTTAGCTACAGCCCTTTCTGATTTAAAAGCACTTGACGTTTTATTTGGAATACCCATTCATTAGCAACTCAGTAATATTGAATAATTCACTTCTGTTCAAAGAAATTCAGAAGGTACTTAATTGGTTTGTTGAATTTTGATCCATTTTTTCGAAACTACTCTAATAATTTTCTTTGTACATAAATACTTGATTAATATTTACGGCGTACAAATAAGGCTTAATTCGTATTTCTATTGCAACAATTCATAAATGGTAACCCCATATTTTATCAACGTATACAATTTACACTATATATATATATATATATATATATATATATATATATATATATATATATATATATATATATATATATATATATATAGTGTAAATTGTATACGTATATATATATACTGTACCTTACTTCCATTTGATATTGAGAACCTATGTGCGTTCTGGATTCTGGATTAAGCATAATTTAGAACTCCCCACAATGTTTACTTTAATTGATCGTTGAAATTATTATGTCATTGAATTGAAATTTCATGAAATACATGGTCAGAAGGAAAGTGAGACACTGGATTCTAAGAAGGTTGACCTTTCTTTTTCGTCATCGGATATAGAAGACACTGATGATCCTCAATGTGTGGTTCCGAGTCAGGAAAAAAAAAGGGAAATACACTTGGAAATTCTTATTCTCATACACTTTTGACCTTAGAAATAACTTCACCACTAGACCGCTTCATTATATCCGACCGCAAGGCAATGGCAACTGTTGGAACCATGGCTAAATCAACAGGTCTAAACGCGTTGAAGGAAAGGCTCTGTCAACAAGTTCTATTCGACGCCACCGAAGGAAAAACAGGGATGGAGTAGGAAAAAGAACCTTGTCTGTAATGGCTGGTGCTGCCATACCTCCTGCTGTTGCACTTCTGCTTTATTGGGGTACAAAAATGCTGCCACACATTGATCCTCACCATTGTAGTAATGTTCATAGGGTTGTTTTGGTAGTAACTGGAAACGACATAGAGTTCTGATTGGTGTGGCGCAGGTCCCTAACAGCACAGATATAGTTCAAGCCGAAGCCTGTTGTTCGGCAATTCTAGAATGTGGCTTGCAGGATCAGATTAAGGGACTTGTCTTCGACACACCAGCATCGAATAATGAACTTTTTCAGTTATTTTGAATCAAAGTTCAGGAGATGTTGGATAAGGAGTTCCTCTGAATGTCCAACGTCTTTAAGTATGAATATGGTCCTTCGGCAGGGCTGAACATCTCCCTGTTTGCTCTGTTCAAGGAGTAATGGGATTCTCTTGACCATGATTATTGGAGATTTGCACTCAATGATCCTGATCTGGAGTAAAGATTATCTTAATCAGCGGACCTAGCAGACCTGAAATCCCTAGCATTTCGTTTCCTGAAAAGTTCAATTGAATCTTCTGCACATCCGCGGGATGATTACAAAGAATTTCTTATTCTTTCATATGACTTCTTGGGTGAACAGCCTAAAGGAGGAGTTCGCATTAAAATCCTTGGCGCTTTCACCATGTGAGGTGGATGGTAAAAGCTATTTATATGATTAAGATATTTCTGTTCCCGAAGCAGCTGAAACTAATTGCGAATGAATTTAAGGCAGTTACAAATGTCAGTCTCTTCGTCAGTCCTTTGTACTTGCATGAGGAAGCAATCGCTGCTCACGCTCGGAAAAATGATTTGGACTTCATATGCTCTTCGGAAACATCTGTGGTATCTCTCACAGGAGTTTGAAGGACTTGCTTTTCTTGACGAAAGAATCTCATACCAGGACAAAAGGAAGATGGTGGGTAAATTGAACATGCCAGAAGGGAAACGATCAAAGGCTGGAGAGGAAATATTCCACGACAGCACTCTGACAGCTCTCCACGACTGCAAAACCTGAAGGATCTTCGATGTGATACTTACAAATGGCCAAGAGAAGTCTCTTACATTTGTTGCGATAGACCTGTCAACATGGGAGGATGATGCTACGTACCAGGAATTAATGAATGTACTCAACGGCATCGCTGAGCATGCGATCGTTCTTGCTACTAATTTTAACAATTGCCTAATGAAAGATGAGTCCCAGAAACAGTACTTTGTAAAGTTCGTTGCAAAGCCTCGTAAAAATATATCATCTGTTCAGAATTCTTCGTTTGTTCTAAGTTATGAATGTTATAGTGCGACATGTTTATCCTTATACGCTACTTGCATTACAGATTCATTTAATATAGGTTTCTGCATTTTTACTTTTGTACTGACATAAGCATTTCTGTTAAAAGTGGGGGGAAACAAGTGGATACACCCAGACAACGTAGTAAATTGTACGCACGTAGTGATTTGTTTCGTATCGAAGTGTTATGTGTACGCATATAAGCTGTTTCAAAATTACTTTGAAGATAAGAAAATCATTTTTTGGGAACCCCTAACTTTTGGACTAGGAAGACAACATTTCATAAGAAGCGGACTCTTTATAGTAAGTGGTACCAATTGAAGATGTGTCTTAATTAGAATAAATAATTTTGGAATATATATAATAACGGAGAGTAAATATTGTTCCGGCGATTTTATCAACTAAATTTATGACGACTTCGTTTATGTTGAATTAACTATAAAAGGTAAACTTTGTTGTTCAAATTTCTTAAACTAAATCGCATTATACTGTAGTTATTACTGAAAAATTTATTTGTGGAATTCGAATAAAATTATAAGAATTTTCGGGAAACATCGTCTCAAGAAGTAAACTACACCTATGGACATTTTCATAAGAATCTACGCAACAATACAGGTTAATAATGAAATATTTGGTTATGAAATATTACAGGAATGACCAGAGTAGTTTTTGGTAGAACATCCGAAAAGAAGCTCACCCTCAAGAGTAACGAAACCCTTTTAGATTTTTTCAGAAGAATCGAGTTATGCTATGTTGTTAGGTTATTAATGAAATAGTACAGTATTTATTTATAAATATGAACAAAATCGCCTGAGTTGTTTTTGAAGAAGTAGCCTGAAAAACTCACCCTAAGAAAAATACTCCTTGTAGACTTTTAGGATCAAATAAGTTATCCCGTAATGTTAGATTACTAATGAAATATTTATTTGTGAAATATGAAAAAAATCCCTTGAGTCGTTTTTGAGAAAATTGCCCGAAAAGGTCACTCCAAGGATAAACTATCATCTGTGTATTTTACAAGTTAATAATGTAATATTTGTTATGTAATATCAAGAGAATCACATCAGTTGGTATTGAGAAAATATCCGAAAAGAAACTCACCCTCAAGAGTAACCAAACACTTTGGGAATTTCCAGGACAAAGGAGCTACACTATATTTTTATGCTATTAATCAAATAATGAGCAAAATCTCTTGAGTTTTCTTTGAAGTCTCCCGAGAAATTCGCCCTAAGAGTAAACTACCCTTTTAGATTTTTCAGATTAAATGAGTAACGCCGATTATTAATGCCATATTTATTTATGAAATATGAACTAAATCCCTTGTATCGTTTTTGAGAAAATCGCTCCAAAAATTACCCTAAGAATAAACTATTCTTTGTGTATTTTTTCAGAACAAATGAGTTAAAATATTATTAGGTTATTAACGAAATATTTATTTATCAAATATACACAACATCTCCTGAGTCGTTTCTGAGAAAATCACACGAAAACATCACCCCAAGAATAAATTATCCCTTACATATTTTACAGGTTAATAATGTAATATTTACTCATGAAATATCCAGAAAATCACACCAGTCGTTATTGATAAAACATTCGAATAGAAACTCACCCTCAAGAGTAACCAAACCCTTTTGGGTTTTTCAGGACAAACGAGTTACACTATATTTTCATGCTTTTAATGCAATACAGTATTTATTTATAAATATGAACAAAATCGCAAAGAAGTCTTCCGAGAAACTCACCCCAAGAATAAATTATCCTCGTAGATTTTTCAGATTAAATAAGTTATCCCGTAATGTTAGATTATTAATGAAGTATTTATTTATGAAATGTGAACAAAATCCCTTGAGTCGTTTTTGAGAAAATCGCCCAAGAAATGTCACCCAAGAATAAACTATCCTTTGTGCATTTTTTCAGAACAAATGAGTTATGAAATGTTAGGTTATTAACGTAATATTTATTTGTGAAATATGAACAAGAATTGACAGTCGTTTCTGAGAAAATCGTCCAAGAAAAGCCACTCCCAAGAGTAAACTATCCCTTCTGAATTTTTCTCAGAGATGCGACTTTACCTCAGTATAGGGTTGCTAATGAAATATTGATTTATTAAATATAAACAATCGTTACAGCCATTTTCGAGAAAATGGGATATTTTTAATTTTCCTCCTTCAGTAAACTACCCTTAATTTTAGGGGTGGAAACAATATTCGAAAAATTCCTCTGACGAATCTTAAAAAAACATTAAATTTAAGATTTGTTGCGAAAACGTTGAACACTACAGGCTTCTAGATGAGTAAATATATCGTCCCCCTTGAGACAAAGGGGCTTATCTAATTTTTTTTTCAACTTTTCCGGAAGACAAGCTTAACTCGTAAGTAGTCGCGCCATTTTTTGTAACGTAAGTATTCGCGTGGGGGTGCCACAGACCCCCATATTTTTTGTTGTTTTTAGTTGGTAATTAAAATATTGCGGTGAGAATTGCTAGAGACATTCCTTATAACGTTTCTTTTCGACTCAGTGATTAATAAAAGGCAAAATATTGATGTTTCTCACGAAGGTACTGTAAGTGGCAGCAGTATAACCTACTCCATTTTCAAGAAAATCACGAAGGAAACTTGCTGGGGGTCCAGGAGACCCCCACGCGAGCACTTACGGGTTAAAGATGTTATCATACGTTTATTTTATCGTGTTCTGTCAAAATTTAATTTGATCTCTTAAGTTGCATACCTGACACGAGGAATATCAAACTAAATTTTAAAAGAAGACGATAGAATAAATTGTCTCCTGGAGAAGTTAAGAAAATGAGATACGCCCTTTTGTCTTGAGAGGGAGATATTTATTTAGGGACAGAGAAACGAACAGGCGAATGGACATTCAAAAACCACTGTTTGGCTGTAGTGGCCATAAAACGCGTAAATCCGTTGATATCTCGAATTCTATTCCCCAAAATGATCACCATACTTTTTTCTACTATCGTCGCTCGAAAATAAAAATGTATCATTATAAACTTTTCTGTGAATAACGATTTTGTCCATATCTCATAATTCAATATTCCAGTAATAACACTATAATAAGGCCTGATTCATGATTCCACTAACTAAAATGCCCTTTTTCCTACGGGGATAATAGGTTTATGGAAAATATTCGAATTTCTTCGCCTTTAGGGTATTTATTTCACAGTGTAATGACAAAAATACAAAATATATATTCTACTTTTGGCATAAATAGCCTCTGCATATGATGACACTCCACTTGTTCAATAACAACAATAACACCCAGTAGACAACGGATTACATGTCATCAATCAACATGTGATCCGAAAAAGGACGAACATTATCACCACCCTGATAATCTATGAGGTCTCGTAATAACAGGGTATATAATACGCCGTGGCGCCATCGAAAGGATCAGTCTGCATTGGGACTGGTCACCTTATCTACCTTCTCTTGGCTGCACTGGGCCTTGGAAATTTCCTAATCCTCTCTTGGCTACGTCTATGCAGTGAGATACACCCACCTCTTGACTGCGACTGGGCTTTGAGATTTTCCCGAATCCGTCCCTTGGCAGCGACTGAGACCTGGACCTGCCTAATCACCAACCACTAAATTAAGGGACTCGATGGTCTTCGGACCACCTTTTAGAACTGTACTATACTGTATCATGGTGAAGATTTATAATGAAAACGGTTGGTGGAAGAAGTTCAACTTCGTGTACCATCTTTTGTCTCTACCATCCTATTTTCCGCAGGAGTTTACAATATTGAAACACCCTATACCAAAGAATACGCCTTTGATCAAGTTGATATGATTAATTTGTTAATAGACGTTAAACATAGATTTAAATAGTATAGGGAGTGTCATCAATAACTCAGGGACACCGAAAACTATGAATTAAACACTAATGTCAGTCGTTTTTTATTAATATTTTATGTCACCATTTCCCCTCCCCTAGGGGCTAATGGAGGTTGCATTTGGATTTAAACGACATCGGAAGTCTCCGACTAATCTCAGTGATCCCGAAGACTATGGATTCTACTCTGATGTCAGTCGTTGTCGATTATTTTATAATTACCTCTTCCTACTCTCTAGGTGTGCTAAGGGAAATTGCCCCCCACCCTTGAGACTAAACTTGGATTTATAGGGCATCGGAACTGCCTCCAAAGGGACCCCGAAAACTATAGATTCGACATTAATATGCTTTAGAGACTTCTACATTACCGAAGTCAGAGAAGAAACGTTTAGATAACTTTGAAATGTGGTGTTGTAGGAAGATGGAGAAGGTAAAATGGACTAAGGAAGTAACAAACGAAGATGTTTTAAGACAGGTAGGAGAGAAGAAAATCCATTTAGCCAACATCATTTGTAGCAAGGGCAATTGGATTGGACACATCTTGCGAAGAAATTGTCTTTTTTATACTGCCATACCACCAACGAGGGAAAGATGGAAGGAAAGCTAAGAGTAGGAACAACTCATCGATGATTTGAAAAATAGAATAAAATATTGAGAGTTAAAAATAGGGGATTGAAGATGAAGAAACATGGAGGAAATATTTCCAGGCCGAACCTAAAAAACAAAGAAAGAAAGGGACCAATTAACTCAGGTATCCAGAAAATTATAGATTCGACACTAATATTGATCATTTTTGATTATTATTACATGTCACCATTTTTCCCTCCCCTTCATGAGCACTAATGGAGACTGAACTTGGACTTAAACTGATCGAAAGTGCCAATATTCACCTCAGCGACCCCGAAAACTATAGGTTCTACATTAATATCATTCGTTTTCGGTTATTTTTGTGCACAATGTCACTCAGCCGCGTGCTAATGGGGGCTGAAATTGGACTTAAACGGTATCGAATGTGTCACGATTTATTTTAACAATCCCGAAAACTATGAATTCTTCACTAGTTTCGGTTGTTTTAGATCATACACACACATATACATACATACATACATACATACATACATACATACATTTACAGGTATATATATAAAGAATTAAGGAATGGAAGCGAGACAATTTAATTCAGTGGACTTCATATTATATCAATTTTATATTCTGCATACAAAGTAAGGAAGTTAAGACGACCATTTATGAAATTAAATGTTCAGATTAATACAATTAAATTTTAACAAATCTGAAATTATTTGTAGCACAATATTAATGGAATGCTCCGTGTCAACCGTACTATGTTAATGAAATTAATAAGTTTCTTCTTATTAGACTTACGATAATAAATTATCAATTTTCTTTTCTAACCAATGTTTACAATAATATGTAACATGATTTTTTGATTACATTATTAAAATACTAATATGTGGAATATCTTTTAGACGATACGTTCGTGACACAGAAATATATGCAACAATATTTCCAATGGGATTTTCAAGAAAGTTTTGACTTCTTTACAACGAAAGACGTTTTAGCAATCACTGGTAAGTAAAATTAGTATCACATTTCAGATTAGCTAAAAAGTTGAAGTAAATCCTTTAAAATGTCCTTTAATTTAAAGACTGATTAAATCACTTTTGTTCTCCCCAAAATGGAAGAAAATTGTTAAACGTGTTTTCGAAATTAAGTGTGTTTATAAGTGTGTGTATAACCTGATAGTCATTATTCCAAAGTAGTCCAAGGTGAATTTTTCCGAAGTTATAACTTAGCCAAATTGCTTTCAAGCATCCCGAAGACGCTTAATTTACCTTTTTGCAATAAGTGAATGAAATTTTTTTGCAATAAATTCCAAATTAAGTCAACATTTCTGTGTAATATTAGAAAATCAAAACTTATTTCATATTATTTAATGTATAATACAAAACAGACTTCTTAAAATTCATTTACTCAAGTATAGAAAATGTTTGTAAAATGTTATAGAATTTAAAAGAAATTAAAGGCAAAAGCGAAAAATCTATATTCTTTGGCGTGATAATTTTAGTTTTAAAAATGTCAATCCTGTATTGAGGCCTGAAACAGATTTGGCCTCCTCAGCAGCGAAGCAGTTGCAACTAATGAAATGAAATGAAATCTTTGAGTTTTACGTCCCACAGTTATGCCGGTTAGGCTAAAGGAGACGGTGATGATGAGTAATGAGTGAAATGGTGGAATGAATAAAGTGGGAGGAAACGGGAGAACCCCGAGAAAACCCACGCACACGGTGTTTGTCCACCACAAAGTTCACTTGGCGGGGGCTGGGATCGAACCCGGGACCCCTAGCACCAGAGGTGAACGCTCTACCACTGAGCCACCGCGGCCCTCCAGTTGCAACTAAAACACCCGTTTTGCAATCTGAAAGGGGAGAGAGGTAACCTAAGGGCAATAATCTTGGGTTAAGCCACATTGCCACGTTAAATGAATCTGGCAGCTGTCATTAAAAAAAAAAAAAAAAAACTTTCAACCCGATCTTTCTATTACTCTTTACATGTTACAACTTTTTGAAGGCAAGAAAGGTTTCTCCACACATTCAGCACTGCACTGTAGTGGACAAACAATGAACCTCCTCATTAAAAACGTGTATTTTGGCGCATTTCCCCTCCCTATCCAAACGAATCCGTTGTTTCGGAACCGGCGAAACTTTTTTTTTTTTTTTTTTTTATGTCAGCGGGAGGGTGATAGCAGGTAGTAAGCAAGACGTCCCAGAAAGTTTCGCATCGTTCAACTCCTTGCAAGATGGAAAAAATGTTTTATGACCCTTTCAAGACTATGTGTACACGGTGAAATATGGTAGGGTTTCAAGATTATGACAGCTACACGTTCTTCTAACGTAACAATGTGGCTTTAGGAATTACTCCAATGTTCTGTGTCTCAAAGGAGCCCAATTGAAAATGTGCCGCCCACACGTACCTTTTAGAACCTTTTAGAACGTTTAAACTTTTAGAACGTTTTACTGAGGAAGTATAGTTACATTAAAGGGAATTTTTAATATCTGGTTTCAAAATATGTAGTAGTTTATACTTAATTTCTAGTAAAGATGCTAAAAATGTTGATGGCAAAAGCAAAAGAATGTATAACCGTTATGGCAATACTGTGAAGCACATTTTTGTAGTAAGAGCGCGAAAATCGACGGATAGCGGGTGTAATATCGTGGTTTTCTGCATGTTTTACTTTGTTTTCAAGCGAGCGATATTGTGTGTTTGTAACATATTTATGCGTGCAGTAATTTTTGTGAGTTTGTTACAGTGTTTAGAACGTTGATCTTGTGCTGAATTAATGTGTACATGGTGGAGAACATTGGTTCGTGTGATGTTATCGTTTCGTTGTTAAACATAAAATTTTCTAGGCGAAGTGAGGTGGCTCAACGGGCTATTCTTAACAATGGACCCCTTACCACTGATTTATGATTGAATCAGGTAGACGGTAAGAAGGCTAGAACTTTTAAGAAATCTTGGTATGACATAAGTGGCTATGCGGTAGTATTGTAGTTGGTAGACTATTTTGTTGTCCGTGCTTGCTTTCTAAGTGTGAAGAAAACTGTATGGTATTCTGAAAGATATTTTGATTTAAAGAACTTGGCTCAGAGCTTAGAAAAAAATTCTAAATCAAAAGACCACATCAATAATTTTATTGGTTTGAAACAAATCAGCAAAAAAGCTGCAACGATATTAGAACAGATAAATGAGCATGAAAACCAAAGAAAATTAGAATTTAACAAGAATGTCACAAAAAACAGAGACATTTTTAAGAAATTGATTGATTTGACGTGTGTGTTATGCAAGCGGGGACTATGGTTTCGTGTGCATTCTGAAACACACGACTCTTTGAACCGTGGAAATTTTAAAGAAATTTTTGAGTTAATGCTAAGTTGTAACCAAGAACTAAAAACTCATTGGGAAAAACTGGGTCATTTTAATAGCCTGTCAAAAGGAACCCAAAATGAATTGATTGATTGCATAGTCAGGATACTGACTAAGGCTATTGCAGAAAGGATTGAAAAAATATTTTTTTCTTTCATGTCAAGTAGACGAAATGCCTGAGAGCTTGTAGATCACAATGTTCTGTGATGCTTCGATTTGTGGATACTGAAGGTGAAATTCAGGAACACTTTTTAGGATTTTACTACCTAAAAGGGAACAAGTCTGCTGCAGCAATGTGTAGTATGTTGGTAAATGTTCTTGATAAATATAATTCCAAAAAGATTGGTTGCGCAGACTTGATGAAACCAGTGTTCTATCAGGACAATTAAATGGTCTTCAGAGTCGGATGCGTAAATTTGCTCCTCAGGCTATTTTCACCCACTGCTTTGTACATAGTTTGAATTTAATTCTTCAACAGAGCTGTAAAAATATTTATGCAGCAAAACTGTTTTTTCTCTACACTGCAAGAAATCCCAAGCTCTTTTCAGAAATCTCCGAAACGAACAGCAATTTTAGAACGCGTTGCAGGAAAGCACCAACTCACATTGAAGTAAGATGGAATTCAAACGCAAAAGTTATTTCTATCATTTCAAACGAAAGAGTGAACTTAGTGAAAGTGTTTTCGGAAATTATGTTCGTAGAAACGAATGAAAAACTATTCGGCAAGCTGAATAATACAAAAGAAGCTAGAAGAATATGAATCAATTTTTCTCCTTCTTGTGTTTAAAGATATTTTTGCACAAACTGAGTTTTTGTTTAGCATTATTCAGAGAAAAATGTCAGATATTCAAGTATGTATTCGCGAAGTTAAAGAATATGTAAAGTTTCTTGATGCGCTAGGGAACGATATTATACTTAGTGAGTACAATCGGCGTACCGAAGAAGAAACTAACTACTTTGAAAAGGGCTAAAGTCATTGAACGTGAAACAGGAACTACTTGCGCCAAATAAAAACAAATTTTCTTTCAAATAATTGACACTATAAAAACTCAAATAGACATCAGATTTTCAGATTTAACCCTTAAACGCATGACATGAATTGTACCTTAGTTTCCATAACATGGGTCTTTATGATGGGTCCATGGGTCCATAACATGGTCCATAAGATTAGTCTGTTCAGAGTATATATTTCTAAAAAAAATCCAATTCAAAGTACAAGACTAGTAGTAATAATACTACTACAAATATAATAACATTTTAGTAAAACAAATATTAATTTGCTATAGTAAAGAACTAATCTAATACTACTATAAAGATTAGTATTAGTATTGTATACTAATACTAATATATAATAGTAATCTAATACTAAAATATACCGCGGATCAGAAATGACCCATGTTATGTATAGTACGTATAGAAACATATATAATAAAATGTAAAAAATAAATACAAAACCAAAAACTTAAATACATTATTTTTATGTAGTAAACAAACCAATAGAAGATGTCACGGAGAAAAACTACTGTGCAACAAATATTGCAGAGAAAAATCTATACATAAATTACTGCTGGGTCATTTTTGACCCATGTTCTGCGTTCTAGGGTTAAATAAATTGGAATTTCTTCAGTAGCTGATTCTAGTAAATTTGATGTATACTCTGCGAATTTTCCCTCTCGTGGTTTGACTTCCTTGATCTCAACATATGGACCCTATTTCAACACTGCCTGTTTGCGCACTGAGGTCGAAATTGTATTCAGTATGGATATTTTCCGCAACACAGGTCAACCAACATTATTGGAACGCATAGTTGATGATGGAATGTCTGAAATAATTTCTGAAGAATATAAAATGTTTTCTCTCATTGCGACTATCCCAGCTACAAATGCTTCTGTTGAAAGAAGTTACTCTTGCCTGCACCACTCTAAGAACACTTTAAGAACAACAATGTCCCAAGATAGTCTGTCAGCATTATCAATCATTTCAATTGAGAAAGAATTGCTGTCCAAATTAATGAAACAACCGTCTTGGTATGATGAAGTAATCACACGAAAGGATCGTCGCAACGATCTTCTGTGCAAGTAAAGTAAGTTCATGTTATAATATTTATGTTAGAAATTCAATGCATAACTTAATTCTGTGTGTTTAATATACATGTTTTATCTATTTTCCGTATAGGATATACATTTTTTTTGCAGGTAAGGGGGGAAGCAATAGTGATTCAACGTTGAAGGAAGAAAAAGGATTCTAACCCAATGATAGTTATCCTAAAAGTAATGTTATTTTTATAACAAAATAAAAAGTGATATAGATAGCGATATAGTGAAAGCCACTTTGTCTTCTACAGATGTAACACTGCCAGTGGTGTCAATAACGTCTCTACAACGCGGGAAACCTCGACTGTTATGCCCCCCCTCAAGTGATTGTTTCATACTACGCTTATTAGATTACTACCAGCCCGAAAGTCGGGGGAAAATCCTGCAACGGGGGATGAAGAGCCAGTTTCACCGCCACATAACACTACGACCCGGTTCTCCGTGTCTCACCTATTTATTTAGCCACGAGCCGCCTCTAATATATTAAAAAATGCGAGAAAGATGAACAAGAGAAATAAAGCAAATAGAGCAAGAAATCACATTGTAGTTCGCTGTTTCCAAGTTTGTATTTGAATTTCGGGATCATTATTTGCATTGGAGCTTCTTTCTAGTTCTTTCGATATATCATTTTGTATTTAATACCCAACATTCTATATGCATGGGAGTGTTTGTATTTAATACCCAATATATTCCATGGGGCTATAGTAATACATGGAATCTGAAAGTATTATCAAAGGGAACATGTGCAACAGAAAATTGACACAACTACTTTCAATTTTGGTTTTCCATAAATATCGAAGATATTCAAAAGTACATAGAAGTTTTGGAACTTTTGTACGTTAATGAATATTGCACTTATGTTTCAAACTATCACTTTTAGTTGTATTTTTCACTCATATTATTTATTAATTATTCTGGAAATCTGATTTCAGGATTACTTATCGTGACCCCAATATTGACAATGTTTCTAGGCATGAGAGACACATCAGTTGGTATTATCGGAATTTTCGCCATCCTCGCATCTCGTCTGTTCTACGCATTGGGATCAAAAGAATGGTTGTTTTACCTCGGTAAGTCTAGAAGGTATCTCATATTCAGCAGCTAAAGGATCAAATAAAAGCAATTAAACATTAATGAGTACATTTATATATTCTGTACAGGAATTATTTAAATTTGATAGTAACAAATAGTCCAGAAAAGTTAGAAGGGAAATGGAAGATAAACATTTGTAGTAAGTAACTGAAACTTTTCCATACATATTCTGTAATAACGCACCATCCTACCACTAAAAAAGTTCCATTTGCGAAAATAACTGTTTTGGAGGGAAATTCAGCTGACGGAATATTATGAGCTATACAGTAAGTCATAAATGGTGGGAAAGGGTAAAAAATGACAGCAGTATAGGTGTAATCTTCATTAGGGGCTAGTACAAATTTTATTTCACAGCTTTCCTAGTTCAACTGAAATTCTGTGTGAGTTGAGAGAAATTAGATATAGTAACTAATTAGTTGTGGGTATAGTTTGAGCTTCGTCGGATGTAAAATTCTAATATTTCTTCTGGACACTAACTAAAAGCATTATACAAGTAATTAATTAGTTTAATGTTCCCATTAGTTTCTATTAAACAGTTTTTGCCTATAGAATGCCATAAAGGAGCAAAAAAACAACATTAATACCCGTTTGTTTCCCACACTAGTAATGACACACGAATTGCGCTTAATAGACTGTACCTTAGGGCTATCACTATACTAACAATACAACTGTTAGGTAACGCATTCGTAACGTTGTTTTATTATTTTATTTAGAATGCATTAGTATTTAAGAACTTTAGTGCTGCAAACAACCTGCCAGACAATAACCTCTTAAGCCAATACTATATAGAACTCTTTTTCACTACTAAGTTTAAATGTATTTTTCTGACTTTTGAATTCCTATAGAACTTTATGGTTAATTCGTCGGCCTATATCTAAATGTATGAATTAAACTGCACAAACTGCCATTGAAATTGAATTTAGGTTACAGATGAAAAAAATATTCAAATAGAAGAAAATAACTTCACACATTCAATTTTTACTTAATTCTCTATAACAGACTCCATAGCAATTAGTATTACTAAGGAATGACGATGTACTAAAGGAAGCTAATGAAAGATGACAAATTATAAAGATAATAGGAAAAAGAAGAAACGACTTGCTTAGCTATTTTATTCGGCACTCCGATTACATCAATTTTCCTTTGTTTGTTAGAATGGTACAAATACTTTCTTGGAGTTACAAAACAATACAAAATTCAAATTTAAAAACGTCGCACCATAACCAAACGGCCCTTCGTTTATCGAATGGCACAATTTTTTCTTGGTACTACAAAATGTACAAACAGAGTAAAAAATTTTACTTAAAATTCGAATTTAAGGACGTCACACCACAGCTAAATAATTCCACAAAGTTTAATATGGCTTTCCTTGTACAAAAAGTTACAAAAATATTATAAAATTTTGAGCTAGTTATATTTTGAATTACAAAATCTGCGTCACAAAAATTAGTCTGTAAACTTTAGGATGGCTTTTCTTCGCTTATTTTAAATAATACAATTTTTTGGTTGGTACAAAAATAAAATAGTTAAACCAAATTTATTCCTTCATTTATCTGAATAGTATTTAAAAAGTATAAAATTCTGAGCTAGTTAAAATGGAACTTGTTTACTTTTTAAATTAATATATTTTTATCCTGGTTGCTACAAAATTAAATAGTCCACTCAAATTTATTCATTCGCTTATCTGAGTAGCACAAAGTGATATAAAATTCTAAACTAATTAAAATACACATTTTTCCTGGTTGATACAAAAATCAAATAGTTCATCCAAATTTATTCCTTCATTTATTTGAATAGCATAAAATGATATGAAATTTTCAGCTAGTTAAAATGTAATTTTTTGTGGTTGGTATTAAAATAAATAGGCCACTCATATCCTTCATTTATTTAAATAGTACAAAATGATATAAAATTCTCAGTTGGTTAAAATGAACCTTCTTTACTTATTTAAATAAATTTTTTCCTGGTTGGTAAAAAAATAAATAGGCCACCCAAATTCCTTACTTTCTCAAAAAATAATTCATTTTTTCCAGGTTGGTACAAAAATAAAATAGGCTACCCAAATTTATCCCTTCGTTTATTTGAATGGTATAAAAAGATATAAAATTCTCAGCTAGTGAAAATGGACATTTTTTCCTGCTTTGTGCAAAAATAACAGTCAACCCAAATTTATTTCTTCGTTTATTTGAAAAGCACATAATGATATATGGACAGCTCGGAATATATGGACAGTATATATCCTGTTCAGTATATATGGACAGGATATATACTCAGCTAGTTAAAATGGGCATTTTTTCTGATTGGTACTAAAATAAAATATTGCAGCCAACTCGCTAGTTCAAATGAACCTCCTTTACTTATGTAAATAATACAATTTTTGGTTGGTACAAAAATAAAATATTCCACCTAAATTTATCCCTTCGTGTATTTGAATGGTATAAGAAGATATAAAATTCTGAACTAGTTAAAAAGGACCTTCTTTACTTTTCCAAATAATTCAATTTTTTCTGGTTGGTACAAAAATAGGACACCCAAATTTATTTATTTGTTTATTTGAGTAGCACAAAATGATATAAAATTCTGAGCTACTTAAAATAGCATTTCTTTGCTTATTTAAATAATACAATTTTTCTTGTCGCTACATAAATGTACAAATTTAAAGATGTCACACCACAACTAAATAGGTCACCCAATTTTAAAAATAGTTCTCCTTTGTTTAAATGGTACAAAATTCAAATTTATAAATGTCGCACTACAAATATTCAAAGTAGCTATTTTTTTTAAAAAAATGGCTCTCCTTCGTTTTTTCAAAAGTACAATCTTTTTGGAAGTAAAAAAGGTAATTAAACTTTGTATTAGAAATTCGCACCACATAAATTTGTCTGTAAATTTTAAAATGGTTCTTCATCGTTTATTTAAATAATGCAATTTTTATTTTTTGATACAAAAGTACAAATTTATTAAATAATGTAATTTTTGGAAGTACAAAAATAATACAAAATTGCAAGTTAGTTAAATTTACACAACAAAATTCAATTTTTCTGGTTAGTAGAAGAATGTACAAAATAGAACAAAGAACTTTAAATTTGAAAATATTCCTCTATAATTAAATGGATCCATATTAAAACAACTTCCAATTACGGGACGTTAAGGAACATAAGTCGCATTGGCTTCGTGGTCACCGCTTTTATATAATGGTTTACTATGTGGGACATTTGACATCTTACTATATAAAGCGTATCCAAAAGAGGCTTTATAAAACATAAGCCATAGTTTTTTATAATGGTTTTATAGGGGTCGTTAGAAGGGCCAGTCTTTCTTGTGTAATTTCTGCTACAATAAAAAAGTGAGCTACAAAGACGCCATTCACTTTACCTTACTCTACAGTTCTGTAATGTTAGATAAAATTAGACAAAAGTGCTATTCTCTTATAAAGGTTGTGATTTTTCACATAAACTATTAGCTGTCTTTATACTAACAACTGCAAAGAGAATTTTGATATGTTGTACGGTTTACGAGTTATACATGGTTAAATATTTGAACTTTGAAATTGCGGTTACAACTATTGTAGTATGTGGTAGTCAATGTTTCATTGGTAAATGTGACAACAGAATTTAAATATGTTGTACTGTTTACGAGTTATATATAATTAAAATATTACAGCTTTAATAAAAGAGCATATCCCGCAAAAACTATAAGACCTAGCTAAAAACAAATATTATATTCGTAATTAGCATGTTCGAAAACCCCTATATATCGAGTTTCACTCAAATCGGTTAAAATTTTATAAAAGAGCCTATCACACATAAACCAAAAGACCTAGGTAAAAACAGTTATGACATTCGTAATCAGCATGTTCGAAAACCGCTATGTACTAAGTTTCATTCAAATCGGCTAAAACTATTATAAAAGAGCATATCCCACATAATCTACAAGACCTTGGTAAAAATAAATATAATATTCATAATCAGCATGTTCAGAAACCCTATTATACCGACTTTTATGCAAAGCGGGTAAAAGACGTGTCCTACATAAACTAATATAATATTCGTGATCAGCATGTTCAAAATAAGGGTTGCAAAAAAAAAGAAAAAAAGAAAAGAAACAAGGTCTCTGCTTCTATGTTAAATGCGAGTTAAAAACACTGTTTGTAGCCTTTGGTAATAGGGGTTGAGAAAGGAGGCTGTAGTCTTTTATATCTGCTACGTTAAAAACAATGCTTATAACTTAGCTTTTCTTGTGTAAGCTCTACTATGTTAAATAGCGCTTAGAGTCCTAAGTATTTTCTTCTATAGGGTTAAAAACAGTACTTGTAGATTTTGGTAATAGTGGTTGAGAAAAGGCTATAGTCTTTTATAATCGCTGCTATGTTAAATAGAAATTGCGAAATTCTTCATGTAAGGGATTGTAGCCTTTCTAACATAGATATTGTAAAAAGGTGTCATAAAAGAGAACGAAAATGAAAAAAATGAAATGAAATCTTTGTTTAACGTCCCACGATTATGCCGGTTAGGCTAAAGGAGACGGTGATAATGAGAAATGAGTGAAATTGTGGAATGAAGAAAGTGGGAGGAAACGAGAACCCCGAGAAAACCCACGAGCACGGTGTTTGTCCACCACAAAGTCTACATGGCAAAAGAGAACGAATACACCCCTAAAAATGTGTGATAAAAAGTTTACACTACCTGGTCAAGTCTCTGCTATGTTAAATAGGAGTTGGAAATGTGTTCATAGTCTTATGTATTCTCTGCTATGTTAAATAAGGGTTGCAAAAATATGCCATGGCCTTACGTAATGGGTGTTCGCGTTTATACTCTCTGCTATGATAAAAAAGAATATTTGTAGCCTTTCTTGTGTAATTTCTGCTATGTTGCATAGATATTGAAAATAGAGTTCGTAAAAGAAATGAGTACACCCCTGCTATGTGTTCATAGTCTTAAGTATTCTCTGCTATGTTATATAAGGCGTTAAAAGGTGGCTATACTCCTATATCAGATCTGCTATGTTACATAGGGAGGTTGCGAAAATATGTGCTCATAGTCTTGTGTAATTTCTGCTTTGTTAAATATGAGTTGAAAAAGGTAGTCATAAAAGAGAACGAGTACACCTCCAAAAAGGGGCCGGTTAAAAAGAACGAGTTTTCGGGGTGTTCAATTTTTCATAACTGAGCGATACGAATGGCATCACGTATCGTGTGACACTGGAAAATTGAGTCCTTGCTATCACGACGCCCTGGAAAAAAGGCGATTTTTAGGGTAGTGTAAGTCAGGTGCTGCCCATCTACTTATGAATAATTCTTGGAATGAAATGAAATATCAGATACGGAAGAAACTTACATATGACCAAACCCTTAAAAGCTGGAATATAAGAAATGGTATAGGATCGTAAAGTTGAAAGAGATGTTCGGAAAGCGTTTTACTTTCAGTTTCAGTATTTAGTATCTAGAAGACTAGTGAAGGAGAGTTTGATTAGGCCAAGAACGCAAGATAATGTAGTCCTAAGGTTGATTTAATGAGATCTAAAAGGACTAACATATTTGCTTTTTAGTTAATATGAATGTTGTTGCGGAGTATGGATCGAAAATTACCATATCAGAAATGAGATACACAAAAGTTGTGAAAATAATTTGAGATTAGAACAAATATGAAAAAGATGAAAGCAAATCTGGGATGATTGAAGCTATGGCAATTATAGAAGTTTGAGCAGGGAAAGTAGAATAGGTGACTAGTTTTTAATACCTAGTTTGTATTATCACTAAAATATGAAATGTAAACGATAAACATAAAACAGTGTGAAAAATTGTGAAGGTGGTTGTGAGTCACCGAATGAAGAGTAATAAAAAGAACTCTGATGTAAAGTGTTGCATTGTACGGAGAACGAACGTGGACATTATGAAAAGACAAAAACACATTGTACTTAAGAATTCTTGGACATCTGTATTTGAGGATATTGGAACAACTCAGCTGATTGAAATGATAAACAAATGAGGGGCATTAGGAATAATAGGGATAAAAGAAAATTATGTAAAATAATTAAAAAAGATGTTAGAACGTTATTGGGGAAGAAATCGTATTTCTAGTGATAAAATAATTGATTATTTTCTTGTGAAAATGAACTCAGGTTCTTTAAGATATTTTAAGCTTAACAAAATCAGATTGCGGAATTTGAAATGCTTGAAGATGAATAAATATGTCTACCAAAATTTGTGAGTTAAGTTTGATTGCCTAGGTGATTATGCCTAAGTCAGAATTAAAAAACGTGTTCTGGGAATATATGAATACTCTTTCTGGATTTAGTATAATTCCAGTTTATACGTTCCCTTTAAATTAACTAACTAGCTGTTTACCCTTATTCTCCCTTCTCTTACGGACCATAATCTTTGGGAACTTCTAGATATATATCTGGAAAGCTACTATCAATGCTGGAGGAATTGTAGTGGTAGAGATAGAAACCAGGTTTCCTTAGTTCCTAATTCAAGTGGGTTCCTATTTATATTTCAATTTTGATGTAAATTTAATTGGGTCTAAAAGCATTTTTGTTCTAGCCGTCCCTCTCAATTTTTACGGAGACGCCCATGATAGTAACAGAATAACATGGTCTCATCATAATTCTTATATTAGTAATAAATAGAAATTTAATATAGGGTTGCATTATTCTAGTAATTATTCATTGACAAATTTGTTACCTTTGAGTAATAGCTTCTTCTAGTAACTTCATGTTATACTTATTTTCTACATCCTTTCAGGTGCAACAATTGCAGCAATAGGTCCTTTATTACAAATATCTGTGAAAACGAGTCTTTGCAGCACAGCTTCATGTGACCATCGGGGTAAGTTTCATTCTACAGGAGTAAGTTTCATTTTGTGCCCTATCAGAGATATACTGTCCTCATGAAAAGGACCGTGCCAAAGTCTGCGCGTAAATCATCCTCAGGAAACTTCAAAGGAAGCGGAATACTTCTGAAATAACCCATATGCTTCTTTGTTACATGGGAGGGGTATTTTAACATGACCTTCTAGTTGAGAGTGGTCTTCCAGTTGACCTACCAGAAAAGAAAGCGACGTTGTTAGTATTTACCCTCTTGTACAAAAAGCGATGTGCAAACTTCGTCAACACGTTGTTTCTTCTTAGCTCCATTTTCAACAAACTTAAAAGCTTCGTTACTGAATTCTCTCTGTCTGTCTGTCTGTGTGTGTCTGTTATTTGCGATTTTTTTCAATTTTGAGGCCCCCATTCGATAGAACATCAAAAACTATCTGAAAGAAGTGATGCAATTTTTAATGTCACTCTTACCGTTCCAAAGATATTGGCCAAAAAAGTTCCGATTTCGGAAGATTTAAGGAGCCATATCTTAGAAACCGTAAGTCATAGAAAGAGATGATATTGATGTTGATCAACACCTGAGAGGATGGTGAACATTTTGGTACTAAATAGTAACCGGTGGCCACTGGCCAACTGACCACCGTTCTCAGATATTAGCCAAAAAAAGTTCCGATTTCGGGAGATATAAGAAGCCATATCTCGGAAACCGTAAGTCATAGAGAAATTATATTGGTGTTGATCAATGTCTAAGAGGATGGTGAACATTTTGGTACTAAATAGTAACCGATGACAACTGGTTATATCTGCATTTTCAGTATATATACGGTGATAAAAGATGACAGCTGAATATAGCTAATTCAATAGATCTTCTAATACGCAGGTTCCAAATATGTAAGAGTATTATCTATTGAATTTAATCAAATAAATTTAATATAAATTTCGAAAAAATAAAGTTCGTTTTGGCAATGTTCTGCTTCTGGCAATGAGTATTCTGAACTGCTTAATATATTGTATTGCTTCAAAATGACTGCTTTAGTGTTTTTGTATGTTAGTAATACTATTATTTTTGCTATAATATATTAACAAAATGTATATATTTTAAATATTAAGTTTATCGATGGCAACAGTGAGTTCTGTCAACATCACACTCGTGCCGTTTACGGTTTGTTTATAGTGTTATTTATGAATGCGGTAAATTTTCTGCTTGAGTACAAAGGAAACCAGTTGGGGATCATTTAAACGTGACAAATATATAGATAGGGATGTTGGGAGGGCGCCATACAGCAGCGTCATTTCAGAGGGGGAGGGAGCAAGACCTACAGATATAAGTAACGTTTTACATTTTTCATGGAAATATTTTTTCCTATTGATTAAAATGATACTCGCCTGCAGTCCAAAAGATGCCTCTGGCGCCATTTCAGTTGCTCGGAGGGTGGAGTGTTTTGTCATTTATAGATGTCTGTTGGTATAGACATCTCATGTTGTATCTATAATCATACATGATTTTAACATAAGACATAATTTTGAAATAAAGATACTCGTACTCCCAACAAATGTGCTATTTCAGTTTGATATTTAATTACAGAATAACATCGCGACGCCCCAGCGACATAGCTACAACTTGAGGTTAGCCAACCACAGTTTCGCCTTGAAAAGTTTTTTTATCAACAAAGATTTACAAGATATGCGTATTATTTTATATATTATTCTAGAGAAGTAATGATATAAATATTTCCGGGAATATTATTCATTTTATAGTCATTATTAATTAAATTTTTGAGAACGCCATAAAGGGGAGGGTACACCGAGCAGTCGTTGGGTTTCCGACGAACTAGTCCACCACTGGTTCTATCGTATTTTCCGTACTGAGTAAATCAGGATAGGCTACATTATTTGGTTGGATTGGAATTTAGCGTCCCTTTAAGCATCGGGGCTATGTGAGACATAGATCAAGAGATTGATGTGCCATCCTAACCACATGAACTGCCGCCAGGAATTGAATCCGGTCCCCCGCTGGGAAGACTCTAGATTGTAGTTAATAATTCAATGACACCGCGTGATTTGTTTGCAACAGTATAGCAGGTTTCCAAAAGAAGTTAGAAATAACTTAAATGAAGGTAATTTCAAACTTTCTATGACAATTCATGGTAGTGCTAAAAGAAATCCTAGACAAGTCAGTTCCCATTGACTAATAAATGACACAGAACTGCGTTTTTGCAATCTAAAATAAACTCATAGAAACACAATGAGGAAAGGAGTGAAGAGAATGAGGTAGTAGAATGAAATAAGCCAGTTTTGGCAGTATACGCATAGTCATTGATCTAAGAGTCATATCCCTGCAAAACCATTGACTGCGCTGCCGCTGTTCTTGTTGCCCTATCACCACCGCCTTTAAACCATCTTTCGAAAAGCTTCGCTGTTATATCTTCGTGGTAATCAGCAGATGTTGAAGCAATATTCTTGGCGGACAAAAGTAAACATCCCGTAATCCATCCATTTTCATTACTGCATGAAATATAATAATTCGTTTTTATCTGTAGAGACATCATATTCCATGCTGATTAATATAAACGTTTCCAAGAAGTCCTGAGACAGGAAAGAGCGCAATTTTATTTTAATTAAATTCAGTTTTGAGAATACTCGTTCACAGCACCCTTGTGTACATGGTAATGTTGAGATATATTTATAGGCGACAGAGAGTGCATTTTATGAATTCTTCTGTTGTATAAAGTCAAAAAGAACAACTGCTGCACAGGATAAGCGTATACCACAAGCTCTCTCAATTTTCAAATTTTCTTGCCCTTCCTTTTCTTCGGAGTCTTCATCATTGAAATCTCCTTCTATGCATATCTGTTTGGTAGTTTGCCCTCTTCTTGGAAAGTTACGACGCCAACAGATAAAGCTTCGTACATGTTTGCGAATTGTACAAGTTCTGTCGATAGTTGAGCCTTATGGAAGTTTAACTTTGCTGCAAATGTTGCAAATGCATTCTCTGAAAGACGTTCGTTTATTTTGTTGAAATATTTAAGATCTAGCAACCACAAATCCTTAAGTAATTCAGAAGGATGTTCAAACCTTTCTTCCACATTGTTTACTGCTAAATTCAAAATCTCATAATAATGTTCCACGTTAAAGAAGTCTGATAGGCTTAAGTCTATGCCCCTCTCATCAGATGACTTTTCATCAGCCATTTGTTTCTTCTTCGATAGCCGACAAACAAGAACATTTTCTTCAATCTCAATGTCAGTATAATATTCCTTTAATTGCTGATTCGTTGCTTTGTCAAAGTCTTTCGCTTTGCCATATACTTTTGCAAATTCTTCATCTTCGTATTGAAGTTTCGTCTCGCGTAGCTGTTCACGTAATTTTGCTACTAAATTCCAAGCAGTAGTGTACTTCAGAGTTTGCGTTTGTAAATACTTTGAGACGGGTTGTTCACGCGAATAGATCATCGTACACAGCACATTTCACAATGATTTAGAGTTCTCACCATTTATGCGATAAGGTCTGAACTTGAAACTCTGTTTTCGCATCGAACTGTCTGCTGGTTGTAATGTCATTCAGAAACAATAGAAATGTCACAAATCAGTTGCTTTGGAGCCTGTTGCATCTTGATCATTCCCTTGATAAATGTGGGTATCAATGATCGCACTTAAAGCTCTATGTTTACTCCATCAACAAGTAGCTCCAATTTTTTGAAGCCTTCGAAGCTTGTCACTTCCAGCATAATTCTGCTTTATTTCTTCCGTCCCCACACACGCTTATGTGATCTGATTCGCTTGTCCGAATAAGATCAAATAGATTTACTGCTGCTTCATATTGCTCTGTGGAATATACCATTATCAAATTAAGGACATGAGATATACAATTGTGTGTTCAGGATTGTCTTGTTTCAAATAACATGCCTTCGTAGCAATCCTTCATATTCGACTCCCCATCAAACGAACAGCCCACCACATCTGCCATAGACACATCATGCGTATGAAACATGTCTTTCATCAGTTGACATATATACCCAATCCGGTCGTATCACGAGCCAAAACAAGACTCAGAAGACGTTCAAATGCTTACATAACGAACAACTACACTTAGCTGTTCCAGTGACGATACATCTTGAGTCAAGTCAATTATGACACTAAATGTTTGAGTTTTATGTCAGATAGAATGTACTGCTGAATGGTATGTCCCATAATGCGTATGAGTTTGTTTATGAATGTATTCGACAAAAAGGTGACTAACGAACAACATCCTTTTCCCCTTGCTCTCCCCTTTCTTCCTTCTAATTCTTTCCTACGGTTGCTCAGTTTTATGGACTCCTGTACGTATTCGTTCAGAATATTATCGTATTTGCTGACGAGTAGAACAAGCTCAAAGATGTTTCCATGATTAATCGCTCTGTTTTAAAGCATAGATGATGATTCGAAAGCACTCCTATATGGAAAGTTCTAGTGCCTTACGAAAATAATGATGTCGACTAGTCTTTGTATCACCAAACATCTTATTTCAATCTGTTTTTGTTTCAGGTTCCTTTCACTGATGTCAATCATACCAGAAACATAACAATTTACTCTGGCAATAATGGTTGCCTCTGCCGCATCAGTATGGGATTTTGATTCTTCGTGTTGCTTAATGTCCTGATAAAGGCGTTGCACGTTCACTTCATAATCTGTAACAAATAAAGACTGTATCACGATACACTCGGTGTTTTAGCAAATGCCATACAAGTTGCACAGTAAACTGAACGATTAGTCCAGCAGTAGGAAAGTATTGACGTTTTACTTTCTCTCCATTTGGTAAAACTGTAATACAGTCGGTTTGAACCAAACTGTAGATCAAGATCATCTTCACTGGATTGAATTGGATGATTTTTAAGAAAGATCCCTTTAATAGTGGATCATTTTCCTGGGATCTGATGAAGTGAGCGTTGGGGAGGGGGCTTTTCTTCATAAAGATGCCAGCTTCGTTTATGCTTGGTAATGGGGCCCCAGGGTGAGGACCTATTCTGTTTCTTTATGGTGTGGCAATACCTTGTCAAACGACTAACAGAGCGCCCCAGCAGGACTATATAGAAGTCAGTCTTATTTAGGCATTCATGTGGCCCCAATAGTACACATTTAGACAATGTGATACTGGGGACACATTTTTCATATTGTTGAAATATATTCTTACTAGGCCACAAACAAAGACCCCAAACAGGACTTTATAATACTATTAATTTCAGTTCAATAATGGGACCCCAAAACTACATTCAGTGCTGGGGGCCACCGAACCCTGGGAACGGAACAAACTATAACGAGTTTTTTAGAGAGGGCCCCGGCAGGGATTCCTGCCCTCCTGCCCTGGCCAGTCAGACCCTGGCCATGTTTAGTGCGTTGTTGTGTTTCTTCTTTCCATAAAACGAAATATATTATGTATCGTAAGTTTTTCACGTTTACTTACAGATCTCTATGAATACGCATCCCAGATTTTCGATATTCATTCGAGGATTCTCCAACTTCACACAGCATTTCGATTTGCGATAGCACTACTTGACGAATTTTAGAAACGGGTAGATTTCCTTGATCCGAATGAACTGACTCAGAATTTGATACCCACGACCTATACATTTTAGCAAATTATTCTCACAAATGAATGAAAAACAATATGATAAGGAATCTGGTAAGTCTCGTTGGAGTTACCGCATTCCGAACAAGAACTGACGGTCTTCTTATTCTTTAAATAGATGATAAGATATCAGATATAAGCTGATTACACAAGTAGTGATAAAGAGTGACAGAATATAGCAGTACAACTATACATTCTGTTATACATGTGGTCTGGGATTGTACTTCTGAAACTTCGCGCCCTTAGTTGTCGAGAGGTATCATCTCGGCCTTTAAGACTGAGCTGGTGTAGTGATCATTGAAGAGGTTATCTTCAATACATAGTGATCAAGCTCTTGTGATACATCTATTGGCTCCCAAAACCTCTCACCAGACGTTCACAGTGTAAGCTGGTAGATTGTGTTCGCAACGATAGCGTCCAACACATTTGCGACCATTACTGTACTGAAGTAACATTCGCCAGGAAAACATGAACGTCTACTCTCAGTACGCTCTCAGTACGTTATTCAGCGCCCATTGTACAGTGAGGTGATTGTGGTTCTGGGTCAATGCAAAGTCCAGTGTTTGGTGGACGCCATCGATCCTTCTACACAAAAAAGTCCACATTCGTTATCATGGCCTAGTGTCATACTTCATATTGTTAACGACGTTGACAAGGAGGCGCGGTGGCTCAGTGGTAGAGCGTTCACCTCCGGTGCTTGGGGTCCCTGGTTCAATCCCACCTCGCGCCGTGTGGACTTTGTGGTGAACAAACACCGTGCTCGTGGGTTTTCTCGGGGTTCTCTTGTTTCCTCCCACTTTCTTCATTCCACCATTTCACTCATATCTCATTATCACCGTCTCCTTTAGCCTAACCGGCATGCGGACAACATGTTTGTTATCACATGGTGTAATCACATTGCTCAATTCATTGTTCGATCGTTCCTTTGAGAGTTTTGTTCTGTATCGCTTACATACATACATTACCGTTGTGGCTCACTCTGTTATGAAGCCACATATTGTGGTTACGTTTATATTGTCTTCGTTATTTCTACCTTATTACTATAATTACAATTTTGCCGCTTCTATCAGCGACTTCTTTAGAAATTATTCTTTGTTTGTAATGTAACTTTACACTACAACTTCCGTTCGTATGATGGCTTGTTGTCACTCTGTACCACGTATTCTAATATGTAGTAGAACATGTGTGAGTGAGTGTGTGTGTGTGTGTGTGTGTCTGCTATCATGTTTTCGCATAAACACAAGTGACCTTGAGGCATCAAGTTCTGTACACAGATAGAACTTCATCAAATTTAATCGCATACGAAGCCATTTTTCTCGATTTTCGACTCAAAATGGGATTGGAGAATCACACTATCTGCAGGATCTCAGATATAGAGTATCTGAGAAATTTCTCAAATCAGAAAACCCAAAGTACTTTACTGTATTGTAGGTTGCATACTTTCCAATTAGTGCAAAGAACGAGTTCTTAAGCTAGTAGTAATTATTTTAGTTGGTAAACATTACACAGTTTTATTAATTACAAATGAATTTATCTTGATATTCAGCGTCAAGTTAAGCGTGAGTTGAGCGCGCTCTTTAAAAGTCTTGAGTTTGAGCGTGAATATATTCACTTTTACACTCTAAGTTTGAACTGAGCTAAGCTCGTTTCGAAAGTAAGTGTTTATAACCCTTATAGATAATTAAACATATAATCATAAATCTGATTCACCATGTACTCTTATATACAAATGTACGTAATAAAAACATTATGATTTAGTTCTATTATAGAAATTTGAAGCTATTGATTTTATAAGTACCGTACCAATTTCCCTCTGAAAGTCACTTTTAATCGAAGCTTACGCTCCACCAGCCGTAAAACTCAATGGAATTTTTGTTCAATTGGCCACACTCTCCTCTCTGACGTGAATGGGTTCCGCACTCACTAGAACTCGCACTCATGAACATCATAAACGAGGGTGGAAATTGAAGTTGATTGAGTGTGTCGACTACCTTTCAATATAAATAACTTAGTTGTGAGGATTTCTGTAAGAGGCGTACTTTATTGCATTTTAATTTACATAAAAAAACATGCATAATTCTTTTAAATATTTCTCATGTTTTCAGCAAAGGCATTTGTGCTAATGTCTTTACTGGAGGGCGCTACAACCATTGTGGGAGGAATTCTCTACACGAGATTGTACAGTGATACAAAAGAAACATTCCCACCTTCAATATTTTACCTCACTATAGGATTCCAAGTGTTTACGCTAGTATTTGCAATGTAAGTATAATTTCCAGAGAATGTTTCTTCTTTAAGCTATAACTTTAGAAAATAAGAAAATACGAAAAGTGGATTCTTATATCAAACTAAACAAAAGCGTAAAGGCAACGTCTTGTTTCTGACTAGACGAGAAAACGTTTAGAAAGCTCTCTTTCTTGTGGAATTACGAAAGCGATTCACCCAAGGAAATTAACTATTTATCTTTCTTTGATGGTGAGAAATTCATTGAATATTTTGACGCAAATTTAAATATGGATATATATTAGCCTGTTTCCGTTTTCATAGTCAATAATTACTTTATTCATTTTAAAGTTCTACTTTGTCGATTACTTACATAAACTTTGTTTATGTAAATACGTACGAGGTTTTAGTAGTGGGAGCCTTGTAAGAGGGAGGTCCAAGGAGAATTAGTAACTGGTTCAGAGGTGTATATAAGCACAATATGAAATGAATAGTACGTAAATGTAAATAAAGAGATCTATTTTGATAATCTGGTACAACTCTCCTGAAATTAATGTTAGCCTTCGATTTATCTTAACTAGCTTTTTATTTACTCTTGTATCACCAAATGCAAGCATCTACTATCAAAAAAAATTTAAAGAAATCTTTAATCTCTATATCTAAAGAAGTCCTAACTACACTCTAAAAATGGTATATTTACATTCAACCACAACCACAAGTAGCTGACGCTAGTTACTATCCGAAGAGGGTTACGCTCTCTGTAGGGGAAGAGATGTTTAGTATATTGTGCTGTTCAGGAAGCAGTGGTTGGGATATGGGCAGAGAAACACAACCACAATTATGGTTGAATGTAACTATACAGTAGACTATTATTAATATAGCACCAGCAAGAATTATGATTCGGAGTACAATTGTTAAAAAACTGTAGCTGGGTCAACAAAAATTATGGTTGTCCTAGATATATTTATGATATTAACAACTATGTCAATTATTGTACTTGTAACTATAAAACCGCTACCTAGTTGGAAATACCATATAGAATGGATGTCGAGACCATCACAAGATTTATTATAGCTGTCTCAATAATACAAGATATGTTGCTGTAACCATCCTCAAAATGCCCAAGTGGCTGCTGTAACGTATGCACTTGTTATTTTAACAAACTGTTTGGTACTGCACTTGTTATTTTAGCAATCTGTTTGATACTGCGTTTACCATTAACATAGTTCTCAAATATGTTCCTTCGAACACACTGTAAAGCTGTAAGAACAGAGCAAAAAACACAGTGTGAAAACACCTATGAGGTTACCAGTTGTTTGTGCTATTACTTTTCTTTAATGCTAGCTACCTCTGAGAGGACTACACCCTTTTTCAAGAGATTTGACGGAAATATCGGATTGAGGTAATGGTGGCTGGTCCAAGTGAAGATAATTGATTTATTTATTTACTTTATTAACTTTATCATGTCATTTTGTAAGCCATTATGATCTTTGCGATCATAATCATTAGGAAGTGAGGAGGAAACCTATACATAGTTATAACTAACATAGTTTCGGAGCTAGTGCTGTCAAAAATATCGAAAAAGCCAAATTTCAATAGGCCCTATTTCGAATTCCAGAGATTGTGGATGGTGGTCCTTATCAGAATAAAGGAAGTCACGCATACACAATGCAAAAATTCATATTTCATTAATGTTCAATGGGGGTACAGATTGCACCCATTGAAAATTTCCCTGCAGGGTGAAATTTTCATCAATCGAATTTTGAGATATGCTCTGACTTTATGATTGGTCCAAAATAGGCAAACGATAAGCCTTGACAGCAGTGAACACGGAATCCTTTGGCACGATGTCGAAACTGTTAAGGATCGTCAGCAGCACCGTTTCTTGTACTCGGGAAAACGCGTGGTGCGATGTTTTCTTTCACGCTTATAAATGAAGTTAACGTAAAATATACCGTGACGAAATACATATCATCACACGTTAATCCGAACACAAAGAAACATGGAGCTGGCGGTTCCTAACACTCCCGTCTTCCTTCCGAAGCATTGGATGTTCATTGTTGCCAAAGCTTACCTCCTGCCTACTTTAGACCTTCCTTGAAATCAGGGTATATCTGAAAACTCTATTGAGAGCATATCTGAGAATTACACCCTGTAGGGAATACCCTCTAAACCTATTGACAATTGATGATTATATGCACTTTTGGATTGTGTATGCGTAGCTTCCTTCATGCTGATAAGAACCACCATCCACAATTTCTGGAATTCGAAATAGAGTCTATTGAAATTTTGCTTTTTCGCGATTTTGGTCAGACCTACATCTGAAACTATGCACTTTTCGCCATAGGTCCATATGAACTTTTTCTCTTATTTTGATGTGAGGAATCTCCTCTTGCAGTTTGTCGGTATAGTTCATTAACACCCTATATAGTACAAAATGATAGAACAAAAATACGAATGATAGGAAACAACTATAGACCCTATATATAATAATATAAAATGTATATATATTAAGATATGTGTAAGGAAATGCAGATATAGATTCTTGGGTGACAAATATACAGAGTGGCAGAGGAAACGACGTGCGTAAACTTTAAACGGTATTATGATAAATATTTATATAGTGATAAAAGAATGGGCGTAAAAGATGAGATGAGGTGCAAGCACAAGATAACACGGAGGAAATGTAAGGAAAACAAATGCAGTTATCTTCTGCCTATGTGCAAGGCTAGGCTAATGAAGACAGGAGGAGCCCTGTTAGTTAGAAGGAGATTTACAGTGCAATATATGATGGGAAAACATGAGGTAGATGAGCATGCAGACGATAATCTTTCAGAAGTGTGAGGTCTAGCTAGGTGTTCAGGGGGAAGCGAGTAGCAATAAAGTGTAAAAAATAAATGGAATGGTGTGTAATAATGTCGGGGGCGGATGAGATGGAGTGCGAGATGGTGCATAGTGGCAAGAAGAGGATGATGTTGAGTGTAACGCGTGGTGTCACATCTTTGACTGAGTGTATCCAAATAAATTTGAGAATAGGAAATGTGATGAGTGAATACAGGTCTCGAATCGTATACGAAAGGCAAGTCGGAAGGCATGCCGTTCAAAAATATCAAGTTGCTTATAATGGGAAAGTGGAGCAGAGATCCAAGCGGGAAAACCATATGTGGTTACTGGTCGGAGAAACACTTTGTAAGTATTAAGGATTATACTGCGAGATAGGCCCAGGTAGTGTCGGTGAGACGTTTCAATAAGTTAAGCCTATTACGTACTTTGGTTGTTACTGATTTGAGATGCGGAATCCAAGTGAGACGATGGTCAAAAAATATCCCAAGATACGTAACAGTTTTGGAAGGCGAAGGTAAACCTGGTTGACTGTAAAAGAAAGTAAAGAAGGATTTTGATGGACTTTGATGCGTTTGCGTGGCGGGATAAAAATAGGGTTGCCATATTTTAAAATTAGAAAAGCGGAGGATTCTGAACCGTAAGGACTAATACGAACTTGTGTATTACAAATACTGACCTGGGATCCTCCGGACCATTTTTTAGTGATTTCTTTGTTAATGGACACTTCCAATGTACTTTTTTTTAACGAAACTAAAGTAAAGCAAATTTAGCTTTTACCTGTAATGTATTATTAAGTTCAATAAATATGAATCTCGAATTATAAAGTAAGTATTAAATAAATATTACAGTAAGATATCTATAATCGAAAGGATATTTGTAAGGCAAGTTAAAAAACAAGGCAGATATTGTTCATACGGTTTTCTCTCTAAAAAACACAAAATAATATATATGATGTCAAGAAGTCATGAATAATACAAGTATGTTTGTCACAACATTCACAAACGAATATTCATTCCTATAGAACCTCCAGTACATTACATTAAAAACACATGAAATACATAAAGAAAACCATTGTGCATTTGAGTAAATCTCTTATTAGCAAACGGCTCTGCGCACGTGCACTGTGCAAAAAGCTCACAGCCTGAGCCTGAGCACAAGTTAAAATTTAATTCAATCGCGATTCGCGATTGAAGTTGGCATAGAGATGTAGCGGTTTACGTTGAATATAACAACACTTTATCAACAAAGTCGTCTTAGATTTTTCTCCAATCCAAAAAAAGCGGGTGCAAAAAAGGGACGAATATAGGGACTGAAAAGCGGGTAGTACCCGCTAAAATCGGGTAATATATCAAAACGAGATAAAAACTATAGTTTGGTTTTAGATTCCGTTTGTGACATCAGGCTATGAAGCGATTAATAGCTTCCTGAAGATACATATTTATTTGTTGGATAGTTCGGCAGACAGACAAAAAAGCTGTGTCGTCGGCATATTGCTACAAGTGAACATTGGGAGGTAAATTCGGGAAAGTCTGCGACAAAGAGAACATGTAGTAAAGGTGATAAGGCAGATCCTTGTGGTACAGCGCACAACAGAAAGATAGAAGGAGATTTGTGTTATTGCAATACTCCTTGTATCCATACCAGAAATATCTAATAATTAACACTAATAGTCTAATTGGTTTGTACTGTTTGCTATAAGCAAAGCTTTATGCGATTTTTTTAAAGATATGTATACGAACTAAGATAAAACATGTTATATTAAAACATGTTATAAACATGTCAAAAAACATGTTATGTTAAACGAGGAATGGCGATTTCATCAATATTGGCAACAAGATAAGGCACGGACGCATTATGGTCGTATTGTAATCGATGGCTCAATGAACACTTTCCCGGTTGCTGAATCGGTCGCCATGGACCAGTTGACTGGCCAGCAAGGTCCCCCGACCTAACTCAGTTGGATTTTTATCTTTGAGGGCACTTTAAAGCTGTTGTCTACCAGTGTCAAATTAGTTACATTGGCTATCTAAAAAGGAAAATCATTACGGCCTGTGAACAAATATCACCAACTATGCTTCGCAGAGTGCACAAGCACTGGGTCTCACGGTTAAGGATATGCATAGAATAGAACGTCGGGCATGTTGAACATGTCATGTGATTGTAATTGTCTTATGTGTATTAGCTCTCTCTTTTCCTGTTATTAAAGAATACGTAATGTGAGATGTTACAAAGCTTGTTTTAACTTTAACTTTATCCTTTAATTCGAAACTTCGCACAGCACATTTACAGCACTTCTCACATATCCTAAATATATTCAGAAGTTCAAAACTGTTGCAGATTTTGGGAAAATAATCTTACCGTTGGGTTTCTCTTCGAACTAGGATGTTGTTTAATATGTCACACGACCATGTTCCTATTTAAAATAAACATGTTAATTTCAAGATGGCGGAGGACGACCTTAAACACATCATAATGTTTCGCTCCTCCCACGAGCAATAAATCGCAATTGATTTCGGATCGACTGCATTGATAGTTTCTCAAATATTTAGCTCAATCTAGACGTTGTATTTCACTTAACAAAATATTATCTTTTAATTACTTTGGACATTTGGGCATTTTCCAATATGGCGAGCGAAGAAATTATGGGGTTTTAGTATGTCATTTAAATAATCTTTACCAACATCTATGTCAAATTTTAACTTATTAATAATTACTTCCTAATTTCAATAAAATTGTAAATTAGTTTGACGGTAAATTTTGGAATTTTAGAATTTAGAGCTAAATATTTCTTAAAGTATGTGTTTTTTGAAAAATTGTTTCTCTTTAAAAAAATATTGTGTTATCTACGTTGTATAAAATGAGACTATGTTTATCTCTTTATGTTCAACCATAATGAAGATATTGCTATTTTTATCTGGGTATTGTTGGGTATAGTTCATTCGGCACTTCCGGCGGCCATTTTCAATGTGGCGACGAAGGTCACGTGGAATTTCAGGGACTTTTAGTATGTTGTTTAGAACATCATTCCCAACATCCGTACTAAGTTTCAGCTTGTTACTAATTTGTTCCTTACTTTTGGTAATTTGACTGCACTATTTATGGACCTAATATATGTCTAAATACGTTTGTTAACTTCATATTGATCTACTTACAAAATTTTATAATTTTGCATTTACAATACATTGAAAATTCTTTAGAAACACAAAATACAGACTCATAATCTGGTCTCAGGAAGATTGCTATAACATGAAGTAAGAGGTGTCAATATATTACGCAAAACTAATAATTATACAGGGCAAGTGAAATTGATGGACCCGATTTCAGAAATTTATTCTGTGAAATTAATAAACATATGTTATTGTGAGACATGTGCTTTGAAATATTAACTTTTAAAGTTTAGTTTACACGCAGTGTTTCCACTTTCTACCCCTAAAAAAATGAAATGAAATCTTTAAGTTTTACGTCCCACGGTTATACCGGTTAGGCTAAAGGAGACGGTGATGATGAGTAATGAATGAATGAAACGGTGGAATGAAGAAAGTGGGACTAAACGGGAGAACCACGAGAAAACCCGCGCACACGGTGTTTGTCCACCACAAAGTTCACTTGGCGGATCGAACCCGGGACCTCAAGCACCATTCTACCCCTAAGAGTTAGCAGCGAACAGTTAAGGACAATGGCCCTCAATGGAAAGCAGAGATCTTTCTGTGAGCTTCATAATCATGTAAACAAATCTGTGATTGGTATGTACACATGTCTTGACTCCATTTTATTTCTTCTCGTGTTGTCTTGTAGAAGATCAGTTTACGTATCACCACTTCCAACAACATTGAGTGATCTTGTGTGCGCATTACAGCAGAAATTGCTGATGCTGACAGCAATGTGCTGGAAAAGGTTTGGTGGGAGATCGACTATCGGCTTGATGTGTGCCGTGTTACATGAGGTGCTCACATAGAACATTTGTGAATATGTTCCGAGTACACTTTGACAGTTTACCTTTCTTAGCATATGTTTCATAATAACATGTTTATTAGATGTCACACAATACATTTCTGAAATCGGGTCTGTACTGTACATAGCGTTATTATTATGACATTATGTTATAATTTACGCACAATACAATTGTATTAATAGAATGCATTTATATAATATGAATATGATTACAGTTGTTCACATTATTCATTGGGACAGCAGACCTTTGTAACCTGTTACACTAACTTAGTTGGTGTAAAAGACAAGATTTCTAGTAATACGTATGTCATATTCACATAAAATATCAGTAACAAAAATCTTTAATGTGACTAATTATATTACTACCTGCCCAATACTTATTCAACTGTATAATTTTATCATGATTCGTTATCATGATTGGTGGGAGATAGACTATCGGCTTGATGTATGCCGTGTTACGCGAGGTGCCCACCTGTACAGGTATGCAAAGAATCAACAAACATTATCTATATTAAAACACTTTCCTTCTTGTCTTTGCCAAAACAAAGTCATTGATTATATAAGGTGTACAACTTTGCTTCCGCCGTTTTTTCCCCAAAATATGACGCTTTAATGAAATAAATTGCTTACCCAGGCATTATTCAAAGTATTGTCATTCGCTGGCCACAACTTTCTCCCATCTTTCGGGCAGCGTACGAATGCCGCGTCGCAAAAGTGTTTCATCTTTGGAGACGATCCACGAATCCATCCACTTTTTGATTTCTTCATAAGATCGGAAGTGTTGGTCAGCCAGGTCATGCGCCATTGATCGAAACAGGTGATAATCAGAGGGAGCGATGTCTGGAAAGTACGGCGGGTGGGGTAGGACTTCCCATCTTAACGTTTCCAAGTACGTTTTGACCACTTTTGGAACGTGCGGTCGAGCGTTGTCGTGCTGCACAATCACTTTGTCGTGCCTCTCGCTGTATTGCGGCCGTTTGTCCTTTAATTCTCGGCTCAAACGCATTAATTGCGTTGGATAACGATCACCTATGATTGTTACACTTGGTTTTAACAGCTCATAGTACACGACGCCGAGCTACTCCCACCAAATGCAAAGCATGATCTTGGAGTCATGAATATTCGGTTTGGCTGTCGACGTGGAAGCATGGCCGGGATATCCCCATGATTTTTTGCGTTTAGGGTTATCGTAATAAACCTATTTTTCATCCCCGATCACAATGCGATGCAGAAATCCTTTCCGTTTTTGCCTCTGAAGCAACTGTTCACAAACACACCAACACTGTTCAACGTCTCTTGGTTTCAACTCATCCGGGACCCAAGTTCCTTCTTTCTGAATCATACTCATGGCTTTGAGTTGTTTTGAAATGGCTTGCTGTGTCACTCCCAATGATCATGCCAATTCTTCTTGGGTTTGACGCGAGTCTTCACTCAGCAATGTCTCCAATTCTGCATCTTCGAAAACTTTCTGTCTTCCACCACTATGCCGGTCTTCGACGTTGAAGTCACCGTTCTCTCACTAATAGCGTCCTTACCATAAGTACTTGAGAGCATTCGATGAGACTCAGCCGCAGTTTTCTTCATATTAAAACAAAAAAGAAGACCCTCCCGCAAATGGCGAGAATTTGACTCGTAACCTGACATTTTCAATCGATAATAACTTTACAATGCACACACAAATCGACTAATGCTTGAATGGAGTTATGTTGACAGAGGTCCAAGCTAACTGCCTGACGTCTGCGATCTGTTTATTTCGACCGTTACTTACCGTTATAGCCACCTATCGGAAAACGGCGGAAGCAAAGTTGTACACCTTGTATCATCAAACTTTTCCCTTTCTATGCACATGAGGCTGACGTTACATAACTTTGTCATAAAACTTGTTCTAAATTCATTTTTTACCCTCTTTAGCTGAGAAAAGATCTTTGTCCACGGTAATTTGAAATTATCATTCTTAAAATTGCTTCTACATTAGGGAATGTTGATTGAACATGGTCATTAAATTTTACTAAAGAGAGATCCTGATGTGTCAGATCAGATTTTTATGTGCATGACTTTGACTATGTCTAACATATTGATTAAAAATGACTTCTCCAACAACGTTCATGTCCACATCTTCAGGATATGTTTGGCTTAAGCCCTTTGTGTTTAGGTCTGAAGGGGCCACGAAAAGTTTAAGGGGGCAGGCCCCCACCCCCTCTGGTTGCTCGCCTTGCTTAAAGCATTGACTCCTTCGCGAATTTCTTCTTCTGTCGTATCTAGTTTTGTTAGAAATGAAAACTTTTTTGCAGTACCATTGTATATTGATGGCCAGTGTGCCAAGTTTGATTCTAATGCAGCTATTACAGATACAAATGCTTCCATTCTGAACTTGTCTCTTGGCTCAAGGTTCTCTAAAGCATCATCATCGTCACTTATATGCCTCCCTCTAGATCTGCTTTTCTTGTCAACATCAGGTAATTTGTTTTCTGCTTTCTTCAAATAGACCAGAAAGATCTCTGGAATCTAAAAAGATCCGAAAGTGAAGCATACAATTTACTGCATACACCGAGGCTAATTTTGGAGTTTTGCAGTAATTGACCAACTTTGTGAAATTCATCCAGTAAATAACTCCAAACATATAATTTTTCATAAATTCAAACTCCTCCATTTTATTCAAAATGTTTCTGGCTTGATTTCTTGTTCCATCGTCCTGTGTGATATCCATATAAAGTTGATGCAATGGAGAGATTATTTCATCGTAACTGTCAAGTACTGCACTCGAGGGCCTTGAATGAGCTTCCCATCTAATTTCTGACAAAGACTTTGGAACTTTTGAATCATGTTTGAAGAATGTCAACAGCACCGCCGATCTATGTGTAGATGAAAGAGCTTACATATATTTTTGAATAACCCCAGAAAAGTTTACTGTATCTAAACAACAGTTAATTGTTGCTCTACCAACAAACTTTAGAGAATGACCTGTACATAGTATATATATATATATATATATATATGATAGTTATTAATGTTCAATATTATTTCTTTCATACCATTGAATTTTCATGACGTATCGGCAGTTTTATCGTATGACTTGCCTCGAGACTTACTAAAATCAATTTTACATTCATTTGTAAAATTATCATCACCATCTTAGCCCTACTTTGTCCTGTATGGCTACCAATCTCTAGCAAAGTTAGAAAATATTCAATAGGGAGTCATCTGGTGAGAAATACCTTACAATAACAGTAAGCTCACAGGTCAGGAGTGGGATCTACAGATAAACTGAAGTATTCTGTACTTTTTAAATCCAAAACTGATTCTCTTACTTTCAATGCTATCATTTGGATAAATTCATCCCATATTATTTTAGAAAGATAAGGTACATCTTATCCTTTATTTCCAATTTTGGTCCAAACAGGAGACCAATTAAGGCGAGAATGGGAAACGGGGACCCTATCACAAGCAGAGTTGGGAGGTGGAGACTCCATTATAAGCAGGGCTGGAAAATAGGGTCCTCTTATAAGCAGGACTGAGAAATAGGGCCCCATTACAAGTAAGGCCTCATTACTTGCTTCTTAAGAGCCTAATATATAACAGTACAAAGTATCGTTGTTGTATATGCATTTTATCTTGTTTGCTTTTGCTCATTATTCAGAAATTACATTACAGCCAGTTTGTTTCTTTAAATTTTTTCGGTCCCCAAGAGAGTGGGGTCTTAAACTATAGCTTTTTTAGGTTATACGTAAATCCGGCACTGATCAAATGTGAACAATAACGTATTAGCATCCCGGGCAGGTAATCAAATCTTGAACCTCAAGATGGCGTCCACGAATAAATATATTTGTTTTATTATTACATTCTTCTAAAACACCATTAATCCTGTGTTTCAACTGGTAGGAAGAGTAGCTTCGTTTTTCAGTCACTGGTGTAGACAATAATTCGAGATGCTTCTTAATAAAATAATCCCAGAACTTTCCCATCAGCAGAAGCTTCATCATGGATCAACAACCAAGCTTCATCCATATCCTGGGATTAAAAAAAAAAAAAACGAGCTGAACACATTTGAATTGTCAATCGTATTTCATCATCACTATTACATTCACAGACAGGCTCAAGTACTGTGCCTTCCTCCATAAGCACTGTGGTGGCTGCTTCGAAATTCACAGTGAACATCTGGGGATTCACACAAAACAAATTATCATAAGTAAAACATACAACAAACATTGTGCTATAGTAATTCTCTTAGTTATGTATCACCTTATCATATACCTGTATGTGAGTAATTTTCTCATTCAAACGTCTTCGGCTACTCTTTAGCCTTCATATAAAATATTAATCCATCTTAAATTTCAAAGAAGCATATAAAATGATTAAAAACTTAGTCGCAATTGTCACAACTCATATTTGTTTTAAATGACATCTAAATGAAAGTTATCGCAATTATCTCAGATTTTCACATAATCGCAATTGCCGCAGGCCGAAATTGTCATATATTTGACGTAAGGTACCTCCAAAGAAGGATTTTTGAAAATTCAGTGACGAAGGGACAATAGGAATGAAAATATCTCAAAACGTGTGCTTGTACGTTTTTGATATTTGATCTAGAAGGAGAAAGGGTGTCATTTATTATATAATAAGACATCCATTTCACGGAGTCTCTTAAGGTTAGAGACATGGAAATTGATATTGAACGTTTTATTTAGAATAATTTATTTAGAATACATGTGTCTGAGTTTTTTGATATTTGTTCTAGAAGGGAAGAGAATATGTGGGAAGAAAGAGGAGGGAGGGGGTTACAATTGTTATAATAACATATCCATATATCGCAATCCTTTAAGATTATTGCAACATGAAATTTGATGTTTGGACTTTTCATCTAAAATAATGAAAAACGTGTTTCAACATTTTCAGATGTTTGACCTAGATTTTTTTTTTTTTAAGTGTAGTAATTCTTCCCTAAGATATTCAATCTAGATGTTCGAATTTTGTGCAAGAATTTCAGTGCAGACGAATTTTATGTCAAAGGCGCAGAAGAAAACACAAATATTGGCTACAGTGATAAGTAGTACAGCAGTATATTAATATATATTCGTGAATATAGCAACTGCAAATTGTTGACAAGTTAATCCCAAACAATGTGTAATTTCGGAGCTCTTAAGTTATGTTGGATTTCTAGTTAATTCGTATATGCTTACATTACTTTCCCGTGGTTTTTAAGCGTATGACATACTATGTATTGCGATATCATCAGTAAAAAATTAGCGAGCTCAATTGCTACAGTGCTCGCTCAGCAGGAAACTGAAAAAAATAATTATTAACAGTTAGAAATTAAACTAATAAAAAAACAGCCTAAACAAATTACAAAGACTATATTTTCGTCTATAATAAACATTCATAGATCAATGTTTATTACAACGAACGTGTCGTCCTGTCTCCACTCAGCGTCATTCTGTCTTCTGTGATAAATCAGACACATTCATACACAACATACAAATCTAGTTCACATTAAAATAAATAAATAAATAAATAAACTTAAAGCTTGGTTCTACATTAGGACATTTCTATGCATAAAACTAATGTATTAAATTATCGATATTTGGACTAATTAAAGACTCCGTTAAAGAGTCAAATTCTTACATAAACAAAGCTGCAGTCCATATACTACAAGGCTGTGTCTGAATATTATGCATTATAACAGAGTCAATATTAGATTGTACCCCTACATGCAATGTATACTGAGCTTCGTAAGCCTAATGTATATACATAAAGAAGTAAATTCATACAATATTTATTTATTATTCCATGTATCGAACTACATCAACTGCATATACAAAAGTTTTGATACAATATTCCACAGTCTTAATCTCAGTTAGGTTTCCGATTCACAAATAACCCTATTATTTCAGACACATAGAGACAGCAAAGATCATTAAATCTATTTAATTCGAAAACATCTGAACATTACTCAATCGGGTTGGCCCATTTCGTAACAGAGTAAATGGCCTACTCCACATCACTTTTAACTTGTGCCGAAATAACCATTTATCTCCAACATAAATGTTCCAAAGAAGGAAATGAAACTATATATATTCTTTTACATATAAAAATGAGCTGCAATGTACCTCCGTGAAGACAGCGCCACCTACATGAGCACTAATTTATCAGACATACGCCAAGAAATAGTACTGACGATACCGCATAGAAAGAAAATTAGTACTCTTATCAGAAAGCCAGTTTCCACATTCTTTGTGGGTGGGCCCTCTTCTGCATAGACAGCTTCACCTGCTTTTAATAACGAAGCACTAATTTTGCAAAGTATGTCAAAAATTAGTGCTGATGATAACGCACAGAAAAACAATAAGTGCTCTTAGCAGAAAACCAAAAAGTATACGAGAATCTCTAATGGCGGAATCATCAAAGAAAACAATTGATACCTCAATTTTATGGTGAAATAAACAACACTAATTTTCTGTTTATGCGATATAATCAGCATTAATTTTTGGCGTATATATGATAATTAGTGCTCATGTCGGTGGTGCTGTCTTCACGGAAGTCTGCAATGTTCGTTAAAAATAACACTACAGGACAATAGTAGCAACAGAGGATGATAGGGATCCTGAGTAATTCAGTATTCCTTTTGGACTAGATCTCTCAATTGAAGACGAAGATAGCAATATAGCCTAGGCCAATCGTAAATTGATTATCTTGACATCGACTTTTAAATTACTCACTATTTTTTTGGAACACTTCAGAACTGCAAAAACTTATTTCCAAATTTGTCCATGTGTATTTGATTATATGTTCCCTTATGATTTCTGTTCTCTTTTTCTCCATAGATTAGCTCACATATTGATGGTCAGAACAACTGCATCTCGACCACAACCTGTCGGAGAAGACACTGCTTTGGTGGATCCAGAGGCAACCGAATGCTATTCTTTTTCTTCATCTGTGATTGGAACGCCCAGCGTCAAGTATGATTATCGGTCATTTATCTTCCGGTATTTTGTAGAGGACCGATAAATTTCTGAATTGGATTTGGATGTTCTTAAATATTCCTGGACTCCATGTGTTCTCAAAGGTGGAATAGGCGTTTGTTGGTTTACTTAATTATAACACGATACAAACACTCACATACCAAGACATGTTTCACAAATTCAATAATCATACCTGTATGCCTTACCGAAGTGAAATGATCAGTGAACAGTTCATTTCTACATTGTAGGGAATACATAAGAATTTTATGCTACGAAATATCATAAAAAGTTGTAACACATTGTAATATGTTTGAGTAAAATTACCATGAATTACTGACAAGCATGCAACTTAAAACAATGATTGATAATGATCAAGGATCGAAGAAACTTCTGACCTGTACTTCAGCTGTGAAAACCAGGCTACCTAATAATAAAAGTCCAATTTGATACATACAAATATACCAGCATGTTTTGGCCTTAAATTATCGTTATTGGTATGAAAAAAAAAACTTAATTCAGTTCATAGTTTATCCCTCAAAGATAACAGCAATTGGAGGCAATATAGATGGAGTTCTACAAAGTAGTAGTGTGTGCTTTATGTCCATGTATTCTATTTTTTATGGTTTGAGGTCTGAAATACTAATTGTTTACTTTTCAGAACGGATAAAAAATCGTCTAATGATGGAACATTCATGACAAGGTTAAAGGTAAATTGGTACATCTGAATGTTATAAACTATTATAATTTGTTATTTAATTCATCCATGCACATAAAAGTAAAAACTACTGGGTGGCAGGTGAAAACTGGAGATAGTAACGTAAACAAAGAAAAAAAGAAAGAGAGAAAGAAACTAGGTGACAGACTTGTGGACTAAATGGATTTTCAGTCACCATGGCAATCTGATCCCCAGAACTTTTCGAGCCCTCATAATAATAATTATTATTACTATTAATTATTGATTCATTAATCATCATCATCATCATCATAGGTATTCTGCCTTTATTGGCAGGTCACTTGCCGCAGCTGAGAAGCTTCCATGCTCCACGGTCCTCCGCTAACTTCTTCGTCTTCGCGTATGATCTTTCATTAATAATTATTATTTAAATATTATGTTTCTCACTCATGGAGCCTAACAGTAAGTTTTCGGCATATTTGATGAAATTTTACAGTTTTATGGCGCCGTTTCTACAATTTGGTTTTGTCATGTGCTAGCGATAGTAAAACATTTGCTCTATAAATGGATGACTAGCGCTGGATACCTGTAACCCAGCAATAACATTTTACTGTTGAATGCTTCTGTATACTGATTTTTTTTTTTTTTTTTTTTTTGGATAAAGTACAACAAATTATTAACAGATGTGCTGTATAACATTGAGATTAAATTACAGTTCAACAAAACAGAAGGATCATGTTGATTTTAAATAAAAGTCATCAACTCTATTCCCCATGCTGTTAAAATGTAATTTAAACGTTACATGGGTACTATGGCTACAAATTTTCCTGTAGTGTATTTACAGGAAATGAACGAAAGTTTTATTGGACGGGAGACGATAGAAAAGGGTAAAGAGATGGGAAGCGGAAGAAGGGTTACAAGATAACCCGTTTTTGCCAAGTTCTATTCGTTTTTGAAACTTTTTCTGATTCTACCTTTTAACTATTGCTAGAAAGATTTTTAAAAAATCACTCGTTTCTCTGACTGCAGTAAAACTACTTTCTTTACCTCAAGAAACGGAAGAAATAAATAGGAAGAAGAAAAGAGCTATTACGATCTTTGTTCTGTAGAGTCCATTTTAACCGTTTTGCGTTTCTGTTTTTCCTCATTCATTAGTTGCAAAGTGTAATGATAAGGTCAGTCCATTGTTCAGTGTACGGCGCAGGGGTCATTCTGTACTTGTCCTTGTAAAATTCTACGTACAGCAATGCACTGAAAAAAAAGAAAGAAAAAGAAAAGAAATAAAAAGAAAAAGGCATTGTAGTTGTTATGGCAATCATCGCAAATTAAATTGAAAATTTTGCGTTGCTTTCATGCACACTTTACAGAATGTGCAATTTAGTGCTTAATACCATATACATAGTCACTTCTTCAAATCTACAATACGTTTGCAGATTTGTGTATTCGTTACATCTGCATGTGCCAGGAGCATCATTTGGAGAGGGCAGGAACGGCAATTCCCCTTCCCTCTGAGTTCGAAAAATACGCATATTTTAATTAATTATGTAGTAATATATTAACAAAAACATAATGCCACATATTTGTGTTGGAATATCTAAATTATAATTATGCCTGAAGATAATTGTAAATGCAAGATGAATGAAACAGAGACGAGTTAAATGTTCAGTGGACAGATAGGAGAATTATCTTAAATGTTAACACTGTAAAGTTGTTATAACTTCAAACAAACACATACAAAAAAAAAAAAAAAAAAAAAACTATGATCGTATCGTAACAAAAACAGATTTTCTGGAGAAGCTTAGAGACAGTGAACATTATATCAAAACTACGCCATAAAACTTTTTCTTTTAATTCTCCAGCTTTTTATTTAGATAATTGATCATCAAAGTGTCCATTAAATAGAGTGAGGAAATACGAATGATCCCTAAATTAGATATGTAATATCTACACATGAAACTATCTAATCAATTAATATACTTTCGTGAATCATATTTAATAATACTGGAAGCACCATTAAACCAGACTTATGACTTGCAACAGTTCTCAAATGTATTATATTCTTTAAAATGATTGCGAGAAAAACGACGTACATTTTCTGAAAATAGACAACATAAATTCCTACACTTTAATTTCTGTACGGTTTCATTACATAGCATTTAAACATCTAGTAAGATTATCATCTATTTAACTATGAGAATATTTGTTGCTGATCTTTGTCAATTTGAATTAATAATCAAAAATGCTTTTGCTCTGTTTTATGAAGTATAAATGAAATTGAATTACTCTTTTACATAAATCATTGTTATCTTTAGAACAGTTATCATTTTAATCACATATATACACACTGGAACTCATCCGTGGCTAAGCGGTTAGCGTACGTGCCTTTGGTGTGGGATACCCGGGCTTAATTCCCGACGGGAGCTCATGTGGTTCAGATTCCACGTTAATCAGTAGGTCCACGTCTCATATAGCCTCGCTGCTGAACAGAATGTTAAACTGAAAATCAACTCAACACATATACCCACAGAAGATAAACATTAAAACTTATTTTTATTCATAATTTGGAATTTAGCCCATGAATTCGTAATATTCCAGATTAATCGTTTGTTATTACGTTACTTGTAAATAATTACTTCATTTAATTTTCGTTTGTTTGTTTTAATATATTTATTTGTTGGTATTCGACATTATTTCGTACTTGTATATGCGTTCTTGTGATCATACCTATAAGTAATTGCATATGTTAAAGTGCACAAAAAAAATCAACTGCTCTTGAAGCTCTACACTTTGTATTCAAATATGTTTAAAATACTTATTAGATGAATTATGACGTTGTTTGACTTAGTGGGTTCTGATTTATTTTGTTTTTAATCAGATCCATTTCACGAAGTGTAATAATTTCTTTTTGTTACCATGGTTACGAGGTTTGAAGAAGGAAGTTGATAAGTTTGGAGTAATTTTGCGTTAATAATTTTCAGAGCTTTACCTATCTGTTTCTCTTATAGTTATTTGTTTAATAGTAAAGGATGAATGAACATGTACATGTATGTGTAAATCTAAATTTAGGAGACTTAAGTTACAATTATTAATGTTTTCTATGTCAAAAATAATCCAATTACAATTTTGAATCACTTAACCAACATTCGTAAATATGCCAATAGATACATTGGTTTGAAATTGGAACAATGTAACTTGTTGAGAGAAAACTAATAATTACAAAATGTTTGTTTAATTTTGAGTCAGTACAAAAGTACAATTGTTAATATGACATTCAACGAGAATTTATATTCAAGTAAAAATAATTGCAATTATTGTCTTCTGGGCTTAAAAAATCAAAATATACCTTGAATCCCCTGTTCGATATACGTAAATAATATAAATATTGTAAGGAACAGATAGTATTAATCGAGCTAAACCTCTTATCACATTAAAGTTTTCCCAATGTATATGTTTAAATAACATACTAACTCAAGTAAATAAGTTAGTACGACGTATGAATTGTATATACCACTAATTATATATATGAATTTGTAGTTTGCTTAATGCATGTAGTATCTCGTTGAAATTTTCTTTAAATACTTACGAATTATTTGTGAATACTTGTTTTGTATATGTTGTAGAATGGGAAATTAAAGTACAGCCATTGTTATAAGATTGCATGTTGAATAAATTATTATTATTTAAATAAGCGCTCAATTACATTGATATAGGCACAAAATTGCTCTTCAAGTTGTTACACAGATTCATCCAGTACTGTTCTATACATTATTTAGTTATTAATACAAATACATTGAATTCATTGGTATAGTTATGAACTGCACCTTTGTTCGAAACTGTATACGATCCGTGCTACTTTTTGTATATATGTGGTTCAAACTTGGACCTCCCATACGAATCTTTGCCTCGAATAAAAAGCCCGACTAGTAGTTCGGATCCTAATTGGAGCGGTAGATCCCCTGTCTCATAATCTCAATACTGAAAAGTAGCATTAAACTAAAATCATCTAATTCATATGCAATAGTTCTTTAATTACAACTGTATCGGAAGGTAGATTTATATGCAATTAAAATATTATTTTTACGTGTTAACCAGATAATTTATTCTGTTTAGCTGTTTAGACGTTCTATTGCATTAAATTTTTGTGCGAATTTCCTTATTTTCATTTCTGGACGCAATTAGGAGATAGCAAATAATTTCTTTTCTATTTTATCCATTATACTTCGAATTTCCGAAATGTTGGCGAAATGGGAATGATACGTTACTTCAGTTGATGTGAGATCTGCTTGTTTTATTTATGTATTAATTTATTGCATCGAATAATAGTATTAATAATACTAATATTTACTTACCGTGAGTTGCTATAAAGGAACCAAGAAGGTTCTGTCGCTTTTTCACCCACCACCTTCGAACATTTTCAACCATCAGCATCGACGACCTGCTAACGTTCTGGAAGGCCATGGATTCCGTCGCAGTAGATTTTGGTGGGCCGTGAAGCGAAGGTATCAAGTGCGTTTTGCAACTCTACTAGGGATTTGAACTGGCGTCTTCTAAGGTGATTGTCCAACGAATGAAACAGATGATAATCGGACGGTGCAATGTTCGGCGAGTATGGTGAATGCAATAGTGTTTCCCATCCAAGGCGTAGAATGGTCTCCCGGGTCATCCAAGCCACATGGTGCTTAGCGTTGTCCTGTAACAGAAGAACACCTTTGCAATTAAGACGTGCTGGCTGCAGAGTTCTGAGTTTTCCTTGAACACGGCTCAACTACTGACAGTACACAGTTGCACTGATACTTTGACACATCGTTGGTGTATTTGTATGTTTTTTGTATTTAAAAAAAGTGTAGAAAAAATAGAATAAAAAGCAAATGTGGTTGGCACTTCCTTTAATGTAGCTAAATTAATCTTATTACATAACTTGTCATAGAAATTGGGCTCTCATTTAACATCTTAGGGAAAAGGACAATTTAATGAGAAAAGGGAAAATTTTGTATGAATCGAGGGAAATTTTCTTAAGGAACCCTACGAACACTGATTCAACTCACAGTGTAAAGGTCAATTGAACACAGACCCCCACAAAAAGCGACAGAACTTTCTTGGTTACCTTTATAGTAATGAATACTTATATCAAAAACTTTCTTCGACTATATAGTGTATGTAGGCATGTAGTTTCTCCGTTCCAAAAAAAGTTTCGTACTTCATTGATTTTCAGCCTATGTACACTCATGTCCAAAATGATTGTTGCATATCTATAACTGCCTCCTTGTAAGAATAAACTTGATAATGATTTTGCAGGGTACTTTTAATACTGATACTATGTGTATAATCGGGAAATGTATATTTGTGGTAAATTTCATAGGAAAAGAATTATAAATACGAAAATTAGAATGAACAAAATGTTGTTAAATGGACAAGAAAGTTTTATTGTACATATTTACTGATCTTTTGACATGAAATTTGCCACATACATGTCTTTGCCGATTATACACATACTAACATTATAAGAAGTACCGGAAGAATTCGTTATCAAATTATATTCCTGGAACAACATATTTATAGAGATGCGACAATAATTTTGGACATGAGTGTACAGTACAATTATTCTCATCGGAAATGTCATGAGAAGGCAAAAAGAAATCACAAAAATATATGCATACTTTATACGTATCTCTATTCAACAAACATGATATATATAGAAGCGTACGACATACGGCTGTATTGTAAGATGCTAGATGTCTTTTGTTTTTCACTTTCTCCACATTAAGACAAGAACTGATTATTTCTTTCTAAATTATGTAATGAGGAAAAGAAATAAAAATAAGAAGACAGAAGAAGAAGAATAGAGAGATGTTGAATATATTGTATGTAAATATAAAACAAGTTTTAGATTGCAGTCTATGCCTTTAAACAAGATGTGAAACTTGTCCCTTAGCTTGCAGAAAAATTAACCCAAACGATTCCCAAAACTTACGCACTGCGTTTAACGTAGATGAGAAGATTAAGGTTCAGTCGTAGGCATGTTTATTCAATATGTATGTACCAAAACACAGCTGTTCCGGTAATCATAATCACTTCGAAATAACTCTCGGTCTTTGTTTCTATATCACCGCAAGAGTTATACTAGTTTAAAATCTACTTTCCTTATGAAAATAATTCTTCTCTCTCCTTCTCAGTAAAGACAGAGAACCATTTTACAATTTTAGTACACAAATACTATATTTGGGGTACAAATTAGGATAATTAAATAAAATTTAACATACGAGGGCGGTTTGATAAGTCCGTGCAAAATTCAAAACTACTGCATTTTCAGGGATAACATTATTTTATTTTTCAACGTAGTCTCCTTTGAGGCTGATACACTTCGTCCAACGCTGCTCTAGTTTGCTGATCCCCTCTAAATAATATGACGCGGTGGCTCAGTGGTAGAGCGTTCACTTCTGATGCTAGGGGTCTCGGGTTCAAACCCTGCTCCCGCCAAGTGAACTTTGTGGTGGACAAACACCGTGTGCGTGGGTTTTCTCGGGGTTCTCCCGTTTCCTCCCACTTTCTTCATTCCACCATTTCATTCATTACTCATCAGCACCGTCTCCTTTAGCCTAACCGGCATAACCGTGGGACGTAAAGCTCAAAAATTTCATTTCATTTCATTTCATTTCTAAATAATATGATTGGTCCAACTCTGCAAAATAGGCACTAGTTGCTGCAACCACATCCTCGTTTGACGAAAACCTGCGTCCCGCCAACCATTTCTTCAGATCGGGAAACAAGTAGTAGTCCGAGGGGGCCAAATCTGGCGAATAAGGGGGATGCGGAAGGAGTTGGAATTTTAATTCCATCAATTTTGCGGCTACGATGACAGATGAGTGCACTGGGGAATTGTCGTGATGGAAAAGAACTTTTTTGTAGGCCAATCCTGGACGTTTTTCTTCCATCTCAGTTTTTAAACGGTCCAATAATGATGAATAATATTCACCCGTAATAGTTTTTCCCTTTGCTAAATAGTTGATGAAAATTATGCCTTGAGAATCCCAAAAGACAATCGCCATCACTTTCCCTGCTGAAGGAACGGTCTTCGCCTTCTTTGGTGCAGATTCCCCGCTGGCAACCAGAGCCGTAGCTAAGGGGGGCCAGCGGGGCGCCCGCCCCGGGCGCTGATAGCAAGGGGGCGCCGAACGAACAAGGAGAAAGAAAAAGTGGTGTTGGACATGATTAAAGATGAGTCGCCCCCAGAAAGTATTAGTGCCCTATTGGATCAATATTGCTGTCGGTTATCATTGAAATACGTAGATTTCTTAAAAATTTTCTTGCTCGCTTCGCTCGCAATCCAAGAGTTTGAATAAGTCACAAGTTTTTACTTATTACTTAAAGAGTTATTATAGATGATTTCTTAATATGTGGTATACAAGGCGCCGAGTAATGACTTATAGTGTACGCAGGAGCATTTGCAAAATCCGAAACGAGTAAAGTCGTGTTCGGTGTTTTGACAGTGATGAGGTTGCTCAGTTCGAAACTTTTCTACCCAATCGGATTAATCACGAAACACAGTGGGGCCAAAGCACTGAATTCTTGACAAAAATAAGAATTCGCAATATGAAGCAGAACACTGAAAGAAAACCAATTAGTTCAGTGTGTGCAGTTGCTACAATAATATTATTTCGACATTATTTAATCAAAAACATAGAGTTTTACATCATAAAAGGAAATATTCCTTATATTCGCGCCTAAATTATATAACAGATTATATGATTGGTATAAAGAAACGCATGGGCAATATGCTTTGATTTGCTAATTTATGATTGGCTTACATTCTTACACATGAAAGGAAAAAGTGTACTTATTCATTTTACAACTGAAGAGTAATAAAATTGAAGAAACGTTCTTGCTCCTCAAAATTATTTCAAAGTTGTGGAGGATTCGTTATGACAATGAGGATGCAAGGACACTTCAATGCATAAAAATTATCTCATTACAAGTTCTCGATATGAATATATTATCAGATATATTAAATATATGATTTACAAACATCAGTAACCTGTTCAGGTTGTTTCATATATTGCATCGTGCATTACGTGAGCTCATTTCAGGGCTTGATTGGAACACTTCTGTGTACGCGTCACAGAAAATAAAAAATAAAATAAAATAAATAAATAAATAAAATAAAAAATAAAAATACTGAATTGATCAACACCATTTTCAATATGGTTCTACCTTATGGTCCATAGATTGTTTAGCAAACATTGGCATTTCAAAATGTCGCCACCATTAATCAAATATGTTTGACTAGATGTTGGAATCTGTTTAGTTCTGTTGGTGAATGCCAGAGAAATATGACTAGATGTTGGAATCAAGATGGGTCCTGGAGACGAAGCCCCAACGAGGCCTGGGGGCAAAATTACCAGAATCGACCTATATTCAACCTTGTCACTGCGTACATGTGGAACACACGTCTAATAACCTAACACTTATTCTCAAATTCATCCCAAATCAATTCAAAAGCAACATTGCATCCAGAAGGCGGTTTTCCTCAAACATTTTCATGCGCTATTTTTCCAAAAAGTGCAAATATGTGCAGGTTTACTCTTTGCATACAGTAAGAACAATGTTTTCGCTACGGGCATATTAAAAACTCACAGACATATTATGCCATATTTTCTACTAAAATGCCATTCTATCGTTTGACCATAGTTTATATGCTTTCAGTACCACAGCATTTTCCAAATATGATATTAAGTAGGGGATTATCATAGGTATATGATAATGATATTAGCATCATTCCAAATAGACTATGATTATTGACTACGCACCACATCAACATTCTAAATATATGATATAAAACGATACATACATGTCGGTTGTGTCACCATGTTTACCAGCCACTGAATATCTACACGTAATGGAGGAATAGTCGCATTCAAAATCAATTTCCTATTTTCTGTCACTAAGCAGCGCCTCTTCGACTTCGGCGGATAACCAAATTTACACGTCCCATGAGTTCATTGTAAACTGCTATCACTTCTTTTCCTGCACACTATCTTATGTGTACACTATTAAGGTTTCATTACAACAAATTATATCGAGTCAATCTTTTACTTCATTCTTCGAGTTTTTGCTAAGAATTGCCTAGTTTGGTCCCACTGTGCGACGGTGAGAATGAAGGTATGAAAGTGAGAAGAGTGAAGAGACACATTCAAACTGCTGTTTGCGCGGGAATATTAAAAAAAAAAAGGTAAACGAGGGGAACAATAACATTTTCAAACTTCAATAGAATAGGGGCTTAAGGGATCAGAACTTAGCCCAACGAAGTTCGACTTTTGCCGACACTTATCACTACCAATGATTTATTTTTAAATTTCGTTGACATATCAAATGCTTCCAATTTGGAGGAATTTATTAGGGTCATTTTTTCATCAACTTTTTGTATCGCCAGCATATTATTTTGTGCATACGTGTCTAGTTGTGTGATGTTTTTATCTATCTACGTACATACAAAACATAAGTACACACATTCTTTATATATGTACGTGTTAGTGTATTTTAATATGTTAATTAATAATAAGTATCTTAAATTCGGAACTTTCATTCATTAAAAAATTAAGTAATTACTATAATTTCAGACATATGTAGTAGCCAAAGTATATTTTGGATTTTAAGTACAAAAATTGAACATATTGTTCACCACCATCGATTAATACTTAGAAATTCACAAAGAAGGCTCCTTCTGAATTTCCATTACATTTTACAAAATATTTCTTACCGTAAAAAGATCGAAATTAAAATGCTATTGATGTGGTCACATAGAGAATAAAATTTAAAATTTTACATTTATTACTGGAAATTAATACTGTCACCCATTTCGAACAATTTAAAAGCACATAGTTTTTAATGTATTAAAATTTCATTTCTTATCGATAGTATGAAACGTTGTAAATAGTACTAACTCTTCATAACTGTTCTCCTAGTGAATCTGTATACAACCAAAGATAGTTTTGTCAAGTTTAACAAAAAGTCCAAAATAAGATTCTTCTTGAAAAAGGATACATAATGATCGTTTTTGGTTCCTGCAATGGTCTTCCAAGAAGATTAATAAAAATTCAGTGTACCATAACAACAAAAGCTGCTTTTCTGATTGGTAAGGTGAGTGTAAGGGGCGCCGAATTCTACTTCGCCCCGGGCGCCGAAATCTCTAGCTACGGCTCTGCTGGCAACCCATTGTTTGGACTGTGCCTTGGTTTCAGGTGTGTAATGGTGTATCCACGTTTCGTCCACAGTGACGAAACGACACTTAAAGTCCTGTGGATTCCGTTGAAACAGCCGCAAACCGTCCTGGGAACACCTCACACGATTTCGTTTTTGATCCACTGTGAGCAATCACGGCACCCATCGTGCGGATAGCTTTTTCATGCCCAAGTGTTGATGCAAAATATTATGTACCCTTTCACTAGAGATGCCCACAGTACTAGCAATCTCACGCACCTTCACTCCACAAAGTCAATAGGTTTCGGATTGAACCAAGGACCTATATCACCAGAAGTGAGCACTCTACTGAGCATCATCCTCCCTACTATTGCTTCTCGTATCTACTGAATACATCTTGCGTTATCATTTTAATAAATCAGATCATTTGGAACAAAAAAAAAAAAATGGAATCACAAGCTATCTCTTATGATTGGTTAATTGCGTTTGAGTTTAACATTCTTTTCAGCATCAAGGCTATATGAGAGGTGGATTTACAGTTGAGTTGCCGGATCTTACGTTTTCTCCATAAGTTTTCCGTGTTTCTGACACTTCCATAAAAAGAAATCTTTCGTTTTTCTAACAAATTAAATAAATGATAGTCCTGGATGCTTTAAAAATATTTTTGTAAGTGAGTGCGCGAGAAATAATTAGAGCAAGTGATGTCTCACACATTGTCAATACTACAAACCAATGCTGTGACCTACAAGGAACGGACGTGAACGTGTCATCCGGACATCCGAATCAAACTTAGCCCATTCAATAAACATAACAAAGATATGTTCATTCACTAAAAGCTAGGTGCCATGGACAACGGAGTAAGTCCCTGGGCCCATTAACCCTGCTAGTATAAAGAAAATCGTAGACTCTTGCATCAACACTATTCATTGGAAAGTCATGGTTTATAGTTGATTCTCTTCAGCATGAAACAAGCTTTCCAAAGGTGCTATGTGTTGGGGTTGATAACTTACCTGAACAGGGAAAATTGGGAGAATGTCGGGGAAATTCTTTCCAGAAATCCCTCCCATAAACTTTGGTCCCTCTGGAGTGACCCCGGGTAAAAGCACACAATCCCAATGTATATTGAAAAATACTATAGGGGTTAGAAAAGGTGTATACCAAGTTTTATATTGATAGACGGAATAGAAATAAGGGAAAAGCTTATATACCAATACACGCTTTCCCATCATACAGACGCTGAGAATGCAGATAGTCTAGAGTAGTTGTATTCCATTATGTACCCAGGATATCCGGTTTGATAAGACTGATTTATCAATGTATTTCCGGTATTGGTATACACTATGTTATAGAGACCCTATGTTTTTGATATCATTGTTTTCCGGATGTTGATAATGATAAACGTTAATTGGATGTAGTGGAAGGGGGTGAGTGGTATGTTGTTGATAAGTAGAAAAATGATAAATAGGAACAGGATGTAGTAGAAGAGGAGTGAGTATCATATAAATGATAATAATAAAGATAAGTTCCGGAAAACGCGACGCGGCGCGGGGACGCGAACGGGAAATATCCGCGGGCGCGGGCGCGACCGCGTGACGTCATTGAAAATTTTTCTTTAAATATTACTGTTAAAATTTGAGTGTATAGTTTTGTCAACCATGGACAAGCATCACTTGGTTGAAGAACTTGTTGAGAAGCGAAAGTCTGAAGATGAGAATGATACATCTTGTAAAAAGAAACCAAAAATAGAAGACCATCCAGATTCTCCCGATTCATCATTTAATGAAACGTTGTTAGAAAGATATGCAAATAATGTAGAAGTTTATCCTTGCTTATCATCAGATAGTGAAGAAACAAATGATTTATCCGATGACGAAGTGTACGAGTTTTCGGAGGATCAATTGGATTCTGAGGCGGAATCACACGAAGCCGTGGTATCAAATGTGGATACGTCGGCACCATTACCTGCTGCATCGGAATTAGCTTGGAATTGTGAATGTAGTGATAACCAGGTGGATGTAAACTGTATTAGAGATTGTATTGTGAAATGGATTCCCGATGGTTATGTGATATGTTATGCATGTTATTGGAATGAAACATTTCAGTGGGCTCATGAATGTTTTTATTGTGAGGATGACATTTTAGGTATACGTGCATGGTCTGTGTTAATGACTCCTCGTGTACAAGACGAATTGTTTTATATTTACGGATTAACTCATGCTATTGGTCCATTAACAAGAGACTATTTTAATATTACATATGGTGAACTGACGGTTGATATGAATGCACGAGAAGATCTGGTACGCATATTACTTGAAAAAGACAGATATAATCCTGATAGTGAATGTGATTGAACTGTGTTAATAAAATGTCTTGCGAAAATAGTATATGTGTATATTGTAGTGATGATGAAATTAGTGAACAATGTGTTTTGAGAACTATAAACGTATACTTACTCTTTAATCCAATTGTACTGAATCCTGAGAACGTTGGTGATTTTGCAGTGCAGTATTTATTCAATGAAATAACTCTTATTGATTTGTTTGAAGTGTTTGAAGAAAGACATAGTGAAATCTCAAGTATAAACTTTATACGAAAAACGCGTGAATGTTTAAAGAACACTGAATTTGTTGGACAAATTATTCCATTTTTATTGCAACGTAAACATGAAATTTCACCATTTGCTAATGAATACATTATTGACATACAAGGTTTCAAGATTTCAAATCATGAATTTATTATTCGTGAATTTTGTTTAACTGCATGTGATGATACAGTAAATTTGCATTGCTTAATAAGATCACCAGTAGAATATAATTTACTACCGTTAGGTTGTCAAAAACAAATTGATTGGTTAACATTACACTTACATGGACTAAGTTGGAATGATAAATGTGGTTATACTGTATCACACATACGTAACCTTGTATATCAACTTTGTAAACAAGATGCAACCTTTTATTCCAAAGGTGCAGAAAAATCAGTTTGGATTAAAAAGATTTTTGCATTAGATAATGTTATTAATTTAGAAAGTAAACAATGTCCATCATTAAACACATTGCATGCGAACGTATTTAATGATTTGTGTTCGTTTCATGAACAAAATATTAAACTTGAGAAAAAATCCGGATGTGCATTTCGTAATGCACAACAATTATGTTCTTGGTGGAAACATGTAAGATCAACATCATTAACTAATGCATTTGCAAGAATGTGATTTTTGTTGTTGTTGTAAATAAAAACACAAGATTTAAAATTGTAAATAAAACATTTTATTAATGTAATCTACTTGTTTTTTTTCTTTTTTAATATTTTGGTTACATGGTTAAATACAATTTTATCATTTTGTTTAAGATTATTTTTATTGAATAAATTTAAACATGCTTCAAAATTTTTCTTGTGTACAATATGATGAAGAAAATATAGAACGAAATATCCATTGAATTGAATTTCCATCTTGATATGCGGAACTGTTTGTAAAATATATTTTGCAATTTTTATTTAAAAACGTTTTTATTTCTTTTGGAATTGGTAATGCCAGGCTATCAAAGTAATAGCCTCTTTGATTTTCATTAATGAATACACACACCCAATGTGATCCAGTAGAAGCAGAAGTGTCCAAGTTTATGATAAGTCCACTTGGTGGTTGCACATTTTTAGGTATTCTATCAATTGCATAAATTCCAGTAACACTTGCACCAGTGAGTTTATCACGAAGTAACACTTTTATTATATCGTCCGTGTACATGACTTTTTGGAACACATCACATTTTATACACACGTGCATATATGTTGGAAGACTTAGTGACGTATATGAAATATTCTCATGAATTCAATTAACATATTGAAAATATTATTGACAGATATTTTTATAACTTTACCAATAATTATAAATGGTGCTAACGATAGGAAAATACTTTTCACACACTTCATGGTATGACACCTTGCAAACTCTTTTAATAATCAGGCAGTATATTACAATATAGAATGTCTAGCGCCAACTTTGTACTAGTAGAACACATGTAATTTGATTGATTGATTAGAAGTTTACAGTTATACTTCTTTTAGTAAAATGATAATTTTAAAAAGTATTATCGGTATATATATTCCTATCTTTATCAATTTGAATTAAGGAATCGAACTGTGCATATACAATACAAGTTATAGGTTCAGTTAAATTTTCAGAAAAAGAAACTTTGATATTTACAGGTGCATCATGCACAAGGTCCCAAGTGCAGTCATCTAATGTTGCTGTAGGTGAAAGGATAAATGCATAAAGAGTATAGCCGTGTGGATATTCTTCAGGAGTAATAGTATGTGCATCATCTTTATAATATAAACCAGTACCGGAAAACAGAGAATGGTAGCTTAGAAGGTACAAATCATTTTTAAAATCAGGGGTTAGGGGGTTGGGAGGAAAAGATTTTGATCCGACCTGTAGCTGCAGTTTGTTGACGTTAAAGTGTTGAAAATGAAATGGATTTAGTTCAGATTTTCCATTAAATGCCGAATTAGAAACGAACCCAATAACGAGACCTTTAGGTACTTTACCCAAGAAAATATCAAGATTGTATGAATTAACATTTGCAGGAATAGTATAAGATCTGGTTTGAACTCTTGTGAGAGGATATTTTGTTGTTTCCCGAACCATGTTAGTATTAATTTCCATTGCTAAATGGGGTGCAACATCTATACGACGAATATGTAAAGTTACATCTTCAAGTTTTACTTTATAAGAAGTATTTGCAGGAGACATTAAACAAAAACCATCTTTAGTACGATGCAATTTTATACGAAGACCTACTTTATTTACCAGTGCTCGTGGCAATCCAGCAATATCTGTATACAGACGACCATACATTTCAAACGATTTACTATTTTTAACATAATTAGCTCGTTGTTGAAAACCTATATTATCAGAAGTTAATGTATTAAATTGTTTTGCGGTATCTTTGTACCACATACCTAATTTTAAATGTGTAACAGTAGCATCACGGGAATAATTTAATAATGTTTCAATGTATGCACGATAAGGATAAAATCCTGATGATGAAGTAATTAATTTATCATTTAATGAAATGTCAATTTGACTAAATAATGAATGTAAAAAATTATTGGCTGGTGCTACCTTATCATTTTCACCTAAAGGTGTATCATCGGGTTTTGTAATTTTACAACGAACATAAAGATAAAGATATGCAGTATGAATAAATTCACCTGTTTCACCCGGTATAAAAAATTCAATAGGACCATCAGAAGTTAATGTAGAAATAGGACGATATTCAGCATTGATTGAAGACTCAATTGCAGTTTGTGTCATTGGCGTATTAAATAAATCAAAATCATTGGTGCAACATTCTACACTGCCTGAATTAAGTAATGCCATTATGAAAATATATCTTTAACACGATTTATTTTCCTTTTTCGTTTGCTTTTACTTTTGTTTGTGCGTTTATGTTTTGTTGGAGGCCCAAATTGAATAATGGTCGGAGCTTTACGTTTGCGTGCCCGTCTCTTACCACTTCCAGTTAATAACTGACCAACTTTGTTAGCAGCTTTTGTCTTTAATGTTTCACCAGCTTCTTTTACACGTGCGCGAACAGATTCTTTAAACGGTTTATCTTGTAATACATCACCCGCTACTTGTATTCCCGTTTGTAATGCTTGACGACCTATCGTTTTTGCACCTTGTTTAAGAAATGGTAATGCAAATCGAAATAAACCTTGGAAAAAACTACCTATGTCATGTCCCCGTTGATATACAGGTCCTGAAAAGTATGGGATACCATGCCCGTAATGTCGTCTAAATTTCATGTTTTAAATAAATTATATTTTATTAGGAGCACGCTTAAAATGAAGTGTTACACTCAGCGTCCCAGAACGAAATGGCAACTTTCGTCCTGCATGGTCTTTTAGTAGTATTTCAATAGTGTTGAAGGAAAATTTTGCAAGTGGTAAATAATGAATATCTTGAAATGTTAATGTTCGCACTTTACCGTATTTCACATTTGATATTGTTCCAATACGTAATAAAGGTGCTTTTGTATCACCTAAAAACTGATATTGTATGATATCAGTATAAATAAAAATTTGATGTGGATAACCAATATCAACGTACGGTTGTTTAATTCCGCGAGAATAAATTACAAGATTTTTATTTTCAGGAAAACCTAATTGTAAAGCTAATGTTGGTGACAAAGTAACCGATTCAACGCGTTCATTACAATCTACTTGCACAATAGTTGATAGAGAAAATTTTATATCTTTTGATACTTTATTTAATTCATCAATGATATGATGTACAGATGGATAATATCCACTTACAATTTTACTTTTTTGCGGTTCATTGTTCTTTAGTTTATACCAAATAACATTTTCACCATCGGTAACATTATAACATGTTAAAGGAACATGTAATTCAGTTAATCCTACATACCAATCGGTTTGTGATAATTGAATATTATTTTTTAGTTGATTTATAAAATGTGACGGATTATTTTTAGGATACACATCGGTACTAGCATTTGAAACTAATGTGATGTAAAAACTATCATCTATACTTTCAGAAATCATTTTCGTTTAAAGTGAAGTGTCAAGTTGAAGTTCCAAATTGAAATGGCAATTTTAAACCGTGCTCATCTTTTAAGTTTACTTCAATCGTGTTAAAATATGATTTTTCAACTTTTACATAATGTGGTGTGTGAAATAGAAAACATTTTACATGCCCATGTTCAATATTATACGCACTAACTTTACGAAGTATCGGACCAATATTTTCTTGCTGTTTTACAATATCAACACAAACATTAATAATGTTTGGTATATTGTACTCTAAATTACATGGAAATTTTGCTCGTGTTATTGATGGAACTTCTATATTAAAAGGTTTTAGAAAAACAGTATCGTGAGCATAGCTTGTATTTTCATTTAGAAATCCAAGGATATGTTGTAATCCTTCTGTTATACCAATTATACATTGATCTTTTAATTTTAAAGAATGCTTAATGTTAATTTGATTTTTATTTTTATAATATTTTAACATGCGTACATGTTCCGGAATCATATCTAAAATAGATTGAACGGAAGAATAATATCCTGGTATTATATGAATATCATTAATTTCAAGTTCATCATCAATGATGCTTTGAATTACAATTTTATCCTTTTCACGAACATTATAAAAGCTAAATGGTATATTAAGTTGTGTTAATGCAACATACCATTCTCCTTCATTTAAGTGAATAGGTTGTGCAAGCTTTACTATAAATGATGACGTTGTATTATTAGTAAAAATGTCACTACTAGCATTTGAAGGAAGAGTAACATAGAAATCATGTTTTATCGTTGAACTCATTTTGAAGACTGAACAGAACTTGTTTTAATCCATGAATTCATACTTGACGGATAACCTAACCATTTTACATACATCATATCTTTCTTTCGTTTTAAGACTTTTTCAATTAAAATGTTTTGTTTGAATTAAGATTTACTTTTTGTAATTCTTGTGTATAAAATATACCTTTAATTTCTTCCCCATTCCAATCTTTTAATTTATACGTAATAGGATTTGTTGGAATACATTTATCAATAATAAAAATTTCCTGTGACCATTTTGATAAATACCCCTTTTCAAACTTATGTTTATATTTACTAACACGTACATAATCACCTGGATGAAATTTACATATTAATTTCTTTTTATCCAGTTTATCACCGTATAACGTATTCCACACTTGATCTACATTAGAATCATTTACTTTAGCAGGTGCCATTTTAATACTTCTGTGATACGTATGATTATAATTTTTTACAAATTGATCTAAAACATCTATATAACGATATGTATTTTTAGCAGTAAAATAACGATACAATTTTTCTTTTAATGTTCTTATAAACCGTTCTGCTAATGCACATTTAATTTCTGAATGCACACTATAATGATTAATTTCATATTCTTTAAATAAACGTTTTACATGACGATTATAAAATTCTGTACCTAAATCAGTTTGTACATTAAACACGGGTAGTTTAAAGTTTTTTAAAAATTTTTGTGATTGCTTTTACCATTTCAGGACCTGTTTTTGTTTTTAAGGGAACACAATACGCGTATCGTGAAAAAATATCTATACAACACAAAATATATTTATAATTGTTGTTATACTTTGCAATATTTTGCATATCTGCTAAATCCATTTGTAATGTTTCATTTGGTGCACTAACATAATATTGTTTACGTTCAAATACTTTACGTGCGGGTGCGTGCAATGTATAGGCATCTTGAGAAGCTAACCAATCTTTAATTTTCTTTTTTGATAATTTGGTTTTCTGTTGTATTGTTTTAATACTAGATAAAGAAGCAGGATTGGTATAATCATAATATAATTTTGATAATTTTACCATTTTCACATTTTATAATCTTTCCAATTTTTAAATATATTGGCTACTATTGACGGACTTTGTGATTTTTTAATTTTATTATGTGATTTTACTATAGGAGTAGAAATAAATTCACGTGGTACATTAAGATCATCTAATAAACTTTTAAATTCATGAATGCCTATTGGATTTCTTGAATATTTTCGTGTACGTACAACATCATTTATTAAATCTATAATATTAGAACCTGGTATTGTTTTCCCTTCAATACGCACTGTTTCTGATTGATCCCAATGAATTTTATTGGAACTTGTTAACTGTTTTAATAATAGGTCTGTTTTCTTTTGTTGCGTTTTTGGTACTGATTGTAAAATATCAGATGCAAAGGGTGAAATAGAATTATTCTTTTCTTCAGTTGTTTTAACAACATCTTTTTCAATAATAGGTAATGTGATAGCATTTTGTGAAACTGATGAAGTATAATTTAAGTACTGTTGCAATGCTTGTTGATACAATTTCCATTTTTTATCAATACTAAGATCATTACGTTTTAAAATATTATTCATTTCTTCATCTAAACGAGATTGATGTGAATCTATTGATTTCATATTTGCATGCATTTGTTGCATAGCATTTTCAGGAACTAATATCATTTTACGAAATTCTGACATAACTACCTTCCAAATAAACTACTTGCTACTGCACCAAGTAATGGTCCTAAGATTAATGGTAAAAATGCACCTCCTTTTTGTAATAAAATTTTCTTTTTCTTCTTAAGTGATGAACGTTGCGCAGATAAAGCACGCAAGATCTTTTCATTTCTACGTAAACGTTGCTTCTGACGCGAATTTAACGGAATATTTCCTTTTATTGTATTTTTAGCAACTTGTGAAATAGTACGTATTAAATCACCAGACGCATGTTGAATCATTTGCTTCCGCTTTGCACTTTTGCATTTGCACAAAGCACTATCAATGTGTTGTTTCACCTTCAACATCTTGAACTAAACTAAACGTAAACTACAGAATTACTGTCTTTTACATTTGCATATACGTGCAGTGTTTCACCAGGAAAAATATTTGTACGTAATCGTAATGCATCACTTGTTTTTTGCGTTAAATCAAATAACAAATAAGTGTGAGGTTGGCGTGTTACATCTTCGAACACATTTACAACTTGTTTACTATATTGGGGCATGATTTGTCTAGCTAAATATTGTATTTGTAATTTATCACGTGGATTTTTAAATACTATAATATAATGTGCATTTAAACTTATATCACGTGCATGTTTTCCTTTTGGAAATAAATTTTGTACGATGAATATAACAGTTAATTTTTTATGATGTGCATATTTTGTGAATAAGTTTGCAACATCACCATTGGTTTCAGACATTAAGTCATCTAATATTAATAATGAATTTTCTTGTATTTCAAAATTATTCATATCTGGAATTCCTTCTACGAATCTAATTTGTGCACTTGCATCCAAATTTGGTATTACTGCACCATAACACCATACAATTTCATTAAACTTTATAGTAAACATTTCATTGCGTTCATTTAATAAACGATTGACAAAACAGGTTTTACCTGCACGTGAAGGACCAGCAATTAAAATAGTAGAAGGATGTTGAAACTTTAACATCTTGTATTAAACTGAATGCATACAATAGATACTTTACTTTATATACAATCATTTATACACTCACTCAGAAAATTAACAAAATAATGACACTAAGTGTTCTTAAGAGTTTGTGTAACAAACGATCCGTGAAAAATAGAAAAAGAAAATATAAAAATAAATTAAAAATAAATTAAAAAATAAATATTAAAACTTCAAGTGACTAGAAACACAGCATAGCTGTTGTTATGAGTATGCTTTGACCTACAATTTATTTACAAGTTCACAGAAATTTTTAATATTTTTGCATTTTAGTATTTTCGAAACGTAGTTTCTCTTTATGAACTTTAGAAGTGAACCCTAAAGAATTGCACAGCAAACGATCAAATAAATTAATCACTTATAGGTCAGGCTAAAATTACTCTACATATCCATGAGGTAAACTTCGTGTCTTTGGTATAGGTCCAGTATAATGTATGTCGTCAATTCGTTTTCGTTTTTTGTTTACCTCCTGGTGTGTTTTTGTTTCTTTACGTGAAAAGATCCTGAACCCCTGTTTTCGCACAATACTATTTGGATTCTCCATAGTTGTTGAATTTATTTCACCACTAACTAATGCATAGAAGCTCTCAAAGTTTATTTTTTGAGAAGTTCTATCATTCAATGTAATTCCCCTAATTTTGTGTATATATCGAAATTCCCCAGAGGCATTTTTAAGCCTAATACTGAAGTTTTTGGGCCCAAGACCTATAAATGTTACAAACTCCCACCCTTCTTCTATTTCATCAGTCAGATCACCCAAATAGTTTCCAAGCTTTAACGGAGGTTCCTTATCTTTTCTGCAAGTAAACATAATACTGTCAGTGTCACAGTAAATAGCGTCATCAGGTCCTACAGTTACAAGCAAGTCATATAATTCTAGCCTAGCCCATGAGGTAATAAACCCAGCAAGTATGACGTTGGAAAATTCCAGAGGTACATTCTCAGTTTCCAGGTCTTTGTATGTGAGAATAAGATGTTCGTCACCAACTGGAATAACACTATGAACCTCATATCGCGGTGTTGTAAGATACCTATGGAACTCTGCCCCACTATCAACAATCACACACTGCGTCATATCTGTACGTTGTCCCCATTTTCCGTATAAGGAATTGAGGTACAACTTTGCGCATTGCCTAAGTCCAGGGTTCGTCCTAATATTTTCTTTATTTAATTTGATGCCTTCTTGAGCATAATAATCGTCAATGTATTTTTGTTTGTCTTCTTCAGTTTTGCACCAAGCAGGATAGCCTGAAGCTTCCTGCTTCATTTGAAGAAACGTATTCACATAGTCCCGGAATAAACTAGGTGAATTCCGATCTTCAGAACCCATAAGTTGGAATTCCCAAATTTCATATATTTTGACGATTTGATAACCGTTTTCAAGAGCACGGTGAAGCTCTGGTGTACAAAAAGTTCCAGTCATTGCGCGTTCAGAATCGCTATGTGTGCAATTGTCAATACTTTCTTCTTCCATACATGTTCTACAAAGTCCAAATAGTAATCGACCTTGTGCCACGTACGGGAGAATGGGAAAAAAGAGTTGTTTTGGAGCCAATACAGTACATTTTATAATCCCATTTGTTTTTCCCACATCTGGGAAAACTGGCCCCTTATGCACCTTAGGTGGTCCCACCGGAAGAGGTTTCCTTGCCATGTCATGGGGGTATAACGATGTAATATGGTAATATTTTACGGTTTCATTATCCGTACAATCCACATACGAACGAAAGACTTCTGTACGTCCTCCGTTATAGCAACTCTTAGGAATAAGAAAGTCGCTTGCATTAGTGCAATGTTCTTTAAGGAACTTTTGCAACTGTACATCTGTGCGAACTTTATCATCCCAAGAGCACTCCCATATTTCATACAAATTCATTTTTAGAATTTCCTTGAAATATTTACGACGGAGTTCCGTATGTTCGTATCTTTTTTCGAATGTGTTATACGGTCCATGTGCGTTATCTACTACGGCATTACGGTTATACGGGAAACAAAGCCGGCACCCGTGCCAGAAACAGCCCAGAAATTCAAAAACAGCGTTAAGCTCTGCGTGGTATCCGTCAACATTATACCTTCCAAAAGATTGTTCTCCATTTCGTCCAGCATGCTGGATTTCTATACCCAATTGGTGTTCCATATACAGTGGAGTCTCGTTAATTCGAACTTGGATAATTCGAAATATTGGATAATTCGAACAGAAGTTCATTCCCCTTGAAAACTGTATTGAAAACAATAGTAAAAAGTCGTGGATAAATCGAACTTTTGAACCTATGTTTTGGATAATTCGAAGTAAATACAGTTGAAAATTTTTAATGTTGGACATATGTAAACAGAGAAATACAGTTTTAACGTGTTTTCAGTTATCCAGATGCAGCCATTGGGAAGAGTAATACAAAAGATAAATAGAAAATCTATACAATGATAAAGATGAATGTAAGTTGAGAAAGAAGTAAAGATAGAGAACGTGTGGCAATCTCATCTTGTTTCAGAATTGGTTCAAAATTTAAGATGAATTGTTGATAAAGTCAACCAAATGTTATTAATATCGTATTCCACGCAATACATGAAATTCAAGATTTATTGACCGTACAAAAACAATCAAATTTAAGCAAATAAGGTTTATGACTTCTTAAAAGTGAGAACAGAATATTCAAATTGTTACTGGTGTTTAATTGTTTGGACTATTCAATGTATGTTGTAGTGTTGTACGTAAATATATTTTCCATTGTAACGTAGTTTGAATTATGTGGAGTCAAAGTCGTTTGTCAGTTTCCGTTTGTGTATTCGATCACGCAAATAATAAGCTGCTTTAAAGGTCAAGTCTACACTATATGAATATGTTTTTGATGCACAATACTTTGGTTTGTTTGTTGTTATATATGTAAAAATGAATGTTGTTGGATAATTCGAATTTAGGATAATTCGAAGTTTTTTCTTGTCCCCTTGGACTTCGAATTAAAAAGAGTCCACTGTTAGCCATTTTATTGCTTTTTCACTAGTTTTAGTTTTATGATGGAACCCCAAAGGTGGTATAACAGAAATACTTTCTTCAGGAAGATATGATATACGATACGTTTGCATGGCTAAACTTGCAATTGTAGACGAAACAAGAAAACATTGTAACCCATCCGTTTTCTCTTCTATAATATTAGTAAATTTGATAACAGCTTCTGTGAGAATTCTCACATCGTTTTCACAGTACTCCAGCATTTCCTTTTGCAAATTAAATTGCTCTCCCAATCGCACACGTTCTTCGTGCCATGCCTCCAACAGCTGTTTTTCTTCAGCACTCCGCGATTCAGGGTCATAGTATTCTATTCCCGGATATGGTCCTACATAATTTTGATTTTCTAAAGTATTAAACAAATATGGGAAATCTCCCTTCTTCAAATTTCCAGAAAGCCCTAATGTCTTCGGTAATTTGCTTAATTTCACCCCAAGAAAAAGAAAAGAATTTCTAAAAATGATTTTATCTCGAATAGAAATACTAAAAATCTTTTGACCCTGAATTAAAGTTTTTGGAATAATATGCTGGGACTCAATGAGAGATCTGAAACAGAAAATGTTGTCATATTTACCCCCATTATGTGCCACTACGCAAATCTTAATAAATAGAGGTCTATCTAATAAAATATGTGTAATAAACTCATCAATGGTTTTAAAAGAAAACGAACGATTACCGTTTTCATCACCACATGTAGTGCAGGGCTCATCAATGTTTTTGTTTATGCATACATGGCAAACATGTCTAAGGCAAACTAGGCAAACTTCATGTTCCCTTTCCCCACGCTCATTTTCCGGCTTGAGCATGGTTTCCACGTCATAAACAATATAAAGAAACCTCTTGATATGAGTTGGTTTCAGTTTCTTCACATAACATGTGTGACCTTCCTGTACATGTTCACGACATGTACTACAAAAGTATTCCCCACATGTATGATCCGATTTCCGTCTTCTTAAATCATAGATTGCATTACAGTTGGTGCAAACTTTAACATATTCACACACACTTTTGCCAACTTTATTACCTTTCAAGTGATTGTCAAAACATTCACCCCTAGTAAAGTATCTGTTGCATGCATTACATTTCATTTTATACATGTTAATATCTCGCTGATGACAATGTTCACAAGATGAACACACTACTTCACACTTATGTGTTCGAGGATTTCCATTATAACCAACTAAACAATGTAAACAATACTTTTTCATTCTTAAAAATGAAGTAATGGTTCTAATTGGCCTAAAGTGACCAATACTCCCCCTTTCGTCATAATAAATGTAAATTGGTTTTGCAGCCTGTAAATCTGTTCGCTCTACTTCTGTTCTTGGGTAACGTACTCTAAATTCCCGTATTGTTTCCGGAACTTTTTCATAAATAATAATTTGATAGTTTGGACTTAAATGTTTTTGCAATAATTCAACATCATTAAAATCGCATCCATTTTTACCTTTAACACTAACACCTGCACGCGTACAGAGGGCAATAGCTCTATGCTTTAATGTGTTTCGATCCGGGTCTGTTAAATGACTTAAATTTTTCCGGTTTTCAGTATGCTTAGCTATGCCCCAAGCGATACTCTTTGGCAAACAAAGTTTGTCCGTATCGCTCCCCGGAAGTTCTACTAAATGCTGTACTAAAAATTCGTTCAGGGGTAAATATTTGTTCAGTGAGGAATTATTACTTCTACTTTTTCCAGCACCGAACATTACGTTTACTATTTGAAAACGAAACAGAACATGATGACCTAAAAGGAAGTCTTCATTACTATTTAACACTCTAGTAATAGAAGCTAAGATGGATTGTGCAGAAATATCTTTGCGGCGTCTCCACGGAATATACATTGCCTTGTTATCCTTACTATTTGAGGAATCAATGTACATCCCAACAAAATCATTAGGTCTCACATCAATAAGTACATTATTTAATGCGAAATTCATTAAGTTTTCAATATAGGCCGCAGGATTTCTAATGTCTTGATTTCCCCCTGGCCTAACCGCAATTTCATGTCCCACCAAGTTAAACTTAGTGAAACTTTTTCTGCTTTCACGTACCACTTCGAAGTTACCTTCCCCTGTATTTTCAACATCTTTTTGTGCGCTACGTTGCACCATAGGGACGTACCCAGACGTTCCGGGCTGTGGAGACCTCATCCCGTAACCCCGAGTATCGCGTGAACATTGTACACTTGATTGTTGTATTTCCTCAGGTACAACATTCATTTGATTTTGTCCAGTTTCAGATAATTCATTAAACAAGGCCTCCACATAGTCAGATGTTCCATATTCATCACGATTCACAACCACAGCGGAATTTTGATTCATGTGTGTACCATCTGTCTCATTTAGTAATTGTTCATTAAGGATTTCATCAATTAAATTAAAGTCTTCTTCTTGAAGTGTATTTTCCAAGGGTTGAATTTCTTGGTGGACCGAAGTTACGGGATTCTGAACAACAGATGGCACCACGTTATTAATCGAAATAATTCGCGAACCATAATTACAAAATTCGGCTACCTCCGCTGCATTTATCCTATCAACCTGTCCTTGATTAAAATAATTTAAATGTAGAAATTTATCATGTGCCCACTGGTACATGACTTGTTCACGGAAAAATCCGTGTGTAAACAAATCAACAATGTCAGCACTAGACATTGCGTATTGTAAGATTACCGCCTGATCATTTTGATAAAATTGAAACAGAGTGGAAAGCAAGGTATCATACCTTTCAGTTCCCCGTAGGCCTTGGCGTTGCTTATCCATAATACGCCACCAAGTCTCCAACACGCGCTCCTTCGTGTGCAGGCCTTCTATAACAGCAGCCAGGTAAATTTCGTCGATTTCATTGAACTCGTTTACCAACGATGCGCCGAGGAATTCCATCTGAAAAACATACATAAAATAATTTTAAGTATTTTATAAACAAATACATACAACATATACAATAGAATTTTCATCTTAAAAAATCTTCAAAACTGCTATACTGTGGAAATATTAAAATTTTTAATAAAACACTTAATGAGTGTAAACCATAAAATATTTAAAAATATGATTTGAAAATAATAAATACATGTGTTCGCTAAAATCGTTATACACAAATGTATTAAGTTTAAATAATTGTATTGCTTTATTCAAATACTCGCATATATATCAAACCTAATAAGTATAATTTTCATTAACATTCAATATTTCTTTCAAAATCAACCTTAAATGATCAAGTATGTATAATATAAATGTACTTACGATTTTCTTCTAATTTAATCTGCTAACTCTGCTGGAAGTCTCACAACAATTCTTTTTTTTTCCTTTAGCGTTTTTTATGCTCCCTCTTGCGCTCTCTGCTGTTCTTAAAATCTTCTTTATATATGTACAACTGCAACAATATAATGAATATTACAATACTTCTTTTATGTATTAACTGTGATATCTTTATTTTAAAGAATATTAGCTTAAATTTGCACAAGCAATAAAACACGTCATGCAGTTGTCCTCGCCAACAAATCTATGATAACATTCCCTGAACAATGCAGTATATATACACTACAAGATAATAAACTGGTTCAAACCAGTTTCAACATGTTTCAACACATGTGCCAACACAAACAAAAAAATCGCTGATAAAACAATAGTAAGGGAGAAAAAACAAACGAATACCGCGCCAATGAAAATACTTTACTAATAATAAGGAGAAAAATACCGAAAACAATCTTTATACCGTCAAACAAAATCTTTACTACTCGTACTGATATAAATTCCGTTTTTTTTCTTTTTTCGTAAAGGACAACAATCCTATTGACGGCATCACAATAGGTAAAATTTTTTATTATTATTTTCGAAACAGTTTCTCTTTATGAGCTTCTATAAAAAGCAATTCAATAAATAATCACAATCAAAGATTGTTCGAATAATCGTTACGACAAGTCAAATAAATAAGCTGAGTATGCTTAGCATACGATCCAACAATTTGTAGGTTCACAATCTACGATTGTTCAGAGCTTCTATAAGAAGCGATCCAGTAAATAATCACACTGCATGTGTTCTTAAGAGTTTGTATAACAAACGATCCGTAAAAAAATAGAAAAGGACTTATTTATAATTTCGGAACATATTTCGTCGGAGTGCTCTTTAAAAACGTGTTCAGAGTTTGCTATGCAAACGAACCAACTAAAATTCCATAAGATACTAAAACTGTATTAAATAATCAACTCAATTAAAATATGTATATATACTACATCCTATAGTATGCACAACATTCACATTAATACTAACCGGTACGTATCCTGTGCATTCCACTTACAACAAACTAATATATTCCCAATACAAATTAATATGCACTGTACGTATTTGCTATACGTACTATAATTAAAAATCAAACGTAAAATAAAAAATGGTGAAAAATTAATTTATACTGTACATATACCAATCACTATGACTATTTTAATACGTACAACATATAAAACAAATAAATATAAAAATGTCGAAACATGAATACTAATTAGTAACCAATTGCTATACATAAACACAAGTTAATATTTGTTTACTATAAATGTTATCGTTACCCACTACAGTTTATAATATATCGAATAAAAGAGTCAATAAAATATGTTTGCCGTATAATGAGCCAATAAACCTCATACAAAGTGTTAGTGTGTATACGTGCAATGGTATAGTAATATATGTATTATAAAATGAACATGTAAGCTTCATACAAAGTGCTAGCCAACCATTATATATTTTTCCTATACCTAAAAAGTAAAAATCTGTTAATATTTCCTTGCTGTCTAAAATATGAGTCGGTATGTATCATATAAAGTGATAGCTGGTATACGTTCATTCAAATAGTAATATATGTATGCTGTAAACCTAATACAAACTGCTTTGCTATCCATTCACTGACATAGTAAAATTATATGGCCCGTATGGGAACCACTACGGTTCTGTGCAGTGTTTTATTCCATATACTGTAGCAAAGGTGAAAATGTTCCCATTAATATTAGTACTAACTGATATCCGGTATGCATTGATCATATGTACTATACTTTATTACATATAGCGCCTGAAACGTACTAATATAAACATGGCGAAAAAGTTTCACGATTACTAAAAGCTAGCCGGGCAATGTGTAAATGTACAATGGTCTACTAATACTTTATTATAGTAACAAATCTCCAATACTTTATTATATTCTAATATAAACCCTTCATGCTAATATTACGTAATATGAGGTATATTTCACATGTATTATGTGTATCAATATATATATATACAAGGCATAAAAATCAAATTTTGCCAATACTAAGTGCTAACCTTCATATATATCATCTACCGCCCCTATTTGCTATACATAAACACAATCAAACTAAATTATAGAGTATCCATGCCACCCAGTGTACGCCAATGCCTGTATTATGCAAGGTCGCCATGTTTATTACACATAATGTATATAAGGAAATCCCTGACGCTATTGTTTTCTTACGTTATACGTTTACTGATCATCCATTAGCAATAATGTATACTATGTACACGATAGCAGTCGCTAACATTAATAGTGTGTTACCTACTGCGTATACTATCAGCTATACGTCTACTTTTACCATTCATAGGATCTAATGTATACTATGTACACGATAGCAGTTGCTAACATAAACAATGTGGAAGCTATTCCATTTAGTACGCGCTTTGCGTCTATTTTCTACAACTTTAGGCATTATTCTGCTATGTATATAACATAACATGGCTTTCAGCTAATGTTGTATCTTTCATACCATGTCGCTCTCACCCTCTATACAAGTAAATTACATATCCATAAGTATAATTATATACGTCATCCCTTAATGCCATTTTCAACCATCGCCTTTACTGCATGCTTTGCAACTATTTTCCATTTTCCGTACGCTATATACGCCATCCGTTCATGCTGTTGTCACCCATTACATCCATCTATTTTTTTACCCTTCCGTACGCTATATACGTCATCAATTAATACTAGCGTCACTCAACATGTTAACTATCCAATGTACATGTATATTGCATTTTCCATACGCTATCAGCTACACGTCTACTTTCAAAATCATAGGATCTAATGTATACTATGTACACGATAGCAGTTGCCAATGTCTTCACATCATGCCTTCCCGCTGTTATCCATTAAATTTGCTATACACTGTTCACCCATTTGCAATATTGTATGCTACATATAGCACACCATCTATTATTGTGGTCATTTATTACCATTACTACTCACGGTATACCTATACGCAATATAGTATGCTTTATATAGTACAGCATCTATTATTGTGGTCATTTATTGCCATTACTACTCACGGTGTACCTATACGCAATATAGTATACTGCATATAGCACAGTATCTATTGTTGTGCATATTTATTGCCATTACTACTCACGGTGTACCTATACGCAATATAGTATACTTTTTACAACGTGACATTTATTCTCACTAATATTCACTGTACATAAAACTTTACAATGTCGGCCATCTTTCTTTTAAATCTGCTGCTTTGCATACTATAAGCGGCCATTTCCACAAATATCTCTTACGCACGCTTCACCATAATACGCTACCGTCAAAACCATATAGGCAATGCCCGCGTTTTTTCATCGCACCACAGCAAAAGGCGGGTTGCATATACTTCGTCACGAAAATTCCTCGTGCCGCTGCAAACTCTTACTCAACAAAAATAGCGATCACGCAAAACAAATGGGGTTCCATACACAAAATCGTTCACAAAAGTATATTCCGCATACATATAAAATCAGTTTACTATAAATCAAGTAAATTCCTGTTCTTTCATTCAAAACATGTACAGTTTCTACTATACATTAGTATCAGTTACCGTAACGTAAAGTGTGTTAATGTGTTCTGCCATATGGACATTAGGTAAGTAAACTATTTCTTGTTTTATTCCACTATTCATAAGCTCGGACCAACACGACAATATACTAACTTAAATTTCATCATTGTCTGCAAGCTAAAATGTTAAAACATTCATCTCTTGTACTTGGGGGGTCCCCGTCAATTATTTCAACATTTTTTTTCATAACAAACATTAAGTTTGGATTTATTTTTTTTATAAATTGTGGGAAACAAAGACCGTGTGCGTGCAATTTTTTCGTGGTTGCTTCCACTTTCTATATACTTTTTTCTTTACAAGTTTCATAAAACCATTACTGCAAAAATGAGCGTCTCCTTTTACCTCACCGGCATAATCGTCGGACGTAACACAATAAAATCGTTACATAGTTCTCTCAATATTTCCCCTTCTCCTCCCACATATTCATTCCGCCCATCATCGTTCTGTTACTTTAATCATACGTCTCCCGTTAAACTCAAAACTCACATTTCGGAAATGTACCATACTTTGTATGCCAAAACAGTCTCTTTTTTTTCCTACATATTTAAATAAGGCAATGTCATTTAAAACTTGTACACCATTTATTCATTCATTCAAAATCTTTATGTTCGCCATTGCTTGTTATAATTACTCTGCTAAAAGAAAAACAAAATGGTGGAAAACCACCAATGACCAGTCTATCTTAACCAACACTCCACCCATTAAAGTCAACCCTTCTGTCAATGTTTTCAACACCCTCTGTAAGATAACAATATCTTTAGCCCTGCCTACTGTCCTTTCAACAGCTTAAAACTCCTTCAGGTCAATTTTCAAACCCCCTGCCAGATAGCAAAATCTTAAGCCCTGCCTACTGTCCTTTCAACAGCTTAAAACTCCTTCAGGTCAATTTTCAAGAGCTACGCCCTCCTGTCATTCAACGCTAGTGATAATTAACAAGACTTCAGCCATTTTAAAAATCAAGCAAAGTCTCTTTATTATTTTTATAATTCTGTTTTAAAACAAATAAGAAAATAAAAATTCATTTCTTTTCTTTTTTCAAATAAAGCTCTTTTAACTTCCAAGTTTAAATCGCTTGCCTTCAAACCCCAGCACCAAAATAAACATCCGTTGTGGCTAGCGTACGCATCTTTACCTTCAAAAAGCCAAATTCCATTCCCCGCAACAGCTAACATACGCGTCTTTGCCGTTGCAAAGCCGGGTTCCATTCCCGGCAATGGCTAACGTGCGCGTCTTTGTCATAGCAAAGCCGGGTTCCATTCCCCGCGGCAACGGCTAGCGTACGCGTCTTTGCCATAGCAAAGTCGGGTTCCATTCCCGGCAATGGTTAACGTGCGCGTCTTTGCCATAGCAAAACCGGGTTCCATTCCCGGCGCCATCTTATGTCTTTCAAATTGTTAATATAATCATTACAAGCAAAGTCTTGTAAGCATATGCAACAATATAGCCTCGCTGAAAATAATTAATAATTGCCAATAATTGAGTTAATTCAAAAGCAACTCAACAATCAAAGTACTACCATTATATATATATATATATATAATAACAGGCATTTATCTCATCTTATATTTTTTAATATTCAATTTATATAAATAAATAAAATTCCTTACCTTCAATAATAAATCCAGTCGTTCCAATCAAATTACACCGTCTACAAACAACTTAGCACTTAAAAACACAACATTAAAATCGTGTAAGACAATAGACTTTATTTATTAATCAGTTTTTGCTTCTTATCCACAAAAGGAGGAGGGATTTATCTTCCCCCACGTATTTCATCCCACGATCATGCAAACGAAATCAATATCTCTATGCTTGTTATCCAAAACTTCCCTTTTGCCCACGCAAAAAGGAGGGAAGTCTGCTCCAATTAAACAAGATGATACACATATCATTACTTCCTTTGATATTCTAATCAAACACACAAGTTACGTGACTCAAAGCATATATTGCTTTCCCCCTAACTAACAAATTATACGTGACTTTATTCATATCTTATATTCAATTTCCGCTACAAAAGGGGAAAAAAGAAATCATATCACAGCCTCTTCCGCTCTAATTAAAATTATCATAAAAGATTTTTCAAAGTATCAAACTTTCTTCCGCTCCAATTAAAAATTATCGACTCACAAAATTAATCATTCTTGATAATTTTTTATCACTTCCGGGTCTAATCTCCCCCAGTGCTATTCAAGGGAACACACAGTGATAATTTCCACTGTATACTATAGGTTTTAATATGGGAATTAAAGTCTTATCGAACCCGGACTTCCTGGGGACATAATGGAATACAACTACTGTCTAGAACTTATGTCTTCAGCACTTCACTTTCGACACAAGCTACTTTCTTTATAGGTGAAAAAAGAAAGAAATCGCTGGGAGCAAGGTTAAGGCTCTAAGGGGAAAGATTGAACAATTATCTTCGATATCTTTTAAATTGTCTCAATAGTACAAATAGCTGTGTGTGGACGAAGGTTGCCACGGATCAGAAAAATTCCATAGCGTAACATTCCTTTCCGCCGATTTTGTATGCCACGTATCAAATAATTCAGTGTTTAGCAATACACATCTGCTGCAATTGTTCGTCTTGGTTCCAAGAATTCATGAATTCTACAAGAATCCCATCCTTTTGGTGCAAAAATACGATTGGCATGGTTTTGTGAACTGATGGTGTTTGTTTGAATTTTTAGACTTACGAAAACAAGACTGCCGCCATTGTATCGGTTGGTACTTCGACATCCCAGTGGCGTACGATATCTATGTTTCATCCTCCGTCACTATGTGATGAAAGAGATAATCTCCATCCTCCCACCAACGAGGCAAAAAAATTATGTGCAGCTGTAATTCTTTGCTCTTTGCTAGCGTCTGTATCTTTTGCACCGACCTCGCACACAAATTGTGATAAACCAGCTTGTCAGTCACAATTCGATGCACTGTTTTGGCAGACAATTCTGGAAACTTTTTGGCGATTATAGTTATTGTGGTAACGACAAACTTTCTCGTTAACGCGTATAAGATCGTCTGTCTGAACATTGGGCCTTCCGCTACGTTCATCGTCATGGATATTTGATAGCATTTCCCGAAACTCTCTACACCATTGCCTGGCATTCCCTTCACTCACTTCTCTCTGTCCGTAAAAGGCACAGAATTCCCTACGAATGTCATCAGCATTCTGTCTCATGGCATTCAGATATAGTTTGACATATCTCACTTGACATTTAGCAGAATTTTGTATTACGGCAGCCATTTCACGTTACTGCTATTTGCACGTACGCCAACTCCACTCGGGCGATTCTATTTCCGTTGCAAGCACAGGATACTAGGGCACGCTCATGCACATACTCAACTTCAATGTTGCGAACCTCGTGTTATATATATATATATATATATATATATATATATATATATATATATATATATATATATATATATATATATATATATATATATATCGGCCCCTTTTTGACATGTGCTTCGTACGAAATTACCTTGGCATCGGACCATTTCTTTCAGATCTTAACTTCTTTTTGCCAGACATTGTATTAGTAATACTATCATTAAAGCAGAATTGAGAATTCGATGCTGCATCTGAAATTGCAGAAGAGTTCACGTATAATCAATGAGGTAAAAGGAAGCAGGACTGAAGTATGCGCCACATAAACAAAATTGGGAACCACTGTTCTGGATTAAATTAAGAAAAAATCAGAACAAATTTACAGAACGAAATGAGACGAGAACGGCTTTCTGGGAATCGAGGAAGAATTCTTCGTGAATCGAACGAGACAAGAATTCGACAAAAATTACGAGGCGAGACAACCTTATTTCTCGTCTCATCTGGTGGACAACATAACAGAAAATTCCAAAATTGGTGGTTTACTTTTGGTATGAATTGGGTCTGCAGTTGAATATAACTGATCAAAATTCAATGCTAAAGTACAAGAGACAAAAGTTTTTTATTGGAGAATAATTAAAAAAAATGCGTATAGTAAAACATGCGCTGTAGACTTCCTTGTGCACTTAGTTTATTCTACGAAGACAAAACTTCTTTTTTTTTCTTATTGTTGTATTCATTGCTCTAATTATTGAAAGTTTAGGGTTACTAGGTGGTCGGCGTTCCAGTTACCATGGATATAAATGTATTGTTGAACTTCCCAATGGGGCGAAGAAACAAGATGAGTTACGTGAGCGCATGCTAGAAAATAATTTTAAAAAAATTGGATACAAGGTGATATAAGCGAGATAATTCGTTTATTTTAAGCACATCAAGTGTTTTATATATAAAGACGAGACTAAATAAATAAAAAGACTACACTTGGATTTATTTACGACCACAATTGGTTATCTATGCGCATACTTTTTCTACTTATCAGTGCACATAGTGGCAGTGATTCATAATGGACAGAAAAAGTAAGCCTGAAGAGCTCCCTGGTCCATCAGTGTTAGGACAAAGGACTGGAAGCCATCACCATCAACCGCCTTATGAACGTGACCCAGAGCCAGACGTCCCATGTGGCGCGCACGAAATACCGGGGTCCCAATTTTTACCCCCTCATAAATCATAGTTGTAAAATGTCAAAACATACTGTGTTAAAACAGCAGATGGCTTTTTCAAACGAAGGCTTTTGAGGTACAAGTTTTGTAGTCATACATGGTTGCCAGTGCACGGACTGGAGAGAGGAGTTTGTCCAACGATAGAATATTTCTGTACCCCCAATAAAATAAGGAAAAGGCACGGAGCAATAAAACTACCACACGTCTTGACCACAAATTTAGGAGAGAAAAATTGGCACGCGACACATTGAGTGACAGGTAATAAACCAACCGCTCAATGCGGAGAATCGGTCTTTTGAAAAATCTTCTATATTAATCAATACATTTTACTTTTTGTAAAATATTAATGCTTTCACAAGATAAATAAAACTGTCACTGTTCATTGGATCAGTCATAAACATATATATATATACAGTGGCGGATCCAGGATATAATCAAGGGAGGGGCTAAACTATAGTTTGCACTTTTATCCAGTGTAAAGCAGGATTGAAGCCCATTTTATCCAGTGTACACTTGAGCGTCCACTATATATATTTTAAATCAATTGATCAGTGTTGACAAATTATGTTCCAGACTGCAAATATTATCTTTGTATATATTAAAATTAAGTTACTTGAAATGAAATTTATTAGTTTAATCAGGAATGTCATTTATTTATTTATGCCCCCTAAGTCTGAGGTGTATAATGAAATACTAATGGAAAACGTTCATTAGTAGATAACATTACTCCAGAATATGTTTCAATTAAATTCAATTTCTTTAGTCATTACGCAACACCAAGGTTATGAAGGACGGAACGTGGGCCTTGAACAGCCACCGGCGGGTGTGCAGACAATCATATAAGATCAACTTTCTCAGAATAAGTATTTTCCACCACACTGTCTCACTTTCCAGAGAGTTGGATTAGAGGATCACGCAACTGTCCTGACATGACCAACTCAAATAATTTAAATTAAAAATATATCGAGTACTTAAGTCTTCCAAACATAAATAAATGAATAACCTACCCATTCTTTCTCAGTTTTATAAGTTTCTGTGCAAGGGGCATATATATCTGATATCTCGCTTATTGTTTAAGAACAGCGAGACAAAACTTTTTCCTATATAAATTTTCTTTTTGTCATTATCTTTTCAATGATATATGAAATTACATACTTTATCATGTAAGATTTTCGGATAGTCACAGCAATAGGTTACACGATGACACAAGCAGAGCATTCCATGAAAATATTGTTTTCAAAAAGATTGGAGACATCATCAAAAGGTTCTGTTGTTTTTCCTGCTCGCAATAATTTTTTCTTGAAAATGGTTTGTCCTGGAACAGAGTTGTAGAAATATGTGGTGATGCAGCTCCAGCGATGTTAGCTTCGCAGTCTGGATTTATAAAGCTGGCAAAGAACAAAAATTCTACAGTTATGGGTTTGCACTACTTAATTCACACACAAGCCTTAGTACAAAAAAAAAAAAAAAAAAAAATCAGAAAACCTGAAGCAGGCATTATCACTGGCTATTAAAGTTGTTAATTTTGTCAAGTCAAGTGCTCTGAATGCTCGCCTTTTTGAGATTTTGTGCTGTATCCATATTGAAGTTCGTTGATTGAGTTAAATACCACTTTTCATATCCCTCATATGTCTCAAATTTTCCGATATTTCGACATAGGGCCATCTTATTATAACAGTTGCAAACCAATCCCTTTTTCCTCCCACCTTTCTCTTCCCCTTCTAAGGAAATCCAGAAAATGCAGAAACAATTCTTTAACTATTTTAAATGAAAAGTCTAAATAAAATAAATTATGTCTCTAAGCTTTAGGAATTTCAAGATATGGCTATCTTATTTTACCAATTGCAGCATCCACCAATTTTCTTACCGCCTTTTTCACTTTCTGCTTTTCTCTTTCCTTCTAAGGGAAATATCTAAAAACGCTGAAACACATCTTTAATAACTTTAAATGAAAAGTCTAAATACCAAATTTCATGTCTCTAACCTTAAAGGATTTTGAGATATTTTCATTTTGTTATAACAATTGTAACCCCATTCCTTCCCCTTCTTCCATTCTAGGGAAAATACCAAAAACCGACGAAACACGTGTATAATTATTTTAAACGGCAAGTCGGTATACCAAATTTTATGTCTCTCTCTGCCGTCAGAGATTCGGAGATATGGAAATGTTAGTATAATTATTGCCAGCACCCTTTCCTTCCTTCCATATCGATTTTCTAAAAATCCCTATTTAATGGTATCCCACATTACAAATCCGATGCACTGTAAAAATTTAAAGTTTCCAGGTTAAGAAATTTGACCTTTGAGTTGTTCAGTCATGTAGGCCTTACTGTGTCCAGTGGTGGGTCGATGTGTCCGAGGTTCGATCTCAGCTCTTGGCAAGTGAGTTTAGTGACTGACAAGTTGTGTGCGCGAGTTTTCTCGGTATTCTGTTACCTTCGGCTTTCTTTATTCAATCATTATCATCAATAGAGCCCGGATTTCGATACATAAACAAACCCCAAAATATTCATGCAAACATGCACGAAAAATACAGTATAAAAATATGCACTAAAATATGCATTTAAAAATTTAACATATGCACTGAAATATACACTAAGAAAATAAAATATCAGGTTCTTACAAAAATATCTTATCTTAACGATCTCTGTTGCAATGAAATATCTTCCTTACGTTTGTTTTTTTTTCTGTCAACTGTGTTTATCAGTAAGAAACGTTTTGTAGATCGAAAAGTTTCTTTCTACATCAGCAGAAGTCACTCGTACATGTGAAATACATGAAATTCTTCCTGTGTTACATTCTCTTCCTATTCCATGTTTTCACCATTAAGTACATTTGTAATGGCAAAAATTGTTTTGTACCCGGATTTTTTTTTTTTTTTTTTTTTTTTTGCCAAATACTTTGCAAAGTTTATCTGACGCTATTTTGGCAAGACCATGAATTGTTTCACTGGACAAAGTCTGCGATAATTCGTTCAACAAGGAGAGTGAATGCTGCAAAGCCTTCTTACAGGATTCCAACTGTCTGACAACTTCAGGTATTGCCGAGAAGTGGTTATGTATGTACTTAATTTTGTTCTCAATGCCACTTGTAGAGAAACATTTTTGAGATACATAAATAGCGGCTGCATCATCGGGACTTAGTGAGTCTATGGCTGTCTTCATTTATTTTTAAGATATCTGTATAATACTGCACAGCTTGGAGCCACGAGCTCTTCACTGGATGAGAAGATACTGGAACATTTGTCGCAACTTCGCGAAAAATACGTAAGCGCGATGGAGCTTTCACAATAATTTATTTACATTTAATACTAGCGCGTCTACTGGTAGATATTAGCATTTGGTTGTTTCAGTTATTCAACACTTTCTGCTATTATTCTGTACAACATTTTGTTCTACACTGCGTTTACAAACGGAGTCAGTTCACTTTAAATATAGCCTACTTTCATGTGATATACTCTCAAATATGCTAGTAAGCAGCAATAAAATTCAGGAATATGCAGTATCCTGCAAAGTTTACAAAGATGCATACACATTGAAATTCACTCAAAATATGCACTTACATGCACCATTACATGCATCTCAAACGAATTCTTGCAAGTCCGTCGGAAGGAAGAAAACATTTTCCATACGTTCTTGCATGTCACTATAAACATGCATTTCGCATATAAATCCGGGCTGTAATCATCAACGTCTTCCTTAACCTCAGTGCATAATCATGGGACGCTAAACTACTACTACTACTACTACTACTACTACTACTACTACTACTACTACTACTACTACTACTATTACTATTACTACTACTACTACTACTACTACTACTACTACTACTACTACTACTACTAATAATAATAATAATAATAATAATAATAATAAGGATCACATTATAGTTTTATAACCAACATTGCACACCTGATTCATGACAATAAATTTACTCTTCTAGTCAACTCTAGGACTTGGTACCGTACTTCAATTAAATTTATGCATGTATCATTAAATTTTAAAATAGTTTTGAGTGTACCGTTTGTTCCCCTAGTCCGTGGAATATTTAATAACAATATTTAAATACTGATTCTCACATAGGGTACTTTATTATTATTATTATTATTATTATTATTATTATTATTATTATTATTATTATTATTATTATTATTTGCTTTTTTACTACCTACATGAATTACTTTTCTCTGTCTATCTATACTAATACAATAAAATATCGTTTATGTGTGTCTGTCTCTCATCGGCTCTCCGCAGAGAAAGACGTGACCTAGAGCTATCAAATTTGGTAGGTTACTAGATCTAATTCTATATGAAGCACTTTCTTCTTTATTTCGCCACTGAAGACATTATAGAGGACTCGAAATTTATGCATAAAGTGAGATTAATAATTCCCGGGCAGCCGGATATTAGTGTCTAATTCATAGTTTTCGGTGTCACTTAGACGAATAATAACACTCCCGAAGCCGTTCAAGTTATATTCTCTACCCATTATCATCGAGGGGGACGGAGAGAAAAACAGTACATCCAAAATCACCGATATTAGTATCGAATTTGCAAGCTGATTGGTGTCAGTCATGATGACATTGAAGCCCAAGTTTAGGCAGAAAGGGGCATGTCAGTTGGCCCGGGAATAGACAGGTACAACCAGGCGCGGACCAAGGCAAAATTTTCACCCGGGCAAAGTGACTTTCTGTCACTTTCTCCAAGTTCTAACATATATTTTACATTTTATTCGAGTGATTTTAATATTTTAAACCCATTGTTCAAAGAGAAAAATTAATATTCAAATACATGACATATGTAGATATATTTAGTACTTAAAAATGAATATGGTATCAGATATATTGTGTTTATATTATTATTATTATTATTATTATTATTATTATTATTATTATTATTATTATTATTATTATTATATTATTATTATTATTATTATGTATTATTATTATTATTATTATTATTATTATTATTATTATTATTATTATTATTATTATTATTATTATTATTATTTATGTATCGATATCTAACAACAAAAACAATATGGAACACCATTTATTGAATACTACTAATGCTGACATGATTAGTGCTATATAATCAATTGTTTTGTTATCAATAACATCAGTAGTAGTATTCAATACCACCCACTACCATAAATCCCACTATGTAACAATCTATTCTAATAACGTGAAATACCAATAAAGACACTTCACATATGTTGAATGTCTTTTACGCACAGCAATATAAACCACCCTTTTTAAGTAGGTCCTACTAGCTGAAGTCCATAGCATTCATAAAACATATCTCATGAATTTGTACAAAAGCTGAACACTCTTACAAGACTAAAGCTTAATAACAGGTTTTATTAAGTATTAGAAATCCTCTGACTTTGATAAGTAAGTAGATCATATCAATGTCAATTTATGGAACTTTATGAGAAAGAGCGTCCATGTCTTTTTCTTCCATAAAAACAGTACCTTAAAATCTTGAATAATTTACTCAAATTAGTTTCCTAATTTTGCAACATTTAGCCTCAGGCGTGATAATTAATAGTGTAACAAAATTTAGAAACTCAATAAAAAGTTAAACTTTACTATTACTGAAAATTAACAACATATTAAACAACTTTAAATATATTTCTTTTCAGCACTCACAAGAATTAAAATATAATTTTCCAAGTCTTTTTTGTCTGCAAAATACCTAACAATGACATCTGTGTCAATGTCTTGAAGAATGTCGAACTCAATCGGCATCATGGCGATCCCCACGAGGCGCTCCTGGCACATGGTAGATCTCAAATAATGTTTAATTAATTTTAATTTTGAGAATCTCCTTTCGCCTGAAGCCACGCTGACAAGAAGAGGGGGCGGCCCCCCACCCACCCCCCTGGATACGGGCCTGCTGGTTACTCCTTAAGTATTTTAATACTTCAAAGCAAGGCTGACATTTTCTTTGTAACTTTGGGAGGGTGGGGGCATTAAGATGTGTTTGGTTGCAAATAAGGGTCTAAGAAGGCATATATAAGGATTTTAAGACAAATTAAATTCAAATTATGCAAAATATTGTATATTCATAAAAAAAATATAACAATAAAAAATATTCAAAAAATACATGGGGGGCCACATAAGCATTGGAAGGCCCGGGCCCCCACGTTCTCCAGGATCGGCGACCTTGCTTCAATTTTTTTTTTTTTTTTTTTTTTTATCTGGTAGTAGGAGGAGTAAAACCAATAGTTCCTGTTGAAGTTGGAAACCCTCAATATCACAATGCTCTAGGTCAGCAAATTTCTTCATCAGGGTATCCTAGTCTACCTTTTTGATCCTGTATAAAAACCCAAATAGGTCATGTTGTTGGGTCGAAATGAATGATTTTGCAAGAACTGTGCATAGCGATACAATAACATTTCATAGACACTACTTTCAACAAAGGTCGACAGTTAGGTGCGGCGGCATCGTATCTAAGGAAACAAAAGTAAGTGGTGCCTGTTAACCCTCCAGTACCACTTTAAATGAGTAGCACATATAAACTCCAATAACATTCATTGCCTGGGAAAAGTTTACAAAGAAAATGGGCCGCTATAAACAATATTAAATCCGCCTCCACTCTCTCTTGTACATACCATTTCTCCATTTGTCGATACAGTCCCCTACTAATATGAAACTCTCTTCTTCCATGATGCAATGGAAAAAGATTATCTAATTGACGCTAGTTTACAACAATATAAAAAAATCAGTAGAGAACACGTTATAAAATTTGCTTTTTGAGACTCGTTTTGGCACCCCCTGACTGTGGCGCCCCGGGTAGTTGCCCAGGTTGCCTGGCCCTTGGTACGCTCCTGGGTACAACGCCAAGGGAACTACTCTTCCTTATTTATTCACTTAACATATTTCTTTACTTTTAAATCTATCTTTCTATATTGTATAAATAAAAATGAAAATGACAATGTTGTGACTTATTAACTCTTCAACAATAAGACTGATCTCGATCAAATTTTCAACATAAATGAGGTCTGGGATGATTTTCATAATTTTATTTTGATGGTGCAATTTGGAGAGGGGAAAATGTGTAAAAATGAGGGAAAATGAGCGATATTAGTGCCGAATCCATAGTTTTCGGGATCGGTGAGATCAACAGTGACACTTCGATGCCGTTTCAGTCCCTATTAGTACTTCTAAGAGAAGATGGTACCATATAAAAATAATTGAAAATAACCGATATTAGTGTAATTCATATTTTTTGCGGTCCCTAAGTTGATTGGGGGCAGTTTTGACGCTTTTTATGTCCAACATGAAACGCATTCTCCCCGTGCGAAGAACGGATATTTAAGGTAATATGTATAAATTCAATGGCTCATTCACTGAGTCATTCATAAACAAATCTCTCTGTTATTAAACGAACTTTGAAATTATTTATGAATGTTCTCCTTCTAGTCTATATTGTAGATAAGACAGTTTTTTTTTTTTTTTTTTTTTTTTTTTTTTTTTTTTTTAAATGTAACTCCTAAAGCTAAGAACGAGGGGAGAGCTTCAATGATTTTTGCCCTCGACAAATCTCCGAAACTACTCACCGTACAACCTTAAAATCTTTTCTTTTCATCGTACTCTGGGTATTTTCGAAATGCAACTTCCTATGTAAGGGAGGGAAGATTGTTTTCTTGTCGTTCAGTACAATTTTGAGAGTAGAACTATTACATTTTGAGTAAATATTTTTCTTTCCCTACTGCAGATTTTTTTTTTTAATTGTGACTTCCTAAAAAGATGGGAAAAAGAGCTTTCTTTTTTCCGTTCTCCAGATCTTTAACCCTATTAAGTATAAAACCTTGAACAATTTGCTTAAGCATTTTCAATTCACACCAAGTGATTTTGCGAAATTTGAGCTTCAAGGGGAGACTGAGGCCTAAACTTATTGCCTTTCTATTGGTCTTTGAACTTTTTCATAAATATTCTTGATTCACTCAGGCTCTAGATGACACGGGATTTTTGAAATGGTACCACTAAGAAAAACAAATAAGAAAAAAAAACATGATGTAATTTTTTTTTCATTCTGGATTTCCTAAAACATTAGGTGCCTGATCTTGAAAACTTTTCATTTCTACCTTCTGAATTAGACACAGTTTTACGAAATGGGATCCTCGGTCTGAGGAAACGGTCTGTATCTCTTCCTTCTCGTTCCCCAGATCTCCGAAATAGGTGTACATAATCATAATTTTGTATAGATATTAGGGTATAAATTTATGGGTAAAACTTTTTTAAAAAAATGAATCATGGAAGAAGGTGGAAATGGGGTTAGAGGTTTTCTCGCACTAGAAAGTTGAAATTTTGTGAATATATAATAAACTGTATACTTTAAGACAGAATTTGAAAATGAAATCTTTAAGTTTTACGTCCCACGGTTATGCCGGTTAGGCTAAAGGAGACGGTGATGATGAGAGATGAGTGAAATAGTGGAATGAAGAAAGTGGGAGAAAACGGGAGAACCCCGAGAAAACCCACGAGCACGGAAGACATAATTTGAGTAATAACTCCAAGGACACGAGTTAGAATCAAAAGATTTCGCATTATTAGTAATTTGCTAATTTCTTTTGAATGAAATAAAGTGAAACTTTTCAGTTTAACGTCCTACGATTCCTCTCTTTAGGCTAAGGGAGACGACGATTAAGGCAAGTGAATGATGATGGAAGAATTGGTGGAATGAGAATTGAGAGGAAGTGGGAGTATCCTGATAAAAATCACGGACACAATGTTGTCCATCATAAATTTATGTGGCCGGGGGTCGAACCAGGGACTCCACATACTAGAGGTAAGCGTATCTATACCATTGAGCCACCTTCCTCTCCCTAACTTCTTTTGAAACTAGCTATATTTTGGCATGCAGAATATTAGCATATTGTGTGAGAGATCGACTTGGTCAAGTTTGGGAACTGAGAAAAGACATTTAAAGGTGCTTTACGGAAAATTAATTTCGATGAATGAGATTTAGTAACAATTTCCGTTAACACTGTGAAAATCTTGTGATTTCCGGTGCAAGAAATTGATTCACCTCAGTCTCAACTCTGATAAAATACATTTTAAAAAATAGCTTTTGGGATTATGCGTATCGCCTAAAAATTTTGCCTAATGATTTACGTAGATTTTGGTGAATCCGCTATTTTTGCTGCTAAAAACGGTCTGATCCAGCCTTAACGTTGCGAAAAGTTATTTAGGAGCTGTCGCGTGAAGTTTTACGTAATTCCAGGGAAATCAAAATTCTATTAAGAAGTGTTTTAAATGAAGAAAATTTGCACATATATCAAATATTTTTTCATAAACCTATTTTTTCCGTGCGAAGAACGGACATTCTCCTAGTAATTTATTAAATTACTTGCTTGATTTGACGAAAGAAGATGTTTACTTTAAGATTAAAATTGAGTAAGACATCATGAAAAAATAAATATTTCCTGTGTTGAGATATGTGCCTGAAATTATATGAACTTGAAAGCATAAGTCACCATTGCCATTATTTTTCTGTGACAATGAACTTTCTGCCCTCTTAAGACACAAGGTTATTTACTTTGATTCATGTTGTATGTTATTGAAGCTTATATCTTGTACTATACTTGATTTTGATTGGAAATGCTGTGTGTTATTTGATAGGAAGTCTGATAACATTTTATATTAAAACAGAGAACTTGTTTTTATGCCAGTTTCAGTACGTCCAGACGTGATTGACATTATAGTTTGTTGTCTTGAAAATAAAGAAAAGCGCCTTTATTTCTCCGAGACGAACATACTGCTTATTTCACAGATGTTCATACAACAGATGAGTACCTGGTTGATCATTTTTACACTACACAGCATGTGACTTGGTCCCATGAGGATCTTCGGCCTTCTTGTTCCTAATCCGCTAGAACAAGACCTCGTGAGAAACGCAAGTAGACAACTCACCTAGTACTATACATCCTTTGTATCTAACAAGCATAAGCTACGTATATTCCTAAAGTAATATATCAATCCCTCCTACCGCCTCCTACCTCCGATCCGCTCCCACTAGGTGGATCGAGGAGGCAGTGATTTTGATATTACCACTTTACCTTGCGTCTTACGCCGCATGGGACACTTTCTCATTGAGAAACAATGTTTCAAAGAACAAGTGCTTCGTGAAATAAAGCTGACTCATATTGATAAGAGAGGAACTGGAAGAAAAGAAAGGTTGCCTTTCCTACAAGACACAGCTTGAAGAATACGAATCTATAAATACCACATCCACAAAATATCGTGTTCATCTGAAAGAAACCATAATACTCTTTCCCACGGTACCAGATCCATAGCCGGATACTATTTGAAGTACTGTGGAGAGAGCGTGAGAGAAATATAGGAAAATGGGCCATTAGGCTATTTTAAGTGCGGTGCATACCAATCTACAACTATGTGCGGTCAATATACCATGAAACAATATAAGCATTCGTTCTTAGAATGTTAGGCGAAAACACAAAATAAGCATAACATATGATGAAAATCTATTAAGCAGAAAAGTGGTGAAACGAAGTATTCAGACTCTTATACAGTATTTTACACTACAATAATGATATGCAGTACAGTACAATGATAATAGCCACGATCGGAAGAGAAATGATTATGATCGATCATATAATTGAGGAATAATCCTCGAAACAATGTTGTAATTAATCAGAAGAAAATATTCCCCAAAATGAATATATTTTTATTCTTTTCTGAATAGAGAAATAGTGATAAACGTTCACACTTGCAATGGTACCTAAGGCATGCCCAATCGGACAAATTTTACATGTTGACTAAGTTTATCCCTGGAATATTTATAATATTCCTCAAATTCATAATTTGAAATTGAAATGCTAAATCGTATTCCTCTGTGTGTCTTTTTTAAACAATTCCTCGTCTTCATCCCATACAAAGTATGCATATCTTGCGCCGCATTGATTACCTCATAAAACTCCTGGTCATCCTTGAGAATATTCGACTGTTGCCTTTTATTTCCATTAAGCAATATTGTACTGGAATGTACGATTTTAGTGTATTGCTCTTATGCCAATATGTTTCATTTTCGTGCATTTGCACATTATATTTCTTATTCTTTTCCTTGCTTTGCTCTGCTCTGAATTTCTGGATTTCCTGTACTCTCCTTCAATAACGTGTATTCTGTCTCTCCTGTTCCTCTGTTGTCGAAGCCTTTTCGGCATATTCTCTTCTTTACCTACACACTCGTTAATGAAGACACTCAAATATACTGTACAAGAACTGAATAATAGAAGTGATGCTGGATTTGGTTCCCAGTCAAGGGCGCCCATCCTGGGAGGGTGGGGGAACCCAAAGCTCATGTGACCCCTGTATTTTTATGAATATGTATTTTATATGTATTTTCTCTTGTTATATGTATTGTTATATGCACTTTTTTATGAATGGGCCCCCCAAAGTTACAGAGAAATCGGCGCCCTTGTTCCCAGTAGGGCTTGCCTGAGATACAGACTTCAAAAGCAATTTGGATTCCATTTTAAATAGTATGTCGCGTAACGTATAGCCTCTGTGTTGAAAAGAATATTAAGCTCCAATAAATACATCTTTTTTTAATTGCATATATTAATTATTTTAGATTTTTATGTAATGATTATTTATGGTGTTTGCTTGCCTCTCTTCCTATCGCAGTTTGAAACTCATTCAAGATGTAGTATTATTTTTCAGCTTCTCAAAATCCCATGGCCAATATAAATTATGAATTTTTCGATTATCACGTCAAATGTAACTGACATTTCATTAGTACTATGTTATCATTTCAATTAACTTTGGAGAACCTTTGATTACTCTTACTTCAATCATACAATTTCTTCCAAGACAGCATTTCCCAAACTATGTTTGACGGCAACCCCTTCGTGAATCCTATATACTTCACGTCTCTCCTCTTTCCTGCCGCTCATTGATCTGACCCTTTTTGCGATTTCAGATACTGCATTGAATTATTGAATCTTCCATAATAATAATAATAATAATAATAATAATAATAATAATAATAATAATAATAATAATAATAATAATAATAATAATAATAATAATAAGAAGAAGAAGAAGAAGAAGAAAATCTATAAATTACATTTATTTCCAGCAAGACTTCTACAAACGCTTCTATGTTACAACATTCGTAATGTTTGTAACCAGGTGAAATGCCTTTAGGCTTAAAAAGACGGTGATGATGAGAATGAATAAAATGATTCAATGAAGAAAGTGGGAGCAAACGGGAGAACTCCGAGAACATCCATTCACATGGTGTTTATTTATCATAAAACTCAATTGATACCAGCTGGGATCGAACCAGAGACCCGGTGCAGCAGAGGTGAACGATCTACCGATAATCAACCACGATAGCTTATTTTGTGTTACCTGATTTTAACTTTTCAGCCCCTGGAGTGTGACGCCCGCTGAAATTTTGCGCCACAACCCCTCTAGTTTACATAGTTTTACGCTCCGCCTTTATGGGGTAGTCTCAGTATGGATTTATTTTGTTTTCTTTTATGGTATAAATTTGAAGAATGTTATTTCCTTTTTTACCTTATAGGGTGTATATATAGCCTACCTTATTTTTGTTCTCTTTAATGCGCCCCTGCGCCCACCTTAGCATCGCCTTTAGGATTACGTCATGGGGTCATGTGATGTTAGGCCATACTCTACCTTTATGGGGTAGTTCCACTGAGGGGTTTAGTTTGTTTTCTTTTATGGTATAAATTTGAAGAATGTTATTTCCTTTTTTACCTTATAGGGTGTATATATAGCCTACCTTATTTTTGTTCCCTTTGATACGCCCCTGCACCCACCTTAGCATCGCCTTTAGGATTACGTCATGGGGTCACGTGATGTTAGGCCATACTCTACATTTATGGGGTAGTTTCACTGAGGGGATTATTTTGTTTCCTTTTATGGGTATAAAATTTTGGAGATTGTTATCTTTATTTTTTACTTTATAGGTTATATGTATAGTCCGTTTCCTTTGATGCTCATCAATGATTGATTTTGGAGCCTTATTACGTTATATGATTATTTGGTGGTGTACTTAAGATTATTTCCTTAAATTTGATATGTACTTTGTGATCCATTTTGTTCCGCTTTAGGGGTGAACATGGATACTTTACGTGTGTTGATTACTACGTTATAGACATTGCATTCGTCCCGAGTTCGATTATGGTGCTAGTTTCAGGAAACTTTAAGTTTAACGACCCCGCAAAACGATGGTGATGAGAAATGGTAGGATGAAACAGGAGAAAACATGAACTCACTTGCTTGCGGATTGAAGCAGGAACCTCACACATTAGAGACAATCGCTGAGCCACCGTGCCCCATTCGGTGTGAGCAATTTTACGTATGAAAAGAACATGGACATGTTATGTTACATTAAACATTTCTGCCCGTTGTTACGCATACGAGTTTGTTGTGAAATTGCAGAATCTGCTTTTACGAAGAGTATAATGTCAGTTCGTTTATTGAATATCTCTAAGAGGTGTAAAGGAGGAACTATTCCGGACCTCATTAATTTATATCGTTTTTGTTCGCAGATTAAATAAAAATGATGCAAAGTTTAAAAAAAGCTGCTTCGTGCATTGGTTTATAATCATATGTTTAGAAGCAAACGTCAGCTATATTGTGTTACATGTGCTTACGTATTCGTGGTCAGTATCATTGCCATTATTTTAGTTTGCATATTAAACATATACAGTATTTAACTGTCAATGGTTTACTTTGAAAGGATATATTTATTCTTTGAGAAGGATAAAAGGGATGGGATGATGTGATTTTGGACCTAGTTAGTACCTCTCGTTTCCGTTCGTGGATTAAATAAAAAGATGACTCTTTGCTTAAAACTGATTAGTTAATTGTTCGAGCGATTTTTTAAAAACGCTCAGCGTTTGTTGGTCAGTAAGCGCTTCATTAATGGAAACAGTGTTGCCAGATTTTTCTTTCCTAAACTGCTCCGACTCGTTTCGAAACGGTTCCGCAGAGTGCAAGAATTTTCAAACTAAAAGTTCTTCGAACTAAAAAAAAAAAAAAAATGAAACAAAAATTTTTCGAACTAAAAAATTTCAAAACTAAAAGTTTTTTCGAACTAAAAAAATGAAAAATTTGTGATTTAGGGCTGACTAGATAGCTTGTCTTGAGAGATGAGCTTAAGACTTCATTTCACTGTTCCGTTATGAAATAAATGACTAGCAATGACTAGCCAAACGGTTCATCAGCATATATCAAATTTAATCCTGAATACTTCTCCAAGATAATTTAAATTCAAATCAGTAAACCAAATATCGTTAAACTGACTGCACTTTCAACTTTAGTAACAATTCACAATTCTACGATGTAATCTGTTTAGGTGATCACTTTCAATCTCTATTAAAATTTTCAAAAAGTTTGAGTTTGATAATTGTAGTTCGAAAATATTTTTAATTGGAAACGTGAATTTCAAATTTTGATTTTAAAACTTTCTGAGTTCGAAAATTTTTAGTTTGAACTTTGAGTTCGAATTTTTTGTTCAAAATTTTAGATCGAAAACTTTTAGTTTGAAATTTTGATTTGCAAGTTTTAAGTTTGAAACTTTCTGAGTTCGAAAAAATTTGTTTAAAAATTTGGTTTGAAAAGTTTTTAGTTTTCAAATTCGGTTTGAAATCTTAAGTTCGAAAATTTTAAGTTTAAAAAATTTCGTTCCAGGAAGTTTTCATTTTATTTTTTTGTTTCAAAATTTTTAGTTCGAAATTTTTTTGTTTGAATCTTTTTGTTTCTTTTTTTGGTTCAAAAATATTTTTCATTTTTTTAGTTCGAAAAAATTTTTAGTTTTGAAATTTTTTAGTTCGAAAAATTTTTGTTTCATTTTTTTTAGTTCGAAGAATTTTTAGTTTGAAAATTCTTGCACTCTGCGGAACCGTTTCGAAACGAGTCGGAGCAGTTTAGGAAAGAAAAATCTGGCAACACTGTTTCCACTAATGAAGCGCTTACTGACCAACAAACGCTGAGCGTTTTTAAAAAATCGCTTGAACAATTAGCTAATCAGTTTTAAGCAAAGAGTCATCTTTTTATTTAATCCACGAACGGAAACGAGAGGTACTAACTAGGTCCAAAATCACATCATCCCATCCCTTTTATCCTTCTCAAAGAATAAATATATCCTTTCAAAGTAAACCATTGACAGTTAAATACTGTATATGTTTAATATGCAAACTAAAATAATGGCAATGATACTGACCACGAATACGTAAGCACATGTAACACAATATAGCTGACGTTTGCTTCTAAACATATGATTATAAACCAATGCACGAAGCAGCTTTTTTTTTTTAACTTTGCATCATTTTTATTTAATCTGCGAACAAAAACGATATAAATTAATGAGGTCCGGAATAGTTCCTCCTTTACACCTCTTAGAGATATTCAATAAACGAACTGACATTATACTCTTCGTAAAAGCAGATTCTGCAATTTCACAACAAACTCGTATGCGTAACAACGGGCAGAAATGTTTAATGTAACATAACATGTCCATGTTCTTTTCATACGTAAAATTGCTCACACCGAATGGGGCACGGTGGCTCAGCGCTTGTGTCTAATTTGTGAGGTCCCTGCTTCAATCCGCAAGCAAGTGAGTTCATGTTTTTTCCTGTTTCGTCCTATCATTTCTCATCATCGTCGTCTCCCTTAGCCTCGAGGGGGCGTTAAATTCAATATTTCCTAAACTAGCACCAAGAATCGAATATGTAAGCATATGTAACACGATTTAGTTGACGTTACCTTTTCAACATATGATTATAAGTCAATGCAGAAAGAAGCTTTTTAAATCTTTCCAACAGTTTTATTTAATCCACAAACGAATACAATATAAATTATTATTGTTAACCAAGTCCGGGATCGCCCCTCCCCCTCTTTTATGCGTCTCAAATAAATGTATGCTTTCCTGGATACACTTTTTGACAATTGAATATCATGGGTCGAGTCCCATAAGTTCCATGAATGAAAACTAAACCTTAATCAAAATAAAGTATTCCTCCCAAAGTTTTCGAGTTAAGTTGATTTTGAGTTTAACATCCCGTTCAGCAGCGAGGATAGAACCTACTAATTAACGTGAAATCCAAACCGCATGAGCTCCTTCCGGGAATCGAACCCTGGTCTCCCACGTTAAAGGCGCATACGCTAACCGGTTAGCCACGGAGGAACTCCAAAGTTTTCATATTAATACTAATACTAATTTATACTATTACTGGGATCTACTAATTCATAATGTAATAGATCATCAAGAAAGAGATCAAACCTTGTTTTAGTAATTTTATACCCATAAAAGGGAACGAAAAAAGCCATCATAATCTCCAAGCTAAAAATCCCAGTTCAGTGATGTCAAACGAACATATTAGCTCGAACCAAATACCTCTAATTCAATCATACCAGTAGGGGTGCGGTGGCTCAGTGGTAGAGCGTTCACCTTTGCTGTTTGTGGTCCCTGGTTGAAGCCCCGCGAAAGTAGTTTTGTGGTGGGCAACATTATGCTCGGGATACTCCATTTTTCTCCTACCAATTCATTCATTTCTTATCGTCACCGTTTCCTTTAGCCTAACCGGCATAATCGTGGGATGTAAAACTAAAGATTTCATTTGCACCAGTGTTAGTCCATCTCATCAAAGGGATAAAAATCTCCAAATTTTATGCCATAAAAGGGAACGAAAAATAAAAAGCATTCGTAAACCTGTACTATTTCATAACGTAATGAATCATCAAGACCAAATTTTTAGTAATTTTAAAGAATCATCATAATATCTGATCCAAAACTCCCAATTCAATGACGTCATAGCAGGGCCAAGGTACCTGTGACTCATTCGCACCAGCGTGCATGGCCCTGAATAAGCATAAGCAAAATTTCAATAGGTGACGCAATCCCAGGCCAAATCATCCCCGATTCATTCACTATGGTCCATGAGGCCCTAAATTGGATAATCAAGAGTGAGATCAGGTGGGACTCTTACTACTTTGTTAGCGTAGGTTCCTTTGGCGAGGAAGACTCGTGTTCTTAGTGGAAGCCCATATGATCCATATTCTACGTTAGCTGTATGTCTGCGTCCCATACAGCCTCTGGTTGAAAGGGACACTGAACTCCAAATCAACCAACCTACTGAATAGCTAAAAAAATGTCGGGAAAACATTTATCATCGGAGTAACCACGTCGTCATCAACTCTGACATGATCCACGGCCTCTTCTCTACTGACTAAAGTGTTTACACTTGTAATAAAACCAGGTTGTGAAATTATCACTAATCGGAGTTTGAACTTCTACGGTCAATCGCTCAAGCACCGTTCTGTCATAATAACGGTGGACCTGACCTTTATGATATAAAAGGGTAAAGTGTTTGTCATGGGCCAAATTACGATGAATTTTAATTAAATTGTCATGGTATAATTATTGCCTCGTTGAATTGTTGATACTTTTCAGTGAAAAAAGGATAAAATTTGAAAGTCCCAAATCAAGGTAAGTAGACTAAAGGAAGAAAAAAGTATACAATTTTTCATACAATTAAACGTACAGTCTGAACTTAAAATTTTCGTGTAATGAAGCTTAAACACAAATATTATGCCTACTTTTCTTACAACTTCATGGGTTGATTGCCCTGTGCTCTACATAAGCGCTCCATATAATAAATATAAGCTTCAACAATTATTATAGTAGAAAGCAATGGATATATGAAGCGAAGCACTGAATATTTTGTTTCTCAACTAATATCGATCGTTTTCGATTATTTTTACAAACCAAACCACTACCAATTTTTCATATATAGAAAGTTCCGCCCCCACTCATAAAGGAGAATTTTAAAAAATGCTAGGACACGTTCTGTTCATTTTCAATAAAGAGTTAACACACTGAATTTCAGCTCCGTAAATTTAAGGACTTGCGAGATACTTAAGGATGGACACGAGTCGAGCTATAACTCAACTCGACTTGAGTTTCGAGTCGAGTCAAATTCAATTTTCTTGAGTCGAGTCACTGTTTTGAGGTCGAGTTTCGAGTCGAGCCGAGTTTGATAAATGGCTAGCTCGTTCAGCTCGTTTTAACTCGTTTTGAAATCATCGCCAGATTAGCCTGGAAAACGAAAGCCATGAGGAATGTAAACAGTAATGCGGAATACTTTTAATGTTGTTCACAACAGGGACGCACCTCGTCTCGTACTTTTAGTGCATCTTGTGGGGAACTTTTAGTGCGTCTCGCCTCATCTTGATAACGAGGCAATAGATTTTAATAACGAGACTGCCTCAAATGTCATGACCACCAATATAACTATGTAGTTCTTACCATAAAGGCTGAGACCTGCACGGTCTAATGTTTGAGCCTAAACAGAAGCTCAATCCGGGTAGTGATGTCAACCGACTCGGCTCGGTTCAACTGAGCGAGCTGCTCCCTCCGGCTCGATTGTGATTAGCCATCGGCTCGGTAGGGACAAGCCATCGACTGAGCCGATGGTTCGAGCCAGCTAGGTTGGGATGAGCCACCGACTCGGCTCTAGCTAGCTCCGTTGAAACGAGTCCATCGGCTTGGTTCGACTCAGGTCAAATAAGTCGATGGCTCGAACTGGCTCGGTTGGGTGAGCAATCAGCTCGGTTTGGTTCGGCTTGGGTGAGCCATCGGTTCGAGCCTGCTCATTTAGGTGAGCTGTTGGCTCAGGTCACTTCTCGGTTCGGCTCGATATGAATGAGCTGTGAGCCGAGCCGTTCGAGCTGTTGACAACCATAAACCCAGGCCGAGCAGTATTGAACATCTTTGGCCGGCGCCGTATAACTTTTAACAACTTTTCGCTGGAGTCCGAATACTTATTCCTCCGGAACTCAAACCCAGAACCTCGTGACCGATGTTTTTGCCTCCTGAAGACTTTTCGAAGACCGAGATCTACAGGCAACTAGTTTTCATTATTCAGATACAAACCGCCTACCTTTCATGGTTATACACGGTATTGTTCTGATAATGGTAATAATAATAATTAATAATAATAATAATAATAATAATAATAATAATAATAATATAAGAAGTAGTAGTAGGAGTAGCATAATTGATAATTATTTTGTCACTGTAGGATACTTGAAAAGAGTACTTGGAACTACACACAGGGTTTAGCTCGAATTGGCTCATTTTGACTCCACTCGACTCGAAACGGCCCAAATTCGAATCGAGTTGCACGAAATTTTCGAGTCGAGCTGAAAAATGTCTGTTTCGAGTCAAGCTGAAAAATGTCTGTTTCGAGTCGAGTCGAGTTTCAAAGAAAACTCTCCCGTGCCCATCCGTAGCAGATACTCATTTTTTTTTTTTTTTGCGCAAAAAATCGGATCCCCACTACCCCCTTAGGATATGTTTTATAATAAAAGCGATGTGATACTATCCCAGTTTGGATTAAGACCTAAGCCAAAAGTCATTTCATTTGACTTTTCAATTTGGCCGTGATGGTTAAGCACACATAATTACATTCAAATTTTTATTATAATAATTTATATATTACAGTAATTCAAATTTTTTTCCCAGTATTTAGCTCCTCTAAAAGCTCACACGCTGTTTCTCAAAAGCCAAGTAGTAGTATAAGTCCTATTGCTTTTATTACGATTACAAATATCAATATCCGAAAATGCCTGAAGTTCTTTTTTCACTTAAATATACTCATCTCAAGTAAGTAAACAGAAACAAATGAAAAAGGAAAGGAAATGAAAGCCATGCAAGTAAAACATAGACAAATTCCCCAGTATTCAGAAGATGCTGTCTATAATGCAGAGAGTCGCTGGATCAGAGTGAGCCATGGTGAGTGGTGGGTTGCAGTGGGTCATGATGGGTGGTGGGTCTCAGTAGGTCACATGCTGTTGACCCACGACCCAATGACCCACTCCATCTCTAGTATGAAACACTGTGACCTTGAACAATTACTATTACCAATATTAGGATTAATTGCATTTTATTTTCACTCACAAAGTTTTTATTTAAATCCCAATCTTCCGCACCAATTTACAAAATTCCGTCCATATGTCCCTACGGTTACCAGAAATGTCTAAATATTTCTAAGTTAAAGAAAGATACATATCCCTACAGTAGACAACACTTATATTCACTGTAGTTAGTTACCATACAGTGAGCCAGCTAAACTAACTTTTGGCAACCAATTAGTGATCAGCGCGCTGTTGTCAAACCTGCGATGAGTGTTTCAGAGGATGAGTGTTTTGTAATGATGAGGCACTCACTAAGATTATTTAATACGTTATAACAATACATAAATACGTGACATTAATTATAAAATTATCTTAGCATGCGTGTTATTGATAATCGTATTAATTGTTATTACGGGTAAAAGCGGATCTGAAAAGGTAGGGGTATGGTAGGTAGCGGCATGAGGTCGCGCCGTCCCCTTGCCTATCTTTGCCCATTGTAATTTTTAGGAACTGGAGGGACGCCGTACATATTTTTTCAAGGTCGGAGGACATTATCTCCCCGCGTTCCCCCTCACTTTTACCCTTAATTATTATAAATAAATATTAATAATGTAAGTATATTCTATTTGGTTCGGATGTTCATGTATTCACCATCTAGTTCATAATCCTTCAGAGTTTAATAACATTGTTTTACTATTACAAGAAGTTCCTTATATATATATATATATATATATATATATATATATATATATATATATATATATATATATATATATATATATATATATATACCCACCTAAAGTTTTCTCTTTGGACTCACAAAAATTTGCTCACCACTGTGCTAGGATATAGGATATATATTTTCACTGAAATTTGTTAGTAATTATGAAAACACGAAATAAATTCTTCAATATCCTGCTATTTTGAAAACTCAAATATATATATATATATATATATATATATATATATATATATATATATATATATATATATATATATATATATATATATATATATATATATACAGTGAAACCTCTACTAACGGACACCTCTATAAAGCGGACACCTCCCTTAACGGACATATTTTGTAATCCCCAAACACTGTAATAGGAAAAAACATATTAGCAAACCTCTCTAAAGCGGACACTCTCTAGTACGGACACGGACAGTCTTTTCTGTCTTTTATAAGTATTATTTACCTCCGTATTACGGACACTTTCTCTAAAAATAAGTTGAAAAGTGTAGTAAAAATACATTTTTAGTAATTCATACATGTGTCACCAAGGATGCATTGTGACAACATTTTGCCTCTTCAACTGTCTGCTCAGCAATCCAAATGAAGCGTCTCTGTTTAACAACACTCTTATGTCCTTTGCTTGCATCCAACTCCCACCCAAGCTGTTTTAGACACAAAAGTGATTGACAGTTGCCCGCCACACGGATGACACGTTATGCTACTGTCCCGTTGGAGTCTCTAACCAACCAGAAGACAAGTTTAGTATTTTTTGCCCTCACGTATATATATTGTCTCAAAAAGGACACTTCAGGACTGCAATTACCCCACAAATTATAGCGCCATACTGAAAACGAAGGAAATACTGATAAGTGTAAAGTGCAGAGAACTATAATATGTTATTTCCATGTGTGCCCCGAACATAGAGTATTGGATGGCAGGGGATAATGCATGTAATCGTAAATACGTGATTCATGCAAAAATATTTTTTTCTAATTGTATATTACCTTGCTCACTAATTTACATAACAAAATACTCAAACCTCTTGAAGGCGGACACCTCTCTATAGCGGACAATTTTTGATTCCCCACGGCTGTCCGCTTTAGAGAGGTTTCACTGTATATATATATATATATATATATATATATATATATATATATATATATATATATATATATATATATATATAAAGCAGTTCGTACATTGTCAGAGCCGTAGCTAAAGGGGGGGGGGCAAGAAGAGCGGTCGCACCGGGTGCTGATAGTAAGGGGCGACGAACAAGCAAGAAAGAAAAAGCGCTGGAAATGAGTAAATGACGAGTCATTCCAAAAACTTATTGGTGTCCTATTAAATCAATATGTTTATCAGTTTGCAAAAAAAAAAAAAAAAAAAAAAAATAGATTTAAAAAAAATTTTTTACTCGCTCCTCTTGCAATTCGAATGTTTCAATAAGAGTGATTGCAAGTTTTAACTTATTACTTAAAAAATGTATTGTATATGATTTTTAAATAACGATGTGATATACAAGGTAGGGTGTAATAATATCTTATAGTGTACGGAGGAGCGTTTTCAAAATCGGAAACGGTCCAAGTTTGAAATACGCTTTCGGCATTGCGATGGTGATGAATTTGCTTAGTTAATCATAATTTTTTACTCAATCAGATTAATCACGATGGTGAGAATGAAGATATGAAAATGAGAGTAGCGAAGAGACATGAATGTTGCTGTTTGCGCAGGAACATTAGCCAGTTGAGAATGCTCGAAGAGTATTGCCAGAACCAACTTAGAACGAATTATTTTTTTCCGAAATTTATATGAAATTTAATAATTAATTTATTTGTTTAAATTCGATAGATAATACACTTACATATTTGGAACCTGCGTATTAGGGGATCTATTGAATTAGCTATATAGAGCTGTCACATTTTTATCACCGTATATATACTGAAAATGCAGATATAACCAGTGGCCATCGGTTATTATTTGGTACCAAAATGTTCACCATTCTCTTAGGTATTGATCAACACCAATATCATCTCACTATCACTTAAGGTTCCGAGATATCTACCGAAATCGGAACTTCTTCCAATATCTTGTAAACGGTAAGAGTGGCGCAAAAAATGTCATCACTTCTTTCAGGTAGTTTTTGATGCTCTATGGAATGGACGACTCAAAATTGAAAAAAAAAAATGCAGATATCAGACACACAGACATAGAGAATTCAGTAACCAACTATTTAAATTCGTTGAAAATGAAGGTAAACAAGGGGAATAATAACATTTTTGAAGTTGAAGCAGTTGTAGAATAGGAGCTTAAGGGTCATAACTAAACCCAGCGAATTTCGTATTTTTCAAAGACGGATCACTAACAGTGATTTTTTTTTTCATTCCATTGACATATGAAATGCTTCCAATTTGAAGGAATTTGTTATAATTTCTCCATCAACTACTTGTATCGCCAGGATATTTCTTCTCTGCATACCTATCTATCTAGTTGTGTATTTTTTTAATTATGTGGATACATAACACTCTCTCTCTCTCTCTCTATATATATATATATATATATATATATATATATATATATATATATATAATATGTATGTGCGTTAGTGTATACCAGACTAGAAATAACTCCCTCGTGTGTATAGCATACGCGCCTTTGGGGTGGGAGGTCCAGGTTCGATTCTCAGCGGGAATTCATGTGGTCCGGATCCCACGTCTCATACAGCCTTGCTGCTGAACGGGACACTAAACTCAGATATCTAATCCAACCCAATAAAACGAGAATCAGATAGCCTATTATACTTATTTCAAAGTGAAATAGTGTTATGATTTCCATTGGTTATTCCTTGCAATTTGCAGTCACTTCGAATAAGCATACAGGTAATTTTATGAACTACAACTTGGGAAAATATGTGTATCTATTTTTACTAATTGGTTCATTATCCAATCATTTGTTTCTTTTTCTTATAAGCATTACTAAAATATTTATTTAAAACATAATGCAGGCAGAGAAACAAAGAAAAATTAATAAACAGTACGATAAATAAAGTAATAAATAATAACTATTCTTGTATAATAACTGACTTTTTAAAGTCGGATTTTTTAAAAAAAAAAAAAGTAACTCTCGGTAAAAGAAATGTTTTAAAAAATAACACGCCTTGAAAATGAAACAAAACAAAGAAAACCACAAAACAAATATATATTTACAATAATATTATGGAAAATTTCCTACTTTAAAATCAGATAAAATTAACATGAAACGCAAGAAGGAATAGACATAATAGCTTCAATGAATCTGTAAGTATTGCAGCAGGTAAGAAATATGACAATTATTTGAGCTGACTTTCATAATTCTCTTCGTTGGCTTTTGCTCCTCGTAACTTACGTTACTCATTACAAACGGATACACAAAAGTTTCTCAAAGAAGTGTTACTTCACGTGGAGTTAATGAGAGTTTGACATTAGACACTGGAATCGTATTGGCTAAAAAGGTCGAAGAATTTAGGGGTGTGGCTGTGAATTGAATAAAGAGCTTTGTTTATGTCTTTTGACGTCCCGATGACCGCGTGAGCAGGTAGGGAGAACTAAACTTCCTTATCCTTTCCTCCTGCTTTATTGTCAATCTTTGGTTTTCTTTAAAACTGGTATTCATAGACGGCACCTGTTGGTGAAAGTCATCTCCTTTTAGAAGAAAGGGCTACTACATGTGTTTGTCAAAATAATTTATTGGGGGGTAATCTTTGTGTATAAGCACTACTTGAACTCGCTGAATGATCACCCTGTCCCTTACTCGTACCTTTATATTACTGGCAACCCTGAAACCAACTTAAAAGACGGTATCCTTTTGGTAATATATCTGGTTCCACAAGGAGGAAAGAATAAAAGCGGATGTCAATATGATTTATTGGGGGGTAGTTTTTGGCTGCTCATCTAGTACCCCCCGGTAATGCATGGGCAGCTTCAACTGTGGGCAGCACACCCACATGCACAGGAAGTTCCAAGCGAGGAAGAAATTTTACAGGAATTCAACTACGCGTCGTTGTCACAATCCATTCCCTGAAGTGTACAAAATGCTCCAGTAACTCCTGGAGATATGATAAAAGTACTTGGAACAGTAGCTACTCTGACAGGAGTAGAAGCAGCAAGAGCGGTCGCTAATTTCGAGGAGGGATTAGCTGGTCCTTGTGACGATATAAGTACAGTTGAAATGCTTGTACTGTCTAGTGTGATGAACTTAGCTGAAGCCAGAACACGAACAAAACCAATTATGAAGATCCATTGTATGTTAGAATGGACATTGATTTAAATCCATCCGATCAACTAGATCTATATTGGCCTGTAATTAGAGAAGCATTTGATCGAAAAACTACACAGTAAGACAATGAAGAAGAATTTTCTGAGCCAACAGAAGAAGAGGAAGCTACAGATTGTCAAGTTAAGGATCCCTTTTTTTTTTTTTTCCTTTTACAATACTAATATTACTTTGCGTTAAAATCTGTAGGATATTTCACATTAGGACCCAATAGGTGTAAATATCGAAGTTGTATCTTATATACAACTACGTCTTTTGTGGATTTCTTACTAGGAAAATCTTGAGAATTTTGTATTCAGTATAACAGAGTATTTTATTTTCGAAATAAATTAGCTTCAATAAAGGAACCGGCTTCAGAGTCTAAGGTTTAATAAATACAAATATTTAATAATAATAAAACGTAAGCATACCATAATGTATCGGTTTGTGTTTCGAATAAACGAGAAAATGTCTTCTGCAGTGACTTTTAATACTTTTCATTTTGTAACTTTTGGATACGCTTCGTAATCTCTAACATTTCAAACTCGTAATCTCTAACATAAGGATTTAGACTTCGGAGGAAAAGGGCGCCAGAAAAACAGTTTTGTTCCGGGCGCAATATTTCGTAGATCCGGTCCTGAACGTAGAGACCTGCACGGGCCAAATTTTTCGGCCCGAGCCCAATCCAGCCCGGGCCCGAAAAGTTTTGGAGATTTTCGGTCCGAGCCCAGCCCGGCCCGATAAGTTTTTTAAAATTCTTGGCCCAAGGCCGGCCCGGGCCCGATAAATTTTAGAAGTTGTTGGCCCGATCCCGGCCCGATAATTTTTTTAAAAAATTAGCTCGAGCCCCAATCTTTCTCAAAATTTAGTACTAAATTTGACCTAACCTTCAGAAACATTTTCTAAACTCTGGTTCACAACCTGACGCTTGCCTCCCGAATGGTACCATTGCCTCCTAGAACTTTGCCTGTTATCGAGAGAACAAAAACTCTATTCCCTGTAACAAAAATCTAACTTAATTGATTTTTAGCATAAAGTGAAGATGGCAATATTGTTTAGCGACAGGCAAACCATTCCCACCCCTTCTTGTTATATTTTGAGTTCAGTGAAGGTCAAGGTCAGAGCTCAATTTACCGCATAATGCCTGCAATCCTCTATAGTGAAAGTGGAGCCGCTAAGCAACACCAACTGTAAATAGCTAGTGCATTCTTTGTAACATTTTTTACGGACACACTTCTTCAACGTTTGGCTTTATTCCAATTATCGTTTAACGAAAATCAATAATTATTAAAGAATTGTAATTGATCGGCCCCAGCCCGGCCCGACCTTAAGAGAAATCAGTGTCGGCCAGCCCAAGAACGGCCCGGCCCAAAGAAATAACAGTGTCGGCCCGCCCAAGCCCAGCCCGGCCCAAAGAAATAGCAGAGTCGGCCCGCCCAAGCCCGGCCCGCGGGCCGGGCCCAGCCCGTGCAGGTCTCTACCTGAACGCCACTGCGATGGAGAACCTCATATAGGCGATCAAACAATAAACAAACGATCTAGCACAATTTCGATCAATATTGTTTCCATAGGGGGAGAGCAAACAGTTTATTTTGTTAGCTCCTCCTACAAAATTATGTATAGTACGTCAGTACATGTAGGGACTACGCGATAGTTGTTACCAAGTAAGATATCTGGTCCAGTGCCAATCAGTATTGCTTCCATCGTGGGGTCACATTTTAAATCTTTAGCCTCCTACAGCCTTATGTGTATTATGCCAATACGTGTGACAAGCAAACTATACTTTTTGGCGATTAAACACGACCAAACGACTATGAAAGGATTTGAAACAATTTCGATCAAACTTGCATTCATGGCAGACTTACAGGTTAACTTATCCCCCCCCTACAAAATTAAGTGTAGTACGTCAATACGCGGGAGGATTAAATGATAATCGTTGGCGATCAAACGATCTGGCCGAATTCCGATCAATTTTGCTTCCAATTGAGGCTGACAGGTTTACTTGTTAGCCCCCACACTTTAAAGTTATGTATAGTAGGTCAATACGTATGGCAATCAAATTATATTTCTTGGCAATCAAACATGTTCAAACGACGATGAAAATATCTTACCCAATTCCGATCAAATTGGGCTCCATCCGGGGTAACAGGCTAATCTGTTGGACCCCTGCAAACATTATGTATAGGACGTGAATACGCTTATCGATCAAACGATAATGCTTAGCGATAAAACGTCGATGTATCGGTCTGACCCAATTCCGATCAAATTTGCTTCCATGGGGGGGGGGCTAACAGGTTAACCTGTTGGCCCCTCTACTAATTTGTCATGTGGCGATCAAGCGATAATTATTGATGATCAAACGCCATCAAACGACAGTGAAACGATCTGACCCAATTCCGATCAAAGATGGTTTCATCGGGGACTAACAGGTTAACCTGTTGGCCCCTTCTTACATAATTATATGTAGTACGTTAATACACGTGGCGATCAAATGGAAATTCTTGGCTATCAAACGCGATCGAACGACGATGAATCGGTTTGAAATAATTCCGATCAAATTTGATTCCATGGGGGGAGCTAACAGGTTAACCTGTTTCCCCCTATAAAAATTATGTGTATTACATAAGTATGGGTATCGATCAAACTAAAGTTCTTAGCAACCAAATATCGATGAATCGACCTGACACAATTCCGATCAAATTTACTTCCATGGGAGGCTAACATGTTCAAATGTAGCCCCTTACATAATTATGCAAATACGTCAATACGCGTGGCGATCAACCGGTCATTGTTGGCGATGAAACGAGATCAAACAACGATGAAACGAGCGTACACAATTCCAATCAAATTTTCTTCCATGAGTGCTAGCAGGTTAACCTGTTGCCCCTAACAAAAATTGAAGACTCACTGTAGAAAACAATGCAAGTGCCAAACAATAGTTACTGTAATAATAGAGACAAAAGATAGTAAATTGTGCCTAAGCATCAAAACAATAGAAAATATTATTGCTTAGAAATACAACCTAGCATATAATCAAGTATGAGTCTAACTAAGGCATAAACGTATTTAAAAAAATAAACTAAGTGAACCAATTTCAAAGTGGCACTTATATTGTTTTCTACAGCGAGCCTTCAATTATGTGTATTATGTAAATACGCGTATAGATCAAACTATAACTCCCAGCGATGAAACGACAATGATTCGATCTGACTCTATTACTTCAATGAGGAGTTAACTGTTTACTCCCCTATAAAATTATGCGAAGTACGTCAATTTGAATGCCGATCAACCGATAATTGTTGGCGATCAAATGACAGTGAAACGATCTGACCCATGCTTCCATGGGGGGCTGACATGTTAACTTGTTAGCCCCTCTACATAATTATTTGTAGTACATCAATATGCGTGGCGATCAAACACAATCAAACTTGCTTGGATAACAGGTGATGATTCCAGGTTTCAACCGGAGAAGAACTCGAAATGAACAGAAGATGGAATGTAAGGGAGCTTTGCAATCATCACTGTTTAGGATTATTTCTTTACATGATTTAGTTTAAATAAATGAGTGATTCGTAATTGTACATTAGGTTCCAAGGTTACATTTTCACTCGAAATAAATTAATGAAGAAATCATTATTGTTAACAGACGTCAAACCAACCCATAAATACACTTTTGAATCTAGTGGCTGGCAGGTTATTTTAGTAAAAATCAAGAATTAATACATTGAAAGCGTTTCGAAAAACACAACAATGCGTCAAAGCACTCATGTCCCTTGGATATATTCAGCTTTGAGGTCAAGTGACTAAGGCATTTGATTACGATTGGATTTGAGTTTACATTTATATCTTAGATTTTAATAAAACCTTGTGCTACTTGTTGGTTTTACCTAGATCAACTGGAGTAAAATAGAAAATGACACTAAAGATTAAACTCTAGCACAGCGACGTACCATATTATGGTTTAAATAATTTTGTGATGTGTGAATATTAAAAAATGCGCTAAATGCTTTAACTAATAAATAATAAACAATGATCTTTGTATTGAACATATTTATCCCTTTCTGCGACTATAAATTCAATTTGTGGCCTTTCTGTGAGCTTAATGTGGCTACTGTCACCAGAGACGCACACAGAAATTTATTTCGGGAGCTCCAAAGCTTTCCGGGATGCCCAAATTCAATGAAGGAAATGTATATTAAAATTTGTAAAAACTATTCCTTCAGGGGTCCAAACCCCAGGATTCACCCCTGTATACGATCCTGACTAATCTTCAGAAGATGGGTTATCAATTGCTTTAAACTTTTCTAGAGAATTATAAGCCTTCCTCATATATGATTAAAATAATACGAACTTTAAAGTTTTAAGGCAGTTGAACAAGATTGCTGCAGTTTGAGTAACGAATAAGTGGACCACGACAATAGCCTTGATTTTAAACATTTGAAGATAAATAATTTTCCGATATCTAAAAATATGGGTAACTTAACCGTGAAACAGTGTACTATTTTCTCTTTTAAATTTCTCTGCATAGCGATAACCCGCACAACAAACTCAGATTTTCTTTCTTCAAACAAACGTCATTCATAACACAAATCCATGCAAGCGCCCGTTTGCCATACATCAGTGTAGTTGAAAGGGCAACAAGTTTGCAGCGCCAGTTATGCCTCCAATGGCTATTTTATAACTCTATGGTTTTAACCAACTAGGTATAGAAGAACGCCGAAGAATAAATATTTAATAATTATATATTTTTCTGCACAGAAAATGCGAAAAACAGTTACAATTTGGGAAAGATTAATTTTTAGAAAAAGGGAAAATGGAAAATATTGATCTTACGTTAATAGCTTTCGAAATAAGTGACTTATTAGTGTTCAAACTTTCTGAGAGCATCGCCTAATATTTTGAACTAGTTTCTAAAATTGGACAAAAGATTGTAAAACAAAATTCAAAATTCAGAACATCAATATCTGTTCAGCAACGTATGATCTTCAGCTGGTGATAATTTTCCAGTGACTATAAATTACAAATAAACGAAATAGTTTACAATCAGCTGTGTACTAGGCCTATTACAACGGTTAATTACATTGTTTAAAAGCAAAATTTGCTAGTAACAACTAGCTAACTTGAGGAAGCAAAATAGAATTCTGGGAGGAAAAATTCTTCCATAGTTTCAGACATCTATACTAGAGCTCAGTATAATTTTCTGCTGTACATTTTCAAGCTGGTTATCAGGGGCAAAAATTACGTACTACCTTTCGAGTTCCTTTATGGAAACGTGTATAACTGTAGTTTTTACTTTTCTGTGTTTTTAGTTTGCAATTAAATTACTGGTATAAATAGAACTATATTTTCTATTTAGAATACTGCAAGACACAAAATATGAACTTTCCCATTTAGCAGTGAAGAATATCCTACAAATTATGTATACCAGACAAGATAATATGAAATTGTGAGCGGAAGTATGACATTATTACTGATTACATATAAATTTCTTTTGCGTTGCCAGTATCTTCAGAGAACTTGACAGGTCTAAAATTTTATTCTAGAACAAGTAATGTTTGAAACACCCATAAATCTAGCTGATCACAATAAATTGAGAACCAAATTCTTGCAATTTTTTGAACTAGTAGACGTGTTCTGCTTTGGTGGTTTCGTAAAGTAAATATTGATCATTTGTTTTGTCCACAGATATAATTTTCCTGTGATAGTTCGTGGAATCAGCTAATATATAATTTACTTAACATCATGTTTAGTTTATTGCTCCGAACGCAAATTATGTATCTTGACATCCTTAAAGTTTGATATTGCTTAGTTTCTCATTCTAAACATCTTTTCTTTTAGTTTTGGTATTGTGATATAACGATTCAGCTGCAATCCCACATAAATGGATATTTTGCGTTAAATTCAGTTAATTAAATTATTGTTCTCTGAATTCCTGTTAACTCCCTATGTTGTTCCTCTTTTTGTGATCAGACGTAATTTCTTTGGAAATCGTATCCTAGTACAGGAAATGTGAAAATATCAACAGAAAGCAAACAGGGGTAATTCTTATTACCACATCGAGCTTATAATTTGTAATTGATATAGCAATCACTAAATATCTTCAAATTACTATACAATGAAGAGTTTTCTTCAAAGTACTGAAATCTGAAAATTTTCTTTCACAAGTTGTGTAAATATGTATAACGTCCCATGTTATAAACTTGTGCTGATCAATTTTGGTGTTGTAAACATAGGAATTTGATTTTGAGTTTAACGTACTTTTCAGCAGAGAGGCTATATGAGACATAGACCTACTGCTTAACATGGGATCCGAACTACACGAGCTTTCGCCGGAAATCGACCCAGTGTCTTCCACGCCAAAAGGGCGTACGCTAACCGCTTAGCCACGACGGAGCTCAGATAGTAATTTGTGTATGAATATTGAAAATATGCATGAACTTTAGCAAATGTTGACAAACTTGCCTTCACCATATGCACGCACAGAAAAGGGGACAAATTCGGTCTAGTATAGACACAACATTGTATCCGTATTTATTTTAATCAATGGACCTCCGGCATAATTTTATAGGTCTAATTTTTAATTATCTTTGCTTTTGGATGTGTTCTAGGTAAAGTCAATGTTACAATATTTCGATTTATAGTTATTATTATTATTATTGAAACAATTTGAGTATTGAATTGATAACTAACTTCATATGAAGTTTCATTTTAATTTTTAAAATGTATTTATTTATTTATTTATTTATTTTGTAATACGTGCTTGCAACTGAACTTTCGTTAGGATAACTTAAAGGAATGAATTCTGTGGGAAAGAGACCTGAAAATAGACACAATAATATAATGAAAGAATAATACAAAGTCAGTAACAACAATCTTTACAGCAGGGGAACCCAAGTGGAAAGCATTGAAGTTTCAAGTGGCTAAGAGAAAATAGTTGAATTTTTTAAATGCTGCAATTTACTTATTAAAATATATATAATGGTCAGTGGCTCACGCAATAAGGGTTTCCGGGTTTTAACTTTTCATCTTCAATTAGATATTATGCAATATTTACCATGTTAAGATTATATACAAAGACATAAAATGACGTAAACTTGTGAGTTTGAACCCCCTTGATGAATTTCGTAGGGTATTAATAATGAGACGACATCTACATGAAAACATGTTTTTAGTAGGAACGTACTCATCGATGATTGCAGGTCAAAGCCGTTGAGTATGTTTAGGAAAAAAGGGAACATGCCGATATCAACAGAAAAAGTTTGAGGGTACGCCATAGACTATAGGTGCTTACAGAATAAGCTTGGCATAAGAGAGGATTCGATGGAAACTTGGTTCTGCTGCAATGAACCTTTGCACTTCTTGCGACATATAAAGATGGAATTATTATTTTCAGGATTACTACTGTCTTAGCCACAATAATTCGTGATTTTCAATTATGATCTAAGCTCTAAAGTTTGGCCCAGACTTTTCATATTGCTTTCTTTGTATTGCCACCATATATATTGCAGCTTGAAACCACTGATTATTTGAGAGTATTAAACACTGTAAAACAATAAACCTAAGCCAGACAGGAAAGCTCTAATACGCTAAACATATACTCGAATAGTTAACTGTATTTTCAAACAATAATTGTCTTTGTTCCTTGCATTGATACTCAAAATACTACTGAAGCAGGGTTTCCATTCATTCTTCTCTCCTAACTAGCATCCTTGTTAATTTAATCCCGACAAACCACGAAGAGGAAGTTGCTAATCTTGCCGAAAAGAACCGAGAATTTCAAAAACAGCTGTAGTCTACGTCATTAAGTGGGCAGACCGTTGTGACTTTTTCGCGTGTTCAACATTTCGTAGATGAACTGTAAACATATATTTCCGGCAATGTTGCCATATATTAAAATGTGTGAATTGTGGTAGATGAAAAGCCGTGTTTTATTTTGAGTTTCCACGATATAACACGGCATTTTATTCTGTATGCATTGGGTATTTAACACTCAAAGGTAAGACGAGAAAGTAGCTCTGTGTATTAAAGTAAACCGCTTACCAAGACTAAGAAAACCGTTTTTTGAGTTCATTGTCATTAAAAGTGATCCATTAGACAACCGCACAAAGGAAGAAGTCTACTAGTAAGAGTGAAGTGTGAAGTATTTTGAAAACTAAGTCGATGAAGTGTCATATTAGAATCTGCTAAAACGGTAAGTAGTTCTGAACTGTTTTAAGCATACGAAAATTCTGTATTGTATTTTATGTCGTTATTTTATTTACTAACAGAGAAAATCATTATAGGCCCTATTGTGTGGTTTCAATAAAAGTAATAAGGAATGCATTCTTTATTAGGGTGACCATACTCCTCCAGAATGACATATTTTCCAGACTTAAAAACTGCGCGCTGAGCATATCATCAATGTCGTTTTTTATTGCTCCTTTTTTCTAAATAATTACCTTAGAAATTCTTAATCCTTTTAGGATTTATGGTATGTTTATATTAGGGATGGCCAAAATTTTCCGGAATCCGGATTCCGGAAATTTTGTTTTCCGGAATCGGAAAATTTACTTTCCGGAATTCGGAAAAAATCCGGATTTCGGAAAAATTCCGGAATTCAGAAAAATTCCGGAATTCGAAAAAATTCCGGAATTCAGAAAAAATCCGGAATTCGGAAAAATTCCGGAATTCAGAAAAATTCCGGATTTCGGAAAAATTCCGACATTCGGAAAAATTCCGGAATTCAGAAAAATTCCGGAATTCAGAAAAATTCCGGATTTCGGAAAAAATCCGGATTTCGGAAAAATTCCGACATTCGGAAAAAATCCGGAATTTAGAAAAATTCCGGAATTCGGAAAAATTCCAGGTTTCGGAAAAATTCCGGAATTCAGAAAAAATCCGGAATTTTTCCGAGATCCGGAATTTTTCCGAGATCCGGAATTTTTCCGATTTTACTTTCCGGATTCCGGAAAGTAAAAATTTTGGAATTGGCCATCCTTAGCTAGTAGCTGTTAAAAGAGAAACACAATAATGAATAGGCTATATATACTGTATTAATTTCTTGTAGTTGGATATGTCTTTATCATTTACATAGACAATTGCTACTGCAGTTATTTACTACTTTATGAGAAAGGTCTTATTTTCACACACAAAAAAGTCGCCGGTATGTCTCAAACATTATCGCGTTCCCACCTGCAGCTGCTCCAAAGCACTGCAAACTACTTTTTAACCAGGCGAAAGGCAGTGAAGGAAAAGAAATCTCAACAAATATTCTAATAACATTCGCTTATTGTCAACATACCTACAGTGAGCGCAGAAAGTGTTCGTACACCGTGCATACTTTATATTGAAAACAGCTAGCATGAGAACGGGAGGTGGAATATATATATATAACCAGAATTAAGACTACACATTCATACATTTTATTTCTATATACAAGAGGAAGGCCAAACAAACACAATCACTGTTTTGTTCAGAAGAAAAGAGAGAATTCCTTTTTTGTAAACGCAAAAAGTCACCGTACACTTATGCTTGAATTAATGCTTATAAAGTATATTACGTTATTTAATATTTTGTGGGATTACCCTGTGCGTTAATGATTGTCTGTGGTCTTCGTGGCATTGATTTCACCTGTAGTAGTTCGTAGTTCTGTAGCTTCGGGACTGATTATGTCCCATTCTTCTTGAATAGCTTTTCTTAGGCCTTCTTTAGTAAACAAGCTGTGCCTTCTGATTCTTGTCTCCAGAACAGATCATAAATGTTCTATGGGGTTCATGTCTGGGGATTGGGCAGGTGTGCGAAGCTGTTTCAAGGTATTATAGAGTCAGGGGCGGATCCAGAGGGGGGCGATCGCCCCCCCCCCACAAGAGGAAAATCTTATTTTATATATAAATAAACCCATCCATAACAAGTTTGGAGCTCTTAAAAGTAGCAGTATTACCGCCGACCGCCCCCCCCCCCAGAAGTCCGTCCTGGATCCGCCCCTGGCAAACCTTGCAGACAGGCCTTGTTCAACAGTACAAACAATAATTGCGATGTATAATGTTTCTATCACTGTGCGAAACCATAAAAAAAAAAAATAATAAAAAAATAATAATAAAAAAAAAGAACTGGAAGACCAAGAGTGTTGAGTGAACAAGTTAAACGTTACATTATTAGGGAAAGAAAAAAGGTTCCAAAAAGTAGTGCTGTGCAATTGGCAACGGATCTGGAAACACGCGGTGTTAAAGTATCAGCCAGTACAGTGCGGAATATTTGCAGGGTATCATGGTCGGATAGCCAGGAAAATGTTCTGGGTGAACAAGGCAAATCGTATAAAGAGACTAAAGGTTGAAAAAGAGTATAAAGATAAGGGATCAGGCTTCTTTCTGGAATAGGGTCATATTTTCGGACGAAAATAAATTTAATTTTATCGAGTCCAATGGGAGGCGTATGGTATGGCACAAGGTGAATACAGAGATGAATCCTCAAAATCTCGTCCCTAAAGTAAGACACGGAGGAGGGTCCGTGCTCGTCTGGGGTTGTATGAGTGCCTCAGGAGTGGGTCGTCTCCACCTTATCGATGGAGTGATGATCCACAAAGTGTATATTAACATATTAAAGGAATATCTCCATACTAGTGCGCAGAAGATGGTTCTTGAAAACAATTTATTGTTCAGCAAGACAACGACTCCAAACATACAGCGGAAAATACTCGATTGTGGCTACTCTATACAGGGGCGGATCCAGGACGGACTTCTGGGGAAGGGGCGGTCGGCAGTAATACTGCTACTTTTAAGAGCTCCAAACTTGTTATGGATGGGTTTATTTATATATAAAATAAGAAAGTTTCCTCTTGTGGGGGGGGGGCGATGGCCCCTATCGCCGCTCTGTGGATCTGCCCCTGAGGTTTGCTATCTTTCTCAAAGACTTACCCTTCTTATGCACTTTAATAATTACTTTTCTTGTCTCCTCATTTGTTTCTGTTCGGTTGCTTCCCATTTCGACAGCCCACCTTGCAGTTTTTTTCACTCCTATTCACAACTAAACTCATTCTGTTACTCGTCATGCTATACAGAGGTGTATACTCAGGTGAATACTAGTGAACCCCAGTTGTGGTATCTTTGATTCGTATTCGTACGTCAGGTGTACGATCACTTTTTGCGTCTACTCTATACATTTTCTACGGAATTTATTTACTTTCTGACCATTAAACTTGTCTTTGTGGTTCTTTATTGATATATTCATAAAGCTTAGTTTTCATTATTCATATTGTGTGTGTTATTACACTTCTTAAATTTTCTGTTTCTTTTTCGCAGGCATTCTCGTTTCAATAGCATAGGTGTACGAACACTTTCTGCGCTCACTGTATGTACAGTAAATACGAATTTATAATTTTTGACTTTACGAAGTGTACAATGTAATTGTTCAATAATTAACATAAGCAGGCATTCATTAATTTATATTAATATAATAGTTAACAAAACTAATAAGCGGGTGATTTATGACTCAGTGGTAGAGTTTTCATCTATGGTATTCTAACCCAGGACATGTGGGTTTTCGATGGCTAATTTTGTGTTCGAAAATTTTCCCGGTGGTACTCTTGGTTCCCTTTCTTATATTTGTTCCATCATCACTCATTAACGAATTTAGTTTATCAAAACTCTACAGCCATATATTCATTCTGTCCGTCAGTGAAACAAACAGTCTCAAGAACTATCTGATGGATTACCAATCAATTTTGGCCATGATGTACAGAGTCAATAGTTAAGAATCGAGTTCCCTGATGAATGTAATATTCAAACCGGAAGCGGTACAAATCAACCATTTCCGGTTTTAACGTTAATCATTATATAGTAAATATGGTAATAGATAGCGAGAAGCGGTTTCCAGTAATCGACATATATAACATTCATGTAGATAGAATGTTACCTAGTTTGTGCATCTGCTGAAAATAATGAGCTTAGGTATTTAGAGAGCATTTTCCGCTTTAGAAAATGTGTGCTTGGTAAAGAATGTAGAGAATTAGCTGAGTCAGGCACGTAGCTAGAATATGGTAATAGGAAGGGGGGGGGGGGATCTGTCACGAAATACTGTGGTTATTTACCAGGGGCTCAATCATTCTAAACTATTTTATTGGCAACATATATTGGTTCGTTTAGCCAAGATTTCTAATGGGGGCATGATATGAAATACTGTGGTTACACACCAGAGGCTCGATCAATCTAAATATTTTACTGACAATATACCCATATTGATTGGTTAGGACAATAAAATGAGGATATATTAGTAAGTATTTTAATAAGAAGCAATGAAGAAATCTCGAGTAAAAGAATATAAAAAAAGTATTGAAAAAGATATCGTCTTCCGAGGTCATTCGAACGGTGTCGAGAATTTTGTGTCTGGGAAATTTGCGCCCTACCTCAAGAACAGGGAAAATTGCGCCTGCGATGTACCTCCACCGGGAAGTTTGAGCCCTGCGAAATAAAAGAACCTATTGGAGCTTACGCATTTCCTCGGAGGGGCTGACATTACAGCATAAACAATCCTTCCCCCACAACCATGCCATTTGTGATTTATTTTCATTGTGGCTATATAAGGGGAGAATAAACTTCAATATAAGCCAAAAGAACACAACGGATCAACGCAATCACTGCTTCTTCCAGAGATGATTTTGGGGGAACACTGGCCTCCCCAGAGCTCTCAGAGTGCCCCCTCGGAGGAGACCAAAATAATACGTCTATAATATAATAATAAATAGAATAGTACCAGCAGTGACCCCCCTCCGGAATACTAAATGTGCCCCCCGGAACATTTTTCCTGAAAGAACGACTGAACGCAATTGTGTGTTTGAAGTGTAATTCCAGCAAGTAAACACACTGTACATAGTTTTCTTGATAATATTACTGAACTGATTTTACATTCACTTTACATTTTCTTTTCTATATTTTGTGTCCTGAAACGCAAAACAACTCTCAAGGATTGTGAACAGAGATATCTGGGTAGAGCCAAACAGCCTTTTGTAGATTAAATTATACTCTTTGATTATATTAATAAATAATTATATATCAGTCATTTATACGTTTATTGTAAATTTTGTAGTATAATGAAAAATTGTATTTGTATGGATTGCCCTTTAGTGAACTAAAATTGTATTTTTTTCATTTGTTCGGAATATTATAACGGATGGAGTAACTCACTGAGACGATGAGAGGCAAGCCTAGTTCAAGTGCGAGTGGAAGTTACTTTACACAATACAATAATAAGTTGAATTTTAGGGCGCTAACATCCCAGTGCAAATATATAGCCGGCGCATTTTCCCCTCTTTTTGCGGTAGGGCGCAAACATCCCAGTGCAAATATATTGCGAGCGCATTTTTTCCTATTTTTGTGGTAGGGCGCAAAATTCTCGCATTCAAGGAAAATATAATGTCCGTGAAGTTGACAAGCCACTTATGTCAGACTCCAATTTCGACTTTAAACGTCGCTAGTGCTACGTTAGTGTTCGATAGTGACGCAATTCGTTAGTACTCCAACTGCATGCCAACACGCCCACTTCTAAGAATCATCTCAAAAATGAGGTTAACCGTTAGAGCAAGTAAGTGCTCATTGGTGCCATTAACATTAACGTTAAAGCCTTCATCGTACGGCCCTTTGAGTAATAATAACACCACGTTTTTTGCTAGTCTCAATGCGTCCCTATATTCTCGCGAATATTCTGACGTGCCTAAGTTAGTTACTTTTTTTGGGGGGGGGGGGACTATTGTTTATCTGTTATTGTTTATTGCTAGTCTGCAGAGTAGTCCTTACATTAATATGCCATTGTCCTTGATAATCATTGCGTATTTACAAGCAATTTGTTATTACTGTTAGAAGATATCAAAAAACAACAGATAAAATCGACTACTTAACGGTTCATATTTTTCTTTTACAGTACATAAACGATTAATAATAATAATAATAATAATAATAATAATAATAATAATAATAATAATAATAATAATAATAATAATAATAAGACTATTCCAGCATAAAAGTTATCAATTGCATCACACTGGCAACAAGCGACGCATATTTTAACTTCATAAAAAATCGTTTCTCACGATTTTCTGGAAAACTACGTATGATAACATCTTCATTATGTCAAGTTGTTTATCTCAGTGTGATATATGTCTTACTTCTGGACAATATCACAGTAAAACAAAAATTAAATATTAGGAGTACATCGTACTTTTGGACTACATCTCATTAACCATGGGAAGATTGAGTAGTGTATACTTTAGGATGTAAGTTTCAGCTTAACTTGCATCATACATTCTTAGGATTACAAAAAGGAAATTTGTTCGTTTGCATTTGAACAAAATTCTTAGGATTACAAAAAGAAAAAATAATTTTTCCGAATTCCGGAATTTTTCCGAAATCCGGAATTTTCCCGAATTCCGGAATTTTTCTGAATTCCGGATTTTTTTCCGAAATCCGATTTTTTCCGAAATCTGGATTTTTTCCGAATTCCGGAATTTTCCCAAATTCCGGATTTTTTCTGAATTCCGGAATTTTTCCGAATTCCGGAATTTTTCCGAATTCCGGATTTTTTCCGAAATCCGGAATTTTTCCGAATTCAGGAATTTTTCTGAATTCCGGAATTTTTCCGAAATCCGGATTTTTTTCCGAATTCCGGAATTTTTCTGAATTCCGGAATTTTTCCGAAATCCGGAATTTTTCCGAATCCCGGATTTTTTCTGAATTCCGGAATTTTTCCGAAATCCGGAATTTTTCCGAATTCCGGAATTTTTCTGAATTCCGGATTTTTTCCGAAATCCGGAATTTTTCCGAATTCCGGAATTTTTCCGAATTCCGGAATTTTCCGATTTTACTTTCCGGATTCCGGAAAGTAAAAATTCCGGAATTGGCCATCCCTAGTTTATATACTATGGCATAGTATCGTCTTTGACCGCTTATTTAGGTTCTATAACAGGTATTTAAGCCGGTTTTTATTATTATTATTATTATTATTGGTCAAGTCAAGGATAGACCAAAGAACACCCCAGATGCGTTTTGAAACCGGATGGTTGACTTGGCGGCGCCAAGTGGGAGCTAGGGTGTGTGACATTTTTCTTAAGGCAAATTTAAAAAGAAAAATTCACTCCTTTATTTTCAAGATATCAGATTGAAACTTTTCATACGGATTGTGTGTACCTTTGGGTATTTATAACTTTTTTGAGATCCCTACACGAAACCGGGACCTTCTCGAGGGACGCAAGTGATCCGAGAGGGTGATTTTTTTTCAGAAAAATTTCTGGTTTTCCCGATTTTTCCGGTTCAGGGCATGATACGGACATGTAGGTGGTACCGTTGAAAAGGGCTCGTTATACTGAAGAAAATGGCGTTTGAACCACGACTCTAAGTCAAATAGTAATGATGCAGTATATATATATATATATATATATATATATATATATATATATATATATATAGAGAGAGAGAGAGAGAGAGAGAGAGAGAGAGAGAGAGAGAGAGAGAGTGTCCCAAGTCCCAGGAGGAAGGGGCAATGTTTTGAGAAATGGTAGTATGGGTGATTCTGAGCAAAAAAGTTCATATCAACATAAGTCCTAATCTCAACGGTTTGAGAGCTATAGGTTCTGAACCATTTTTTTTTTTTTTTTTTACTTTATATTGATTATTGTTCACCCTGTAGTTATTCTTCAGAGATGGTACATAGTGAATTTGAAAGGTGATGAAATGACCTTTCCAATGAAATGCAATATGTGGCAGTGGTGTCTTTGGAAGAAAAGTTATTGAGGGATATTTTGGAATCATTGTTGCCATCCACTTTCTTTAAATAACCTTAACTTCCTCAAATTTCCTTCAATACCTTCCCTTCAGAAGACAACATGCCACATGCAGCATACCGTTGAAAATGTTATTCCATCACCTTTCATATCCGCTATGTCTTACCTCTGTAAAATAGTTACAGGGTGAACAAGACGCAACAAAGTCAAACATGGTTCACAACCTGTAGCTCTGAAACCGTTGAGATTAGGACCTATGTTCATATGAACTTTTTTGCTCAGAATCACTCATACTACCATTTCCCAAACTATTACCCCTTCCTCCTGGGACACTTGGGTCACCTTCAGACTTTCAAACATTTCTCCCGACCTTAGTTTTCAAAATAAAAGATTGAAATTTTTCACATGTATTATTTATATAACAATGTGTTATTTAAAAAAAAAAATCAGATCCCTACGTGAACCCATGCCCGGGTTAGAGGGGTACAAAAACTTTGAAAATGTTTTTTGAAAATTCTACGGATTTTTCCCGATTTTCCAGGGTCTGGTGTATAATACGGACAAGTGAGTGGTACGGTTGTAAAGTAGGCTCTATCGTGAAGAAAACTAGGTATGATCCATGATCCTACGGTAAATAGTAAGGAAGCAGTAGCTGTTTGAGTGCAAGTTTAAAATTTACCTCAAAAAGTGGGAATCCTAAAAGAGTTTTAAAAAATAAACGTGCTTTTCTTAATATGATGATATTTTTTTGGCCTTTTGCAGAAATATTTGTGTTAATCGCGAAATGTAGAGATGAATTAGGGTAAATAACTCCAAAACTTAAGTGATGTGTGTCTGGAGCAAGTGAATAAGGTAGATCGATCTTATGTACTCTATCACCTGTCATATCCAGAATGACTCGTATCTCTTGATTTATCGTCAGTCACATTTTCTTGGACCATATTTCACAATCATAAAGAATATTCTTGTGGCTATGTGGATAGTGTACGTGCCTTTGAGCAGAGTTCGATTTCCCGCAGGAGCTCATGTGGTCCGGATCCCACGTTAAGCTGTACGTCCACGTCTCATATAGTCTCGCTGTTGAAATGGTCGCTAAACTCAAAAATATAATTCAACATTCATAAAGTCTTGGGGCTTATTACGTGTTTTAAAAATGGGAAGTTGTGAATATATATCTCACTCCTTTCCAACCCTAAAGTTGAAAGTGATAAAATTTGTAAAACTGACTATTATTGACATAAACGATTTTACATTTCCAGATAGTCTTAGCGTACTGATAGATATGATTTCACAAATTTATAAAGTAGTATGAATATTTAGCGCCCTTTCATACGGATGTTCATTCCTGACAAACTGCTTCTCATGAAGAACATAGTCAATTTCACGATCATAGCTATCTGAGTATAAGGAAGAGAATAAATAAACAAAGCCAGATTCCTGAGCTTATATCAGGGTTACCAGAAAGTAAAATAATCTAATTACTCAATAATTTGTTTGTTTTGTTGAACTTCATCTACCAAGGCCATTCTGTAAGATTAAAGCAGAACTTGAGAAGCACATAAATGATGATAGTGAAAGAAATTGTGAAAAAAATATTCACATGTAAAAAATAAAGAGGGAGTCGATTTATTCGAAAATTTAACGCCCCTTTTCAACATTAGTGTAGCCTAAGAGACGAGACAAAGCGAGAAATAAGGATTTCTTGTCTCGTTTTGTAAATTTATGTGCAAAATTTAAATTTGTCCTGATTTCTTTCTTAATTTCAACTAAGAGTTATCAGTCTTTCGTGTCACGAGAGGATCACGAAGGGTGTGATTTTATAATTAAACTATAGTTATTATTGGGGAACATTGTGTAATGACTTACATATCATTAAATGTTGTTAAAAGTTGTTCGTTGTGTTCATATAATCATTTTATCAATTTATAGCTTTTATGTATGAAGTATATAACACTAAAAACAGTGTTTGAAGTCTAAGTTCTAAATGAACTAGTGTTGTCCACAAGACTCTTGAAATTTTTCGTCTCGACATAAAAGGGAAACGATGCACAAAATTTTTCTTATCTTCGGCAATACTATTCTTGATCGAAGCTAATTGAGAGGGACCTACTGTTTACAATGGACGTAGAGCCACTAATTGGATTTCTATTGGAGATTAATCCTCTCAACGGGGCGGGGTGTTGAAATGAATCCGGGACTAAACACGCAGAAATTGAGAACGTTATTCATTTGACCACAAAGGGGAACGAGAACTCGATTTTACACCTTAGCTTATCACCCCGTTCTACAAGGGTGGGTCCTGTGGATTCATACTCCCTCCTGAAATCCCGACTTTTATGTAAACTCAAGATAATTTTAGGGGTGATTTTTACAAGTTTTAATATTTATCCTCATATTGAATTTGAAACCCCCAAAAAGCTTTGGACCCCGAAATAAATTTCTGTGTATGTGCTTGCCTACAATCATCAAGATATTGAAATGGAATAGTAACTCAACTCTTTTCGAAATCATAGGTAGAGTGAAGACTGCTGATATGTGGCATTCATCTTGATCGATAGTTTTGTGTCAAAAACAAAAGCATACGAGGTTTGTTGTTTCATAGGCAGGCTTATAATGCTCTCTAAAAGAGGAATACAAATCAGCAGTTACGCTGTCAGTGATCTGGCTTCCTGATACTGTAAGAAGTGAAAGTATCTTTATCACAGGAATATTCATTGACTTGCGCAAATGAATGTTAGTGTAAAGGGCCAAAATTCTTCTCGCACATGTAGTATGCCTATCTCTAGTTCTTTTTCAATCAATCCCTTCACTTTTGTCTTTCCAATTTACATTTTTCGATATACTGAACCGAAGGTCTGACCATTCTGTTCCGATTGTGTTGACTTAGTACCCTGCCTAGCTACTCCTGATAAGTGGGCTAAAACTTCCTTTCAACAGAACAGTCAAACAAAGTAATATTGTAATATAGACTACAATTCTTCTACTGACAGAAATACTATTTGTCGGTTTCACCAACATTTGTAACGTTAATTCTTCCGTTACATTTCCTGGTTCCAAATATATTGAATATTTATAAAGTACACGAGATTACAATGAATCACACAACACAGTTATGCTCTTTGGATATATATACGAGGCGTGTTTTTTAAGTAAGGTCCGTTTGAACATAAGTACACAACGAAAGTTATTTTAAAAAAGTAAATGTATTTTCAGAAAGTACATACTTTACTCTATTTTTCGACATAGTTGCCAAGTTTGTTCAAACACTTATCATCCTTTCAACCAATTTCAAAATACCCTCTTCATAAAAACTTGCCGCCTGCTCCGATAACCAAGAGTTCGCTGCAGTTTTTCGATACCCAACGGGAGCACAGTTCCCTGAACTTTAGGTCTTCAGAAATAATTTTGTAAAGCACTGATCTCGACACGTCAGGAAATTCATTTGAAAGACCTGTTATTGTGAAGCGCCTGTTCTCACGAACCCTCGCTTCAACTGAAGCCACCAAATCATCTGTAATCGAAGAAGGGCGACCGGAGCGGTCATCATCATGGACGTTGTCACGGCCATTTTTGAATTCTCGTACCCACTTACGCACTTTGCTTGCACTCATAATAGTATCACCGTATACTTCGCAAATCTGTCGATGAATTTCTGCAGTTGACAGGTTTCTTGCTGAGAAAAACCGTATCACTGAGCGAACCTCATATGCGGCGGGCGACTTGATAGTCTTAAACATTGTGAAAGCACAGAACACAACCGTACAGTTCAGCTACAGAGCTGAAACTGAGCACAGTTGTTAACGAGGCATGCCGGTACACGACGCACACGCTCGTTGCGGTATGCGCGCGAACTACTAGTGTCTACAACAAAACGGACCTTACTTAAAAAACACGCCTCGTATATATATATATATATTTCAACATATACCGTATTTGTCACATTAAAATAATATACATCCAATTCTAACAATATGGTTCTTCGTTCTATCTTTTTCTAGTTACCTTAACAACAAGATAAACAAGTTGTCATAGCAACAAAAACAAGAAATACATCGATATAATACAAAATATTTTAAATTATTTCTTTATATATTTTCTTCTTCTTCTTCTCCTTAACCACTTGTGCTCTTTTAAATAGCACTTTTGCCCGTAAATAGAAACAATACTTAGAAGTACATACAAAATATACATTATCTTTGTATACACGACTCCAAAAGTGCATTACCACCTACAATTCTCCTTTTCCTGCAATAGCAGGCAACCCAATAAGCTCGGCGGTTGGGTTGATTGCGAATTCGAAAGGCGCTGGACCAAACCTCAATTTTGTAATAAATATATCAGTGTGGCAAACTGCAAATAAGAGAATAAAACAAATTCTTAAAAATGACAATTTTATTATCGTGACGGAGTTGGATGACATTAAAAGTTACAAAATGATCTTACTTCAGCGGTTCAAACAAGGTCAATGGCAAGAAACAGATATCAGAGGAAAGCATTCCTCTCCTCAATACCACCAAAAAAATCATAAAAAAGAAAAAGGAACATAAAGTTACGTAAGTTTTAATATAAAAGTCCCACTCTAATTTGTGAAAGTTGACACCCGAAAGGCAAGAACAACTGAACCAAAGTCAATGAAATTGTGCACAGATATTGCAGACGTAAAACGAAGGAATACGAGTTTCGTATTTTCCTGGAAAAAGGGTTGGGTGAGGCACGGGCCCCTCCAAACCTTTCATCACGAAATATGAAAACTGCTAGTAACAGTATGTCAGAAGTGTGTAGAAGACATCAAGAATTGCAACGAAACTTTTTGTATGGAAAATACGCAAAAAATAAAGGAATACGGGCTTTTTTAATTTTCTGCGGAAAAAACGGATTTAGGGACAAAAACTAGCACCCAAAATTTTGAAACTAGACGTCTGAAGGCAAGAAGTGAATCGAATTGAATGAAATTAAGCACAGATATTGCAGACGTAAAATGAGGATACGGGTTTCGTATTTTCCTTGAGAAAACGATTGGGTGGGGCACGGACCCCTCCAGATCTTTAATCACGGAAAATTAAATGTGTTGGTAACAGCATGTCAGATGTGTGTAAAAGAATATCAAGAATTGAATCAAACTGCGAGTATGGACAATACGCAAAAAATAAAGGAAAATATTTTTTAAAATTTTCTGTGGAAAAACGGTTTTAAGGGGCAAAACTCAAACCCTAAATTTTGAAAGTTGATGCCCGAAAGACAAAAGGAAGTGAACCGAAGTTAATGGAATTTTGCACAGATATTGTATACCAAATTGGGGAATCCGCGTTTCGTATTTTCCTGGAAAAAACGGTTGAGTGGGGCCCGATCCCTCCAAAACTTTGATCACGAAAATTCAAAAGAGCTAGTAACAGTATGTCAGTCACATGTGTGTAAAGGACATGAAATATTGAAACGAAACTTCTTGTATGGAGAATACAGAAAAAATAAAGGAATACAGGATTTTCTATGTTCTTCGCAAAGTGTGTTTTAGGGGGCAAAACAACTTACCCCAAAATTTTGAAATTTAACGACCGAAAGGTAAGAAGAAGTGAGCTTAAGAGCAGGAAATTTTGCACAGATATTGTGAAAATAAAATATGGGAATACTGGCTCCGTATTTCCTTAAAAAAACTGTTAGGTGGGCACGGACCCCTCCAAACATTTGATCACGAAATATCAAAAGTGCTAGTAGCAGTATATCATATTTGTGTAAAGGACATGAAGAATTCCAACGAAACTTCACGTACGAGCAACACGCAAAAAAGTGGAGAAGGGTATTTTCTGCGGAAAAACGGTTTTAGGGGCAAAAGTTCTCACCCAAAATTATGAAACTTGCCGCCGGAAAGGCAAAAAGAAGTGAACCGAAGTGAATGACATTGTGCAAGGACATTGTAGACATAAAATGAGGGTATATGGGTTTGCTAATTTCCTGGAGAAAAGGGTTCGGTGCGGCACGGACCCCCATTATCCTTTGATCACAAAATATCAAAAGTGCTAATAACAGTATGTCAAATGTGTGTCAAGGACGTTAAGAATTGCAACATAACTCAGTGTATGGACAATACGCAAAAAGTAAACGAATACGGGTTTTTCTAAGTTTTACGGGAAAACGGTTTTAAGGGGCAAAAACTCCTACACTAAATTTTGAAAGTTGAGATCGAAAGGCAAAAAGAAGTTTACCGAAGTGAGTGCAAATGTGCACAGATATTGTAGACATAAAATGTGGATACGGTTTTCATATTTTCCTGGAGAAAATGGTCGTGCAAGGCTCGGACCCCTCCAAACCTTTGATCACAAAAAATTAAAATGCTAATAACAGTATGTCAGAAGTGCATAAAGGACATGAAGAACTGGAACAGAACGTTTTGTATGGATAATACGCCAGAAATAAAGCAATATGGCTTCTTTTATGTTCTGTTGAAGAATGGTATTAGGGGGCAGAAGCTCACACACAAAGTTACGAAAATTGACTCACGAAAGGTAAAAAGAATTGAACCGAAGTGAATGAATCTCTCCACAGATACTGCAGATACTGTAGACGTAAAATGAGGGAATACGGTTTATTATTTTCCTGGAAAAAAGGGTTGGGTGGTACATGGATAATACGTAAAAAATAAAGGAATATACGATTTTCTATGTTCTTCGAAAAGACGGTTTTAGGGGCAAATTTTGCAATTGGACGCCCGAAAGGTAAGAAGAAGTGAACTGAAGTGAAAGAAATGTTGCACAGATATTGTAGAAATAAAATGGGGGAATACGGGTTTGTATTTTTCTGGAAAAAGCGGTTTGGTGGAGCACTAACCCATCCAAACCTTTGATCATGAAATATCAAAAGTGCTAGTAACCGTATCTGAGATGTGTGTAAAGGACATGAAGAACTGCAACGAAACTTTGTGTATGGACAATACGCAAAAAATAAGTGAATATTGTTTTTCAATTTCCGCGGAAAAACTGTATTAGAGGGAAAAAGCTCTCACCCAAAATTTTGGAAGTTAACACCCGAAAGGCAGAAGAAGTAAACCGAAGTGAATAAAAATTTGCACAGATATTCCATACGTAAAATTAGGATACCAGTTTCGTATTTTCATTGAAAAAAACGGTTGGATGGGGCACGGACCTCTCCAAACCTTTGATAACGAAAAATCAAAAGTGCTAGTCATAATATGTCAGATGTGTGTAAAAGACATGAAGAATTGCAACATAACTCAGTGTATGGACAACACACAAAAAGTAAACGAATACGGGTTTCTCTAAGTTCTGCGAGAAAACGGTTTTAGTGGGCTAAAGCCCCTACACTAAATTTTGAAAGTTGAGCCCGAAAGGCAAAAAGAAGTTAACCTAAATTAGTGCAAATGAGCACAGATATTGCAGACATAAAATATGCAAACGGGTTTCATATTTTCCTGGAGAAAATGGTCGTTTGGGGCACGGACCCCTTCCAAACCTTTGATCAGAGAAAATTAAAATGCTAATAACAATATGTCAGAAGTGTATAAAGGACATAAAGAATTGCAACAAAACTTTTTGTATGGATAATACTCCAGAAATAAAGGAATATGGATTCTTTTATGTTCTGCTGAAAAATGGTATTAGGGGGCAAAAACTCACAAAGTTTTGAAAATTGACGCACGAAAGGCAAAAAGAAATGAACCGAAGTGAATGAATCTCTCGAAAGATATTGTAAACGTAAAATGAGGGAATACGGTTTCCTATTTTCCTGGAAAAAAGGGTTGGGAGGTTCATGGACCCCTCCAAACCCTAGATCACGAAATATCAGAAGTGCTACTAACAGTATGTCAGATGTGTGTAAAAGACATGAAGAATTGCAACGAAACTTTTTGAATGAAAAATACACAAAAAATAAACGAATACGGGCTTTTTTAATTTTCTGCGGAAAAAGGGATTTAGGGGCAAAAGCTAGCACCCAAAATTTTGAAACTTGACGTCCGAAAGGCAAGAAGAAGTGAACGGAACTGAATGAAATTAAGCACAGATATTGCAGACGTAAAATGAGGATACGAGTTTCGTATTTTCATGGAAAAAACGGTTGGATGGGGCACGGATCCCTCCAAAACTTTGATCACAAAAAATACAATGTGCTGGTAACAGTATGTCAGTCAGATGTATGTAAAGGACATGAAATACTGAAACAAAACTTCTTGTATGGATAATACACAAAAAATTAAGGAATACCGGATTTTCTATGTTCTTCGGAAAGACGGTTTTAGGGGGCGAAACAACTTACTCCCAAATTTTGAAATTTGACGCCCGAAAGGTAAGAAGAAGTGAACCTAAGAGCAAGAAATTTTGCACAGATATTGTAGATATAAAATGGGGGAATACGGGTTTAGTATTTTTCTGGAAAAAACGGTTTTGTGGGGCACCAACCCCTCCAAACCTTTGATGATGAAATATCAAAGGTGCTAGTAATCGTATCTGAGATGTGTGTAAAGGACATGAAGAATTGCAACATAACTTTTTGTATGGACAATACACAGAAAGTTAATGAATACAGGTTTTTTCATGTTCGGCGGGAAAACGGTTTTTGGGGGCAAAATCTCCCAAATAAAATTTTGAAAGTTGACTCCCGAAAGGCAAAAAGAAGTTAACCGAAGTGAGTGAAATTGTGCACAGATATTATAGACATAAAGTGAGTGAATACGGGTTTCGTATTTTCCTGGAGAAATCGGTTGGGTGGGGCACCGACCCCCCAAACCTTTGATCACAAAAACTAAAAATTGCTAGTAACAGTATGTCAGATGTGTGTAAAGGAGATGAAGAATTGCAACAAGACTTTTTGTATACACAAATAATAAAGGAATATGTTGTTTTCTTTTTTGCGGAAAGATGGTTTTAGGGGCAAAAAACCCAAAACCAAAATTTCGAAAGTTGACACTTGAAAGGTAAAAAGTGAACTGAAGTGATTGAAATTTGGACAGATATTGCAGACAAAAAATTAGGGAATACGGTTTGCGTATTTTCCTGGAAAAAACGGTTAGGTGGGGCACGGACTGCTGCAAACCTTTCATCACGAAATATCAAAATATCTAGTAACAGTATATCAGATGTGTGTAACGGACATGAAGAATTGCATCAAACTGTGTGTATGGACAATACGCAAAAATAAACGAATACATTTTTTAATTTTGGTTAATAGCGGTTTCGGGGGGAAGGCCCCCGTCCAAAATTTTGGAATTTGACCACAAAAGATAAGAAGAAGTGGACCGAAGTGAATGAAATGTGCACTAATATTGAAGAGGTAAGGTGAGGGAATACGTGTTTCGTATTTTCCTGAAAGAAAAAAAAAACTTTTGAGTGAACTGAGGCGTTGAGTTGCGGGAGGAGTGGACCGAAGCGAAAGAAAGATATTGGATATGTAAAATATGGCCTTTCGTGTTTGACAAGTGTCGTGCCTCCATCCGATTTCTTCAAATTTGGCAGATCAAGTAATACAAACACCAACAGTGTAGCTTATTCTATAGTATTTCAGGAGGCACCTTTAACCCTTGGAATGTTTTTTCCGCATAAAGAAAAACACGTGTCGATTTATATCCAGTTTGCTATTCATATGCCAAATTTGAAGGAAAACCGATAGGAACACTTGAGAAACACGAGAGTCCTTATTTTACATGTAATATCTACACACAATTTGATTTGCTTGGGTCCACTCCTTCCTGAGCTATATTTCCTTTTTTTTCGGATGGGACCTAGGCCCCAACACTGTTTTTCCGCAAAAATTAAAACATGTTTCATATATTGTTTTGCAAATAGTCCCTTTACAAAGTTTCGTTCCAATTCTCCATATTCTTTAGGAACTTTTGCGTATGCTTATTTGCACTTTTGATATTCCGTAATGAACAGTTTAGAAGGTCCGTGTCTCACTCAACCGCCTTTTCCAGGGAAATACGAAACCAAATTATCTCATTTTTCGTCTACAATATCTGCGCGAAATTCAATTCAATTCGGTGCACTTCTTCTTGCATTTTGAGCCTCAAATTTCAAAATTTGGGATGGGGGCTTTCGCCCTCTAAAACCGTATTTCCGCAGAAAACAAAAGAAAAACCGTATTCGTTTATTTTATGCGTATTGTCCCTACACAATGTGTCGTTCCAATTCTTCATGTCCTTCAAGCACTTCTGTTATTAGCAGTTTTGATATTTCACGATCAAAGTTCTGGATGGGGTGTGTCCCACCTAAACGGTTTTCTTTTTATCAGGGAAATAAGAAAAAGGTATTCCGTCATTTTATGTCGACAATATCTGTGCACAATTTCATTCACTTTGATTCACTTCCTCTGGCCTTTCGGGCCTTAACTTTCAAAATTTTGGGTGATGGCTTTTGCCCCCTGAAACCGTTTTTCAGCACAAAATAAAAAAACCCGTGTTCCTTTTTTTTTCGTATATTGTTCATACACAAAGTTTAGTTGCAATTCTTTGTGTCCTTTACACATATTTGTCATATTGTTACTATCACTTTCAGTATTTCGTGATGGAAGTTTTAGAGGGGTCCGTTCCCTCCTGTTTACCTCCTGTTGATTACCTCCCGTTTTTCCAGGAAAATACGAAACACGTGTTCCCTCATTTTATGTCTGCAATATGTGTGTAAAATTTCGTTTACTTCGGTTTACTTGGTTTTACGAATAAGTAAGTAAGCCGAATCGTTTAATTCGGCTTACTTACGAATAAGAAACACGTATTCGTTTATTTCATGTGTAGTATCTACCTCCCAAATTTTATCAAAATCGGAGTGTTAAACTTCAGAAGTGTTGCTTGTTAATAATAATATTTCTTTAAAATTTTATGAAAAAATAGAGGGAATTAAAGCGAAAAATTGGGATCAATTGGAACTTTCGGCTCCTACCAACATTGAAAGAAATGACAGCATAAGTTTTTGGATGCAAGGTAGACATGAAATTTGAAACTGATATTTAACTACATTTCTGTCATGATTTTAATGCACACTGCGAAGTTCTTAAATGCTAATTATGTCAGGATTTTGCATCCAAATTAAGTTGCACCATAATAATTCTTGTTAGAAAACCCGCATCGGCAATGCGAATTTAAGATTAGCCGATACTTTAGATAGCATGGGAAAAAGGTGAAGAGTGTAACCTAAGTGTGCTTCACTTGTTACAGATTTTTTTCTCTCACTTCCAAAACTATCCCAGATCTCCCATTTTAAAAAATAATGTGTAGAATGGCAATTGAAAACAAAGACCAAAGCTATGTATCCAAGTTTTCCCTCTCCCCTTTGTACCGGGATCGACCCCCTGATAGAGTTCTGCAGTTTAGCTACAGTGACTGGATGAAAAGGTTGTGTATTATTGCATTCTTACTTTTCTAGTTTTCCTTAGATTTTTAGAGATGGCAGGAATTTTTCCATTCGATATTTTAACCGTTATTGAACTTGTGGAATGTAGACTTTGCATATGGGATAAGAGAACAGACTCTTTCAAGGATAGAATTGAAAAGCAAGCCTTGCCCATGATTTTGAGTTCATGGACAAAAAGAAACGAGAAACGACAGGTATGTATGCAACAGCGCAAATCTGTCTTCAACATTGGGGGGGGGGGACGGGTAAGATCGTTCCCATATTATATAGGGCCTATATACATATATAACGATGTTCAAAATATTTCTGTTGCCGAGAAACAATGCTGTAGAGGATCAGGGGAGCAGAATTGTCTTCAACATTGGGAGGCGGGCAGATTTGAGGCTTATTCTGAGTGGACATTAATTTCATCTCACTTTCCTTTCTAGCGATCGGACACAAATAATCAAATTTCTCTCCCAAAAAACACATTTCAAATCGGATTATTGGGGAGGACAATCTCCCCAGTTTCAAGATTGGAGGGGACATGTCCCCTTCATTCCCCGGGATTTGCTCCAGTGTATGTATGGAGCAATGTAAAACAGAATTACTAATTCGAATTTTATCATTTAATCTACTATGACATTAATGTTAACTACATGGAAAACAAAATAATATATATACATGTGTTTTCATTGGGAAGGCCGATGGGGTCTGAATTTGAACGTAAACACTATCGGGAATGTCACTATACATCTGAGCAATCCCGATAAATATGGATTCGACACAAATATTGGTCATTTTCTACTACTTTTACATATCCCGGTAAACGCCCTCTGAGACCTCCTTGGTTCGAATTGTGAAAAAATCGCCTCTGGCCTCCAGACGATACCGCGAAAATTATGAATGTGACACTAAAATCTGCCATTTTCTACTACTTTTACATATTCCGATAAAAGCCCCTATGATCCTCTGGTTCCAATTTTGAAAAAAAAAAAAAAACGCCTCTGGCCAGCAGCCGATGGGGGCAGTATTTGGAAGTCAACTCCTGTGTGAGTATCACCATTCATCTCAGCGACAGTGAAAACTATTGATTTGAGACTAATATCGGTCATTTTCCATTATTTTTACATGTCTCGCAATTCTCCACCCCGGTGACTCCCGGCCCGCATACAATGGTGGCTGAATTAGAAAATCATCGCTAATGAAAGTATCACCATTGATCTCAGCGACCGCGAAAACTATGAAATCGACACTAATATCGGTCATTTTCTACTACTTTTACATGTCTGGGTTAACGCCCTCCTGAGACCCCCCTGGTTCGAATTTAGTCAAAAACGCTTCACCTTTGTCTGGGACCTGAACCAAGGTAACCGTGTCCAAAATTTGGTAACTCTCGGCCAACTTGTCTGGTTCCCAGGCCGGTCTCGGTTAAAAAAAAACTCTTTGTCTTGATCTGTAGCCTAGACCAAGCTACCCGCAACCAAATTTTGAAAACTTTCGTCCACTCGTCTGGTCCACGGGCCGCACACAGATAGAGAGACAGACACTCAAGCAAACTCTATTTTATTTATATTAGAAAGGTCAGATCCACCGTTATTGTAATAGAGCGGTGCTTGAGTGATTGATCGTAGAAATTCAAAATCCAATGAGTGATAATTTCATAGCCTTGATTTATTACAAGTTTAAACTCTTTAGTCAGTAGAGAAGAGGGCATGATTCATGGGTCAGAGTTGATGACAATGGGTTTCGGTGGGTCTTGGGTCACAGTGTGTGACAGTGGTTCATGGTGGGTGGTGGGACAGAGTGGGTCACGGGGGGTCATGGGTCACGATGGATGGTGGATCAGTTTTTCGTGGCTAAAGTTTTCATTGCCCCACACTCTCTTTGAACTACAGTGTTGAAAATTAATCAGTGAAAATCAATTGCAATTGATCAATCAATTGAAAGTAATTGCTGTGGAAATCAAAAGTTGCAATTGAATTAATTGCTAATTAATTTCAATTGCAATTGAATGACTAAATTCAATTGCAATTACTTTCCACTGCAATTACTTTCAATCGATTGATTAATTGCAATTGATTCTCCTTTATTAATAGCCAACTGCAATTAACAATTAACCATTACTTTTTTCAATTGTTAATTGAAATTAACAATTAAATTTACAGATTAATTGTTAATTGTCAATTCAATTGAAATTCGACCAACACTGCCACTCTTCTCTTCACTGTCCCGATCCGGCCCTTCAAACTTTTTTTTCCTTCTATCGAAGCCAGTACTGCCCATTTGGGAAAAGTCTCAATGTAGAGGATTGCTAGTGGTAAAAACGATGCATTCGCCGTTCTGTTGGAAGGGGGGCTGGTGGAATGTGCCCTAAAATTTTACGTTGCCCCCATAGGAAAAAATCTAGATTCGACACTACTAATATATATATATATATATATATATATATATATATATATATATATATATATATATATATATATATATATAAATAATTGAGAAACACTATGTTTGTGACTCTAAATCTCCCGAACCGCCCCACTGATCTTAATCAAATTTGAAACATGGATGAGTTTTACGGCTGGGCTGGTTTTAGGCTATTCACTTAGATGGTAGAACTTAGGGGGGGGGGGTAAAAATAAATAAAATTTAATAATTCCTGAACCACACGACCGATCTTGATCAAATTTTCAACATAGAGGAGACTCAGGTCTGGGATCGTGTTATTTAAGTCTGAGGAAGCAACGTGGGGGCGGAGAAGGAGAGATATACATAAAAATCAATTTATATAAGACTGAAAGCCACTATTTTTGTAACTTAATAACTCTTGAACTATATCTTGAATATCCGACTGATCGCAATCAAATCTTCAAGATATATGAGGTTTGGATCTGGAAACATTTTTGTAATTTCACTTTAACGGTACATCCTAGGGGGGAGGGGAGGGGGACGTATAAATAGAAACTAATAAAACCTAATAACTTTTGAACCACCCAACCAATCTCGATCTAATTTTCAACAAATATGAAGGTCGGGCCTTGGGTGTTTTTTTTAATCGTTTCACTTTGACGAGCCAACGTAGGGGAGGGAGAGGGGGCAGATATATGTTAAAAAAAATAAATAAAAATAAAAATGTCTGGCTCTGTGACTTCATTACTCTTGAACCACCCGACCGATCTAAATCAAATTTTCAATATACATGAGTTTAGAGGCAGGGATTACTTTAGGCTATTCACTTTGACGAAGCAACGTAGGGGAAGGCGAGAGAGAGAGAAATTTAAAAATGATCAAAAATGACCGATATTACTGTTAAATCCATAGTTTTCGGGCCCGATGAGACAAAGAGTGACACTTCTGATGCTGTTTCAAACCACGTTCAGCCCTAATAGTTGGGAAAAGGGAGGGTACAATGGAGGAGAGGGGGATAAACGTTTAAAAATGATCGAAACTGAGTAATACTAGTGTCGAATCAATAGTTTTAGGAGAAGCTGAGATTAACAGTGACAATTCTGATTTCGTGTGCCGCAGCACGGGGGAGAGAGATCTATATATAATAATAATAATAATAATCGAAAATGACCAATATTAGTGCCTAATCCATAGTTTTCGGGATCATTCTGATGAACTGTGACATTTTCGATCCGGTTTAAATGCAAAATCAGCTCCGCCACTTGCGGGAAGGGGAGAAAGTGATATATAAAATGATCTATAATGGCCACTATCAGTGTCAAATTTATAGTTTTCTGGGTCGCTTAGATGAACAGTGGTACTTTCGATCATGTTTAAATTCAAATTCAACCCCACAACTTGGGGGAAAGGGAGGAAGAGATATTTAAAGATAATGGAAAATGACCGTTAATTAGTGCTGAATCCACATTTGTGGGGGGTCGCTGAGATGAACAGTGACACTTTCGTTGCCATTGCCCGCAACATAGGGGAGGAGGAAATATATATATATAAATGACCGAAAATGACCATTATTGGTGTCGAATCCATGATTTTTGGGGTCGCCGAGTTGATAAATGATCTTTCCGATGCTGTTTAAATCGATGCCATTAAAAACGAAAACAGCATATTTCACGGGTACTAAACACATGAAATACGGTGTTGTGCTTTTAAATTTTCATTTTAACTTAGCAAAGCGGGTAATATATGCTAGTAATACTAATAAAGCTCAGGTACTGTCCTTTCTCTATTTCAAAACCACCTATTTTTTAAATCTCTTTGCTATAATATCTATTTCTAGAGCTATCAGTATATTTTTGTTTTTCGTCCTTATACAACACCAAGGTTATAAAGGGAGGTATTTTTAATGTGGGTTCGGAACTTGAATCTGATAGGTCGTTTCCAACCATACTATCTCGCCTCCAGAAAAACTGGATTACAGGGCAAAGTCTAAAGCAATAAATTTCTCTCTCTTTTGCTAAAAAAAACTTTAGTTCGCATACTAGTCATAGCACATGTTTAGAGGTTTTTCAACGAATCTGTATGAGACGAGACCTGCAAATGACACAGGACTGAAAGCTGAGCTTACACCAGGAGTCGAACCTGGTATCGTCCTAAAACAAAAAAATCCTAATGGCTGACTACTTTAATGCTCATAAATCATTCTAATGTAAAAATTTTGGGTGAGCCCGGCCCCCTTGACTCCCCGTGGATACGAACCTGTGTGACCCCCCACCCTCGAACACAATTTTCTGGAAGAAAGCCTCTATTCTTCCTTTTGTCTGTCTAGTTTACTGAAAACATGAAAAGCAAACTAGGTCACAGAGCATAGAGTTGGAAATGATGGACATGTTGCATTGCAGACATATTTCGTACCGTTGATGATTTTGGGAGGTTTTCCAGGGACAAAATTCCCCTCGGAGTTATATCTCCTATGATGCTCAATATGAGTTGAGTTGATTTTGTCGTCCCTTTCAGCAGCGAGGCTTTATAAGACGGGACCTACTGATTAATTGACAAACCCGAACTACATGAGCTCTCACCGGAATCGAACCCGGGTCTCTAACGCCAAAGGCACATACGCTAACCACTTAGCCACGAAGAAGCTCGGAGCTCATATTAGAAAAGAAGAAAGCACATTATGGGAATTTCAGTGCAGACAACTAAGTACGACGACTGTTAAAAGAATATTTTTCATCTTGAATATATTGTAATAATGGTCAATCTTATTCGATAATGTCATTTTTTAAAAAATAGCATTCTCTTTTCTGTAACTTACTACAGTATACAAGTTAAATTTCACAGTGTGTAAAAGAGGGGAAGGGATTACAACGTACGATGGGCTTCGTTCGCTTCCTATCCGATGGACAAAACCTTTCTTGTAAAATTCAGCGTTTCAAAGAACCTGTGTGGTTGACTGATAGCTACACATAAATTGACAGAATTTTAGTACTGTCTGCCTGAGGCAAAGTCTTAGTACTGAAGCTGCCTGAGGCAAAAAAGCAAGCACACCGCAGGTGTGGTGGCTTCTGTGCCTCGTAACATTATGTTTAAAAAAACAGACACAAGATCACTTGTCAGTGCTTAGTTCCTTGTAAAGCCTGATAAGGCTTTTTTTCTTTTATACAAATCATATTGTTGTTTGAATCTTCTTTGTTCCTTACAAAAACAATGTAACCAGATTCATGGGAACCCACAGCAATTGTAATAAAAGTTGAAAAAATATCTGTATCATTCAGATACTTTATTATTATTATTATTATTACATAATATTTTTCGTTAGTCCTCACAGCAATTAATACTTAGCAAAAGGGGTTAAAGTGCGAGGGAACGCGGGGGACCCTATCCCCACCCCCAAAAAACTGTGAACGCCGTCCTTCCCACTTCCTAAGCAATTACAATGGGCAAAGATAGGCATGGGGGACGGCGTGACGTCATGCCGCTACCTACCGTACCTCTACCTTTTCAGATGATTCCACCCCATCTAGCCTAATCCCACCTCGCCTAACGATTTATCAGCCACTTATATCTCCAAAATAAGAATGTCTACCATTTTAGGCGAGATGGGAATTCCCATCTTACTTAATCCCATCTCGCCTAAAATGGCGGTAGGATGCAAGGAGGTAATTTCTGCACTGAAGAGGGAATTCCTCTAATAGAATTTTAACCAGATATTTCAATCAATATTGGCAATCTCTGTCAATTACAATATAAATATATAATAAGTACTATACAAGAATGAAGCATAGGGGGAAGGCGATTTAGTGAATTTAGTTCACTTTTGGTTTGTTTTGGGAATACTGGAAATTGATTGGCAAAGATAAGCTAATCAGAAACAGGATAGAAATATAGAGGGTGTTTCAAAACAACACTTACAACGTTTGAGAGCTCATTCCTGACACCATGATAAGACAACCTGGGTGCACAATGCTTCCTTTTGGCGCTATGACCAGCCAAAAACCAGTCGGAAAAATGCCCAAAACAGCCGTAACTCGAGAACAAAATGTCGGATTGAAGTCGGGGAAAGGAAATGTATATTATTTTTAGCCATGGCTTCCATTAATGCACAACCCGATATGGTACAGAGGCAGCACAAAGGTCACCTCAAATAAATTGAAGAATTATGGGGATATTTTATGGAACGTTGACCGAGGCAAGTTAACTACAATTAAATACGATATTTCAACTAACAGGAATCTTAGAACACGGTCAAAGTTACAAGAACATCATTAAGATTATAAAAAAAGCTAAGATGGACACATTTGATTGATCTACTTTGTCTCAGTATAGAATTGGCTATCGAGGAAGAACTGAAATTATTTGAAGTCCATAAAGTTTAAATGTTATGCCTTATAGGCCAATGAAGACAGAGAGATTACGCATGGCTATGGGGTAGCGTCTGCGACTTTCGCATAGGAGACCCGGCTCCAATTCGCGGCGGGAGCGCAAGCAGTTCGTATCTCACGTTAATCCGTAGCTCCATATCTCATGTAATTTTGCTACCGAAGGGATGCTAAACTGAAATCCGATCCAATAATAAAGAGAGGTAATAGATGGAAGCTAATTTTTGGGAAATAATTTGTGAAATGAGAATGTAGCAGAAAACAGGATAATTCCGAGAAATCTCACGGGTACGATGGCATCCACTACAAATTTTATAGTCTGGGATCGAACGAGGTTCATCCCACACCAGAAACGCTCTATCACTAAGTCACCCTGCCCTTACTTTGGAGGAAACACTATGATTCTGACAGATGTATCGATATACTAAATAATGTGTGTGATAAACCAACATACAAGAAGTACAAACGGTCAGAATGTGGGATTCGTGGAGTATGAAAATGGTAAGTACGTTTTTCTATGTCAGTTATTCTTAACTGGATGCCCGCGTCTCTTAGGGATTGGGGGAAGACAAGGTGACTCAGTGGTAAACACTTATCTCTGGTACGTGGGGCCTCTAGTTCGATCCTCAGCCAAGAAATTTTGTGGTGGACACCATCGTATCGTGTGTGGGTTTTCTTGGGATACTTCAATTTCCTTCCACATTCTCATTCCATCATATCTTCCATCAACATTCACTTGCCTTAATCATTGTCTCCCTTAGCCTAAAGAGCATAATCGTGGTTCGTTAAAATGAAATACTTCATTTCATTTTACAGGGGTTGCTTAGAGTTTGTCGGTGGGTTACCTTTAAGATAATTTTTAATAGGTTGTATTATTGATACTAATATTTGTAAGAAAGAAGGAGTCTATGAGGCTCATAATTTTCGAAAGGCTAAGAACTACAATTGTACGTTGATTGTAAGAAATGCTAAAGGTACGAACTAAATCTGATTTGTGAGTCTTTTAGCATTATTAGTCGTATTATGGACAAGAAATAACTCACATATCTACAAACCAAGAAAACTAACAGTGAAATTTGATATTCGACAGTGAAATATAATAATATACAACTTGGATATCAAATTTCGAGGTTAGTTTTCTTGGCTTTGGACATGTTCAACTTACATGTGCTTTCGTGATGGTCCAAACTTTCAACATACGAGTATCAGTCTCCTAGATTTTCGTAAATAACTATGAAGATTATCCTAAATCTAACAAATAAGTACAGATTACGATCACTAAAGTTCATAATTGACTTTTGAGAGCATGCTAGCCCTAATTGATATATCACGTCACTACCTTTCCATTTCCAAAATTATCACAGATTTCAAAATGACGGATTTCAAGGTGCCGCCAGAGGTTCGTGATCTACTCTGCCCATTCTTTTTCTGTCAATATGTGAAACTATCACCGTTTGCATTGTCTATCTTCACTATTTTCATGATACAACAGTTTATTTGATGTATTTCAATAACATAGCATAGCTTTCCTACCCATCAATTTTGACCCCCGTCCATTTCTTATGACGTTCAGCCCTTATAATTTTGCAAATATACATATTTCCATATCCTCTATCAGTCGCACTACGTCTCATCTCGCAACTCGATCCATCCATTTGGACCCTTTACTTGTCAGACAATTTTTATTGATGGAGAAACAAGGAAAATAGTTCTACAATGACTGACAAGTAACACGTCCCAAGTGGAACACTCCGATTTTGATAAAATTTGGTAGGTCGATACTACACATAAAATAAACGAATACGTGTATTTTTATTTTCTGTGGTAAAGCTGTTTTAGGGAGCGAAAACCCAGACCCAAAATTTTGAAAGTTGACGCCCGAAAGGTAATAACAAGTGGACCGAAGTGAAATTGTGCACAGATATTGTAGACATAAAATGAGGGAATACGGGTTTCGTATTTTCCTGGAAAAAACGGTTAGTTGGGCCACGGACCCCTCCAAATGTTTGATCACGAAATATCAAAAGTGCTAATAACAGTATACCAGAAGTGCCTAAAGAACATGAAGAATTGCAACGAAATTTTGTGTAGTGAAAATATGCAAAAAAAAATCTAATGCGTTTTCTATTATCTGTGGAAAAGCGGTAAAGGGGAAAAGGCCCCCACCCAAAATTTTGAAAATTAACGCCCAAAAGGCAAAAACAAGTGAACCGAAGTGAATGCAATTGTGCACAAATATTGTAGAGGTAAGATGAACGAATACGTGTTTCGTATTTTCCCTTTCACTTCTTGTCTTTCGGGCGTAATCTTTCAAAATTTTGGGTGATAGCTTTTGCCCTCTAAAACCGTTTTCCACAGAAAATAAAAACCTGCATTCATTCATTTTTTGCGTATTGTCAGCACGTAAAGTTTCGCAGCAATTCTCCATGTCCTTTACACACATTTGACCTAGTGTTACTAACACTTTTCATATTTCGTGATCAAAGGTTTGGAGAGGTCCGTGCACCACCCAATCGTTTTTTCCATGAAAATACGAAACCCGTACCCTCATTTTACGTCTGCGGTATCTGTTCACAATTCCATTCAGTTCGGTTAACTTCTATTTGCCTTTCGGGCGTCAACTTTCAAACTTTTCGGTGGGAGCTTTTGCTCCCTAAAACCGTTTTTCCGCAGAAAATTAAAAACTCGTATTCGTCTATTTTTCGCGTATTGTCCATACTCAAACTTTCGCTGCAATTCGTCATGTCCTTTTACACATCTGACATACAGATACCAGTGTTGGGCAAATTTCAATTGAATTAACAATTAACAATTAATTTGTAAATTTAATTGTTAATTGCAATTAACAATTGAAAAAAGTAATGGTTAATTGTTAATTGCAGTTGGTCATTAATAAAGGAAAATCAATTGCAATTGATCAATCGATTGAAAGTAATTGCAGTGGAAAGTAATTGCAATTGAATTCTGTAATTCCATGTAAAAATAATGGAAAGTGACCGATATTAGTGTCAAATCCATAGTTTTCGCTGTCGCTGAGATGAATGGTGATTCTTCCACAGGCGTTGACTTCCAAATACAGCCCCCATCGGCTCTGGGCCAGAGGCATTGTTTTTTCAAAATTGGAACCAGAGGATTATAGGGACTTTTACCGGCATATGTAAAAAGTAGTAGAAAATGGCAGATGTTAGTTTTACATTCATAGTTTTCGCGGTATTGGTTGGAGGTTGGTGGGGGCCAGAGGAGATTTTTTCACAATACGAACCAAGGGGGTCTGAGGGGGTTCACCGGGACATGTAAAAGTAGTAGAATTTGTGTCGAATCCATATTTATTGGAGTTGCTCAGACGTATAGTGACACCCCCGATAGAGTTTACGTTCGAATTCATCCCCCATCGGCCTTCCCAATGAAAACACATGTACGTTGTTGGATATATATTCACACAAAATATATCCAATTTTAGAAATGTTTCTTAATTGTTCTCCCGTTGTTCAGTTTGTTTACATTGATATTTTATCTGATCCGTGCGAAGAACGGGCATAACAGCTAGTACGAAATGGTAAAGTGTTTGTTATGGAACAAATTACAATGAATTCAATTATATAGATAAGAATTATAATTATAATTAATAATTATTTTCTTGTTGAATTATATATAAAATACTTTTCAGTGGAAAACTGAATAAAATTTAAAAGTCCCAAATCAACGTAAAGTAGACCAACGTAAAGGAAAAATGTATAAAATTTTCCATATAATTAAGCTTACAAACTTAAATAGAAATTTAGCTTAATTACATGGACATTTTTTGTGTCGTTTTGTGCGCCTATTTCCTCGTTTTCTGCGTAACCGGAAATGGGTCAATGTTATCCTACAAATATGGCGGAACAAGTTAATGCTGTTCCGTCAGGAACGATTTCGAGGTCGTTTCCTTCACATCATCTTGTGCGTGTTTTCTACCGTTTTGTAAGCCTATTTCCACGTTTTGTGAATCAATGGTAGGGGATCAAAATGGGCATTCAATGTGGGAAGAAAAATGATCCACTCTCCCACCAGTATCGTATTTCAAGGTCGTTTTTTCGCATTGTTTAGTGCATGTTTTTATAGTTTCTGCGCATATTTTCACGTTTTGTAGGCCAACGAAAGTGGGTCAAAGACGACCTACAAATATGGCAGAAAAAGAAATATTCATTCCACTTTTAAGGTTCATTTTGACCCTCTCCCACTGATGCACAAAGCGACACAAATCATGCATTAAAAATGTGAAGGAAACGACCTCGACATTCGATGGTGACGGAACAGCATTAAGTTATTCCGCTATACTTGTAGGTCATTTTGATCCATTTTCGTTGTCGCACTAAAGTGGAAATAGGAGCACAAAACAGTACAAAGCAGGCACTATACGATGCGAAAGAAACGACCTCCAAATTCGATATTGGCGGAACAATGGCTCTATTTCCTCACACATTGATAGACCATTTTGACGCATTTCTGGTGATGCTCAAAACGTGGAAGTAGGCGAACAGAACGGTACAAGATACACACTAAACGATGCCAAAGAACCAACCCCGAAATTCGATAGTGGCGGAACAGCGAGCAATTTAACTCCCACTTTAAAGCCCCGTTTAACTCACCTCGGGTGATGCACAAGACGAGAAATAGGTGCAGAAAACTTTAAAAAAAGGCACTAAACGATGCGAAAGTAACGATCTAGAAATTCGATAGTGTCGGAACAGTGGGTCATTTTCGTCACACCTTGGAGGTTCATCTTGACACACTTCTGGTGACGAACAAACCGTGGAAATAGGGGCACAAAATGTAACAAAACAGGCACTAGTCAATGCGAAAGGAAGGACCTCGAAATTCGGTAGTGGCGGAGGAGTGAGTAATTTTCGTCACACTTTGGAGGCCCGTTTTGACACACTTCTGGTGACGCGCAAAACGTGGAAATAAGGGCACGAAACTGCACGAAACATTCACTAGTCGATGCGAAAGGAAGGACCATGAAATTCGGCAGTGACGGAGAAGTGGGTCATTTCCGTCACACTTTGGAAGCCCATTTTGACACACTTCTGGTGACGCACAAAACGTACAAAACAGGCACTAAACGATGCGAAAGAACCGACCCCGAAATTCGATAGTGGCGGAACAGTAAGCCATTTAACTCCCACTTTAAAGGCCTGTTTAACTCACTTCCGGTGACGCACAAGACGAGGAAGTGAGTACAGAAAACTTTTTTTAAAAATAGGCACTAAACGATGCGAAAGAAACGACCTAGAAATTCGATAGTGTCGGAACAATGGGTCATTTTGGTCACACTTTGAAGGCCCATTTTGACACACTTCTGGTGATGCGAGAAACGTGGAAATAAGGGCACGAAACGGCACGAAACATTCACTAGTTGATGCGAAAGGAAGGACTACGAAATTTGGTAGTGGCGGAGCAGTGGGTCATTTTCGTCCCACTTTCGAGGCCCATTTTGACCGTCTTCCAGTGACGCACAAAACGTCGAAATACGCACACAAAATGGTATGCGATGTGAAATTAACGACCTCGAAATTCGATAGTGGCGGAACAGTGGGTCATTTTCGTCCCATCTTGGAAGCCCATTTTGACCCACTTCTGGTAACGCACAAAACGTGGAAATGGAGGCACGAAACAGCATGAAAATTCGGTAGTCGATGCAAAAGGAAGGACCTCGAAAATCGGTAGTGGCGGAGCAGTGGGTCATTTTCGTCCCACCTTCGAGGCCCATTTTGACCGTCTTCCAGTGACGCACAAAACGTCGAAATAGGCGCACAAAAGGGTACGAGATGTGAAATTAACGACCTCGAAATTCGATAATAGCGGAACTCTTGGTCATTTTCGTCCCATCTTGAAAGCCCATTTTGACCCAATTCCCATGACGCACAAAACGGAAGTAGACGCACAAAACGGCACAAAACGATGTGAAGGAAACGACCTCGAAATTCATTGGTGGCGGAAGAGCAATAATTTGTTCCGCCATATTTGTAGGCCCATTTTGATCCACTTCCGATGATGCACAAAATGTGGGAATAGGCGCACAAAGCGACACAAAACACGCACAAAAGATGCAAAACAAAGTACCTCGAAATTCGTTGGTGGTGGAAGAAGCTAATGACGCCGTATATACTGTAGCTCTTACCAGGGAGCGCGGTGGGTCAGTGGTAGAGCGTTCACCTCCGGTGCTTGAGGTCCCTGGTTCGATCCCAGCTTGTGCAGTTTGGACTTTGTGGTGGACAAACACCGTGCTCGTGGATTTTCTCGGGGTTCTCCCGTTTCCTCCCACTTTCTTCATTTCATTCATTTCCCATCATCACCGTCTCCTTTAGCCTAACCGGCATAAGCGTGGGACGTAAAACTAAAGATTTCATAACATTTTTTGTAGTTCTTACCATCAAGGCTGAGAACTGCACGGTCCAATTTTTTAGCCAAAGTAGAAGCCCAACCGGAATAGTGATGTCAACCGGCCCGGCTCGGTTCAACTGAGCGTACAGCTTGAGCTGGCTTGGTTGGGATTACCCATCGACTGGGCTCAATTGAGCCAATGGCTTGAACCGACTCGGTAAAGACGAGTTATCGACTCGGCTCGATTGGAACCAATGGCTCGAACCAGCTCCATTGAAACGAGTCCATAGACTGGGTTCGAGTCAGCTCAACTGAGCCAATGGCTTGAACCGGCTCGGTTGGGGTAAGCAATCAGCTCGGTTCGGTTCGGCTCGTGTGAGCCATCGGCTCGAACTAGCTCGGTTGGATGAGCTGTTGGCTAGGCTCACTTCTCGGTTCGGCTCGATAAGTGAAAGAGCTGTGAGCGAGCCGCTTGAGTCGTTGACAACCCTAAACCCGGGTCGAGCAGTTTTAAATATGTTTGGCTGGAATCCCATAACTTCTAACAATTTTTGGCTCGACCCCGAATACTTGCTCCTCCTGAACTCAAACCAAGAACCTCGTGACCGATGTCCTTGCCTCCTGAAGATTTCTTGACTACCGAGATCAACAGTCAACTAATTTTTAGTATTCCGATACAAACCGCCTATATTCCATGTTTATACAGGTACACTGTGTTATAATAATAATTAGTTATAGTAGTAGTAGTATCATTGATAATTATATTGTCTATGTAGGATACTTGAAGATAGTAGTACTTGGAACTACACAAAGGATTTAGCTCGAATTGGCTCGACTCGACTGGAAACTCTATCCGAATTCGATTCGAGTTGGGGGAAATTTTTCGAGCAGAGATCTCGAGTCGAACTCAGATATGTCTGCTTCGAGTCGAGTCGAGTTTTAAAGAAAACTCGCTCGAACTCGCTCGTGCTCATTCCTATTGTATGCATGACGGGCATATAGAGTTCTTTCGAGGGGGATAGAACCATAAACATAATATATTTAAACAATACTTAGTTTCACGACTTTCTTCCCAGGGGGAAGAGGGATGGTAAGTATCCAGCATTTCTTATAAGTACCTTATTTGAAATATGTAAAACAGTAACAAGTGGACAACACAATATACACACATCTTCTTATCTTCAGTTTTAATTGCTGATTTCAATTGCAATTAACAATTAAAATTAACAATTACAAGTTTCAATTGTCAATTGCAATTAACAATTGAATGTTTCAATTGCACCCTTTGCAATTGACAATTAACAATTAAAAGTTTCAATTGCCTGGTGACCAATTAACAATTGACGAAAATTTAATTGCAAATTTTATGATTGAATTCAATTGCAATTGAAATTAATTGTCAATTACAAATTGAAATCAATTCCAATTGAAATCAATTGCAATTGATTTTCAGAGCAATTACTTTCAATTGATTGATCAATTGCAATTGATTTCAATTGATTTTGCCCAACACTGACAGATACTAGCACTTTTGATATTTCTTGTTCAAGTGTTTGGAGGTTTCCGTGCCCCACCCAACCGTTTCTTCCAGGAAAATACGAAACCCGTATTCTTTAATTAGATATCTGCAATATCTTTTCGCAATTTCATTCACTTCGGGCTACTTCTTCTTGCCTTTGGGGCGTAAAATTTCAACATTTTTTTGGGGGGGGAGCTTTTGCAACCTAAAATCGTTTTTTTCCACTGAATATAAAAACCCGTATTCATTTATTTTTGCGTGTTGTCCATACACAAAGTTTCGTTGTAATTCTTCATGTCCTTTACACACATCTGACATACTGTTACTATCACTTTTGATATTTCCTGGTCAAAGGTTTGGAGGGGTCCGTGCACCACCTAACCGTCTTTTCCAGGTAAATACGAAACCCGCATAAGCACATTTTATGTCTACAATATGTGCAAAATTTCATTCACTTTGGTTCACTTCTTATCTTTCGGGCGTAAATTTTCAAAAGTCTGCGGTGGGTACTTTTGCCTCCTGAAACCACTTTTCCGTAGAAAGTTAAAAAAAACAATATTCCTTTGTTTTTTGCGTATGGTCCATACACGAAGTTATGTTGCAATTCTTGATGTTGTTACACACATCTGACACACTGTTACTAGAACTTTTGATATTTCGTGATCAAATGTTTGGGGGGTTCGTGCCCCACCTAACCGTCTTTTTCAGGTAAATACGAAACCCGTATACTCACATTTTATGCCTACAATATCTGTGCAATATTTCATTCATTTTGATTCACTTCTTCTTATCTTTCGGGCGTCAACTTTCAAAAGCTTGGGGTGGGGTCTGTTGGCCCTGAAAGAATAGTTCCGCAGAAAATAAAAAAAACATATTCCTTTTTTTCGCGTATTGTCTATACGTAAAGTTTCGTTGCAATTTTTCATGTTCTTTACTCACATTTGACATAATGTTACTAGCACTTCTCATATTTCGTGATCAAAGGTTTGGAAGGGTCCGTGCCCCATACAACATTTTTATCAGGAAAATACGAAACCCGTATCCTCATTTTACGTCTGCAATATCTGTTCACAATTTAATTCACTTCGGTTCACTTCTTCTTGATTTTCGTGCGTCAGCTTTAAAAATTTTGCGTGGGGACTTTCGCCCCGTAAAATCGTTTTTCCACAGAACATAAAAACCCGTATTCGTTTATTTTTTGCGTATTGTCCATACAGAAAGCTACGTTGCAATTCTTCATGTCGTTTCACACATCTGACATACTTTTACCAGAACTTTTGATATTTCGTGATCAAATGATTGGAGGGGTCCGTGCCCCACCTAACCGTCTTTTTCAGGTAAATACGAAACCCGTATACTAATATTTTATGTCTACAATATGCGTGCAAAATTTCTTTCACTTCGGTTCACTTCTTTTTATCTTTCAGGCGTCAACTTTCAAAAGTTTGGGGAGGGTACTTTTGCCTCCTGAAACCGCTTTTCCGTAGAATGTAAAAAAAACAATATTACTTTGTTTTTTGCGTATAATCCATACACGAAGTTATGTTGCAATTCATGATGTCGTTACACACATCTGACATACTGTTACTAGAACTTTTGATATTTCGTGATCAAAGGTTTGGAGGGGTCCGTACCCCACACAACCTTTTTTTCAGGAAAATACGAAGCCAGTATCCTCATTTTACGTCTGCAATCTGTTCAGAATTTCATTCAGTTAGGTTCACTTCTTCTTGCCTTTCGTGCGTCAGCTTTCAAAATGTTGCGTGGGGACGTTTGACCCCTAAAATCATTTTTCCACCGAAAATAAAAAACAATTCCTTTTTTTGCGTATGGTCTATACACGAAGTTATGTTCCAATTCTTGATGTCGTTACACACATGTGAAGTACTGTTACTAGAACTTGATATTTCGTGATCAAAATTTGGGGGGTCCGTGCCCCACCTAACCGTCTTTTCCAGGTAAATACGAAGCCCGTATACTCACATTTTATGCCTACAATATCTGTGCAAAATTTCATTCATTTTGATTCACTTCTTCTTATCTTTCGAGCCTAAGCTTTCAAAAGTTTGGGGTGGGTTCTTTTGCCCCTGAAACCGTTTTTCCGCAGAAAATAAAAAACTGTATTCTTTGCTTCTTCTTCTTCATGTCTTTTACACACATTTGACATAGTGTTACTAGCGCTTTTCATATTCCGTGATCAACTGTTTGGAGGGTTCCATGCCCCACCCAACATTTTTTTTCAAGAAAATACGAAACCCAATCCTCATTTAAGGTCTGCAATCTCTGTTCACAATTTCATTCACTTCGATTTACTTCTTCTTACCTTTCGGGCGTCAGCTTTAAAAATTTTGCGTGGGGACTTTTGCCCCTTAAAATAGTTTTTTTACGGAACATAGAAACCTGTATTCCTTTATTTCGTGCGTATTGTCCATACACAAAGTTTCGTTGCAATTCTTTATGCCCTTTACACACATTTAACATACAGTTACTATCACTTTTGATATTTCATGATCAAATGATTGGAGGGGTCGTGTCCCACGAAATCCGTATATCCACATTTTATGTCTACAATATGTGTTCAAAATTTCATTCACTTCGGTTCTCTTCTTACCTTTCGGGCGTTAATTTTCAAAAGTTTGGGGTGGGTTCTTTAGCCCCCTGAAAGCGTTTTTCCGCAGAAAATCAAAAACCGTATTCTTTTGTTTTTTGCATATTGTCTATACCTAAAGTTTCGTTGGAATTCTTCATGTCCTTTACACACATTTGACATAGTATTACTAGCACTTTTCGTATTTCGTGATCAAAGGTTTGGAGGGGGCCATGCCCCACCCAACATTTTTTCAAGAAAATTCGAAACCCGTATCTTCATTTTACGTCTGCAATCTCTGTTCACAATTTCATTCACTTCGATTTACTTCTTCTTACCTTTCGGGCGTCAGCTTTAAAAATTTTGCGTGGGGACTTGCACCACCTAAAATAGTTTTTCCACAGAATATAAAAGCCCATATTGCTTTATTTTTGGCCTATTGTCCATACACAAAGTTTCGTTACAATTCTTCATGCCCTATACACACATTTGACATAGTGTTACTAGCACTTTTCATATTTCGTGATCAAAGGTTTGGAGGGGCACGTGCCCCACGCAACTTTTTTTTTAGAAAAATACGAAAACCGTATCCTCATTTTACGTCTGCAATATCTATGCACAATTCATTCATATGCACTTCGGTTCAGTTGTTGTTGCCTTTCCGTCGTCAACTTTCAAAATATTTGGTGAGGCTTTTACATTAAACCTTCACATTATGTAACTATTTTCTTTTTTATGAGATTATTTTTTGTTGCGGGGGGAGGAGATAAATGCTTTCCTGTGATGTGTTTCTTGCCATTCATCTTGTTTGAACTGCTTAAGTAAGATCATGTTGTAACTTTTGATGTCATCCAACTCCGCCAGGATAATAAAATTGTCATTTTTAATGATTCGTTTTATTCTGTTATTTGCAGTTTGCCACACTGATATATTTGTTACAAAATTGAGGTTTGGTCCAACGCCTTTCGAATTCGCAACCAACCCAATCGCTGAGCTTTTTGGGTTGCCTGCTATTGCAGGAAAAGGAGAATCGCAGGTGGTAATGCACTTTTGGAGTCGTGTATACATTCAGTACATTGGCTCCTATCGCCGTGATTTATGATTTCCTGAACTGGATCTCGTTATCTTTCAATTCACGTAACTTATACTAATTACTTCAGAATGCTAAGTCAACATGGAATATTTCCAGACCACGTACAGCAAAGGTACCATTCCTCTACACCAGTGGTTCCTAGTCACAGGTATACACCGGGTCGTTCATTGATACGCAGAAAATAAATAGTTAAAGTGGATAAGACACCTTAGTGGTTTTTACCCCGTCTGGAGTAACTTTGTACCACACGTGGTGAGTTAATCGTCTCCCTTCTCGGGCTGTACAAAAATAGTCTATGTTGTCTGGATTCAATAACGAAACCATTGAATTTTGTACAAAATAGCATCTTTCTTTGTCTGATATTTCGCTTGGTCAAGTACTAGAATCTTCAACGCGCATATCAACTTGTTCCTCGGTATTTTCTATGTGTAGTAGTGGTGATGTCGATATTGGTAGTGAGGACTCTTTAAATCGAAGAGATAACCTAGTTTTGTAACAAACAATTTTGGTTAAGAAAAGTAACGGAAAAACAAAGAGAATCGTGCGTATCAAACCTAGAAATATTATAATCTAGGTGTGGTACAATTTTGTTTCATATTTTTTTTCATCTTTTACAACAATTATAATATTGTCAAATTGCTGACAGAGTATCGAGAAATAATTATAAACACTTTTACCCACAGTAATTGCAAACTTATCTCAGTAGTCTTCAATCTTCAGAAAACATCTGGAGATAAATGTTATGTTTCAACTGATTTTCTACAGTTTTCATATTTCTTTCTTAATTGCGAAATAGTATCGTCTAAATTTGTTTATATATTAAAATCTACTTTAAAATGCATTTATCACAGTCAGCTACCTTTATTATCTTCATTAAAGAAAAATAGAGTCGATTGCATTTGACTAAATTTAATCTTACGCGTAAAAAAGTAATACCAACCAATTAAGAAAAGAAAAAACGTCTTTTCGGCACTTTTCATAAGACCAATTGATTTATTTTTGGCCTGAAAAAATGTAAATTCATTGAACTGATTTCAGTGAGCAAACTTAAATGTTTTAAACGCTTATATTTCTCTTATTTGTTTTATGTGTGTGAATTTTCTCGGGGTTCTGCCGTTTCCTCCTACTTTCTTCATTCCACCAATCATCCTGTTATTGTAAATGCGGCCTGAGCCAAACTTGCCAGAATTAATCTTGCATCGAAGTGACGCCCCCTACATACTCTCAACTAGCTGCGCCCCGGGGCAAGTGCCCCGAATTCTCCGTCCCATAGATCCGGCCCTGCAGAATAACACCGATTAAATACTATATAGAGGTAGTAGTACTTTATAGTATTGGATACCTGACAAAATTTGGACCATTCCAAAAAAAAAAAAAAAATCTGGGTGTACGCCTGTATATACATCTATATCACCTACTACTAACCATAATACTAAATTATATCTTTTAACTTACAAAAACGAAACAGCTGAAGACAAAACGTTCTTTAAGAGCTGCTCTTGTATAAGTAAACAAGTTGTCAAGACTTAAAAAAAAATCGCAACATGTTTGGATGTGAAAGTAATCCGCACAGGTTGATCAAGAGGATTGATGTCACGCATGAAACATGTGCTGTTGCTCTATTGCCTGAAGTCATTAATCAGACTGCTAGAGCACCAAGAGGGCTGCCTGGTGTATGAAGAAAGATTCGGGTCGTCAAACTTGTTTATAAAAATCATCATCAACTGCAAAGAGAAAAAAAATAAAAGTAAGTACATTTTGTCCACGTTTTTTTCTAGGTATTTATATACAAAATAGTTCCTAATATATTTACTCTGCATGAGCTAACTTACAATATAATTTAAAATGCAAATATTTGAAGTTGCTAAGTGTGTTTCTTGGTGATGGAAACCTAGCATTTAAAACACGAAATAGCGATTAGAAGTAAAAGCTTCGAGTTTGATAGTTGCGTCTTTAACCCTAGAAGTACCAAGCCCGTATCTGCTACGTCTAATACCATACCAAGAGAAAGAGAGAGAGAAAGGGTGTGCATGGGTGGGTCAAATTTGCTCTTCTTGTTTCAAGTGATTATTAGACTATATCTATTAAGTGTAAATTAACATTTTAAACTAAACTTATAGCAGAAACCTTTAAAGTAGTTCAACTTTTACATTTATCGTAAGTGGTAACATACATGGCATTGCTTACGATATTAAAGTACGGGCATCAGTCATAGTACAACCTGAACGTTGGTTTTGTCTTGACAGCTCAGTGGTAGAGCGCGTGTCTCTGGTGCATAGAGTCCCTGGTTCGAACGCCGGCCAAGTAAGTTTGTGGGAGACAACATCTTGTCTGTGGGTTTTCTCTAAGTATTTCCGTTTCCTCCCACATTCTCATTCCATTAATTCTTCCATCATCATTTGCTTACCTTAATCATCGTCTCCTTTATCCTAAAGGGTATAATTGTGGGACGTAAAGATTTTTGTCTTGACGGTCTAAGTATTTATTTACGTCCACTTTTGGGATAAAATTTATTACGCTCTTATGAGCTGCAGTGTTTAAATAAGAAACAGAAATAACATTTTTTTTTAAATGTAATTTTCGGATAGAAAGAAATTTTGGCGAAAACAAAGATGGGTTACACCTAATAGCAAAGGGGGATCAAATCTGTCCGCGACGAATGAATTATTTTATTTATAAAAATAAAGTAGCTGATACACATATAATTAATAAAAATGAACATTATATTCAACCAAAATATGCAGAAAAAAAGAAAAATCAAGAGCTCTTAGGAAACACTTTATTCTAAAAATAAATTAACTTGCGGGGAAAATTGACCCCCATGCTACTTCTAGGGTCAAACAAAGAGAGGGCACATAATTAGGTCAATATAATATTTTCAAAAAAGTGCAAATGAGTTTGAATAGGAAAGCTTTCATGAATGCTTTGATCACGTGCTCAAAGAAAGTAAATAGTAAATTATACAGGGTGTCCGCAACAACGCTAATTTCTTTATATCTTGGGGCGCGGGTGAGGAGCGTTCAGGTATGTGTGTTTTGTTGTCAGATATTGTCTAAGAAGACACGAATAAGGATTTCGAGACCAGAAATGAAAAAAATTAAGGAAGGATGAAACAAAATGAAACGAGAAAAAGAAGAATCAGAGTTAAAATAAACTACAGGAAGCTTTTGGTTACTCTGTCTTATGAGGAGATTTGTATTAATGCAATACATGGTGGCGAGGTGAGCGAGATATCCTGGAAGAGTCAAGGAATTTGAAATTTCTAGAAAAGTTACCGATTTTTCAGAATTTCTAGTCAGGGAGATTTCAAGCTTCGGAAAGCATAGTGCCATTCTGTAACAGCGTGGACATTTTTTTATCATAATTTTTCGTCATCGCATCCTTTTAGTATCAAACATGTTATTTCAAAAACAATTTTCTACTGCTCCTTTAACCTGTCATTAGGAACAGACAGTAGTTGACGGGATAATAAAAACAAAAAAAAAAAAAAAAAAAAAAAATGTGAAAAGAAAGTTCTGTTAGCATTTGATTCAACAGAGAAAGGAACGCAGATATTGTAAAATATTTTACAAGGCATTATTGCGTATGTACTTTTTATAATAGTGAATATGTACTTTTTATAATAGTTGAAGTCATAATGAAAGGAAAATTGTTATATTTGAATAAACAGAGGAAGGACATAAATAATGTAAAATCTTTTTCAATACTTTTTTTTTATATTATTTTACTCGAGATTTCTTCATAGTTTGTTGTTGAAATACTTACCAACCTCATACCTCATTTTATTGTCTAACAAACCAATGTATGTTGATAGTGAAGTAGTTTAGATTAATCGAGCTCCTGCGCCTTCAGAATTTCATGTGACGCCCCCCTCCCCCCGTTAGGAAATCCTGGCTAAACGAACCAATATATATTCCAGTAAAATAGTTTAGAATGATCGAGCCCCTGGTATGATGACCACAGTATTTCATATCACGGACCTCCCCCCCCCCTTCACGAAATCCTGCTACGTGCCCGCCGTTGCTATTCGGAAGCTTATTACTATGTGGTGAAAATGGTCTACGAGAACTATTGTTTCTTAAAATATTACAGTTTCTCTTACTAAAAATGTAATGAAGATGTGAAGACCACTATGTATATAATCGAGCACTTTCCGTAAACACCATGATTCATATTATTGAACACTTTTATGGGAATAGAAGACGTAATCTTTGTGGTATTTTGAAAAATCATGGTATCCGGCTGTTACACCTATATTTTCCTTGTACACTCATCTCTTCAGTCGTCCTACAGGTAACAATTCGGATGGATCGGGTGCTGAGACCTAGAAAGCTAGATTCCAAAACAAATTATGCGCTCGGTGAAAAAGTGTTCTAAAAAGATACAGTAACGCGCGAGCTGTGTTGCGCGACCCTGTCTTGTTTCAATTAGTCTTTAGTTATCATGGTGACTTATCAATATCCAGAATATAAATGCGGTACTGCTCTATGTATATAGTCTCATCGAAGATAATTGGTCCAATGACATACGTACTTCTGAAGACTTTTCATACCGCGACATTCTGACCATATACAAGAATTTATTTAACTCCATGGGCCTCCATAGAAAGTTCTGTTGCATAAGCAATAGCTTCATTCCCGCGACAAAGTTGATATCTGCTCATTTCTACATAACTAAGAAAATATAAATTGATAATTGACAATTTTGCAACAAAGTTACTAATTAATTTGTCGATTCATATTCAAAAAGCGTCTTTATCGCTTCTAATATAGGTTTAACTATTTTAGAAGAATAGCTGGAACTTCCTTTTGGGAAAGAACAATCAAATTCTATTCTATGGTAATCAATATCAATTTATAAAAAAATTAAATAAATAAATTATTTATCAGGAAAATTATTAGAAGGTACCAACTAATATACCTAGGCAGGAATTTCGTATATCAAATAATGAAGGAAATGTATATGTCAGCAACATACTTTTGTGAATAGTTCCCATATATTGATCTAGAAGAGTCATTTGTTCTCAAAATTAAAAAAAATGCATATGCAAATGTCTTCTTACACTCCAAGACATCCCTGTCCGGTAAGAATGTTGATAGTGATGGCAATTGCAGACGCTGTCACATACTGATTCCACTCTCAGGCGGCTAAATTTTACATCGAAATACTAAGTTGATCCCAAAACAAGTGATTAAATTCACGTGGTTAATATGCTGAAAAGCAATGTCATCCTGCTATATCTAGGACAATAAATATTTCAAGGTTATTGTGACTTCTTTGTGTTTATCATCTTCGGGAAACTTACTTTCTGCACGCACCTTGCAATCCTACTTCCATCTATTAAAAACAACCCCTTCCCTAATAAAACTCTTCTTTGCTTTCTTTCTGGATAGCAACGAAGTCAGTGAGAGGCAAAAGTTTCGTCCAACACTTTTTCCAATTGTTCTCTTCTATCATTCCTTGGAACAGAATGGTTAATTTCTATTTGATGTTCTTAAATGCGTTTCCACGAGTGTAGATCTCACATCTTAGAAACAGAATTACGGAAATTTAATTACGGAAACCAACAATATATATATAGTTATTACTAATCTGTACAGTTCCAACGTGTTGAAGAGTTCTAAGCTTTATTCTTTCAATTGTATTACTTGTTAGTATGCCTAGTACTGAGAGTTCTTTGCAGACAAATGCACTCCTTCCAAAATTTAAGAATCCAAAACGTTCCTAATAACAAACACTCTCCTTGAAATTTTGTAGAGGCAATTTGGCCCATGGGTATCCCAAATTTTGACAATTACATTCGACTGGGTACATGATGGCGAAAACTTAATGACCTTTGACTTCTAAGGTGTACATATTAAGGGGGTAGACTATTAAATATTTTTCAAAAGCTAACAATTTTTCTTTCGCCTGTTTTTCGTAAGTGAAACGAGATAATGAAATGTAACATACCTCAGTAATAGATAATGTTATTCTACACCCGAAAATACGAATTGGAAGAATTTTCAGTGTTGCCATCCATAGAAATTACAGTGTAAACAGAATTTGAATTACCCAAAAGCCTAGGTTATGGCAGCGACTAGAAAAATGAACTCAACGGCAATTAATGACTTATCATGCTGTCTGTGTTCCTTGTTCATTACTTTTAAGTAATATTTGTATTTTAATTCTACTGATAATTAAATATTATTTATTTTGTACTCTTTATTAAAAAATAAATACAAATATTATTTAAAAAGTAGTTAACAAGGAACGCAGACAGCATGATAAGTCATCAATTGCACTTGAGTTCATTTTTCTAGTCGCTGCCATAACCTAGATTTTTGAGTAATTCAAATTCTGGTCACACTGTAATTTCTATGGATGGCAACACTGAAAATTATTCCGATTCGTATTTTAGGATGTAGAATAACATTATCTATTACAGAGGTAAGTTACACTTCATTATCTTGTTTCACTTACGAAAAACTGTCAAAAGAAAAATTGTTAGCTTTTGAAAAATATTTAGTAGTCTGCCCCCTTAAGACCCCGAGAGTACTTCCTACGTTCTGCAAAAAAGAAAAGGAAAGAAAGGAAAAGAAAAAAGGAATATATGTCTTGGCTTTGGGTCTATGTTGTACTCGTTTAACGTAGGTTTTACGGAATACATTTTCCCTTTAACCAATAAAATTTCTTTACAAACAACTTACTGCTTGAAAGGGAATAACTTGAAATACTCCGAAAGTTCAACGGAAATATTTTAATTAATAAAGAAATAATTAAAATTTCTAATCCAGGTCATCGACTAATTATAAACTCAAATTTCTTCTCTTCAGGAACTAACTTCAGTGAATCAAGTTTTAATAACAGGGAAAAGCAGTGGCGTATTTAGGGAGTGGCTATCAGGCTCAAGTCCTCTAAATAAATTTGTTATATGCAAAATTTCATTAAAATTCATCGCACCCAAAAGGAAAAATATAAGTGCTTATTCACGTGTTGTGTATAGGCCCCCGAAACAAAATCCTAAATACGCCTCTGGGCAAATGTAATAAATCTATAAAATATACATTTAATGTAGTGACAATAGAAATATGCAGCAATCTCCCAGTTATGCATCATATGCACTATAAAAGTTGGTTACCTTATATAGCTTTAATGGATATAGGAAAAATATGCAAATTATGAAAAAAATCCGAAGTTTATTAATAAATATAACAATAAGAGTCGAAAGCACTATACAGGGTCAGTCCTTAAAGTAGTAGGACTGAATCAATTAAAAATAAGATATTGACAGAAATAACACTTACGCTTAATATTCTTCGAAATATGATCCTCCTACATCCACACACCGCTGCCAGCGGGATTTCCAGTTTTCATACGCTTCCTGGAAGGCGGAAACTGGAATGCTGTTCAGCTGCCTCGTCACGGCCTGTTCTAATCTTCCACCGAGCCGTGATGATGCCCTTTCAGGGTGGTTTTGAGGCGGGGGAAGAGGAAAAAGTCTGGTGGGGCAAGGTCGGGACTGTAGGGTGGCTGAGGCAAGGTTGCAATGTTATGTTGGGCCACATACGCCACCACTCGGAAGGCTGTGTGGCTCGGCGCATTGTCATGATGCAGTCGCCAGGAGTTGGCGATGGCTGGGCGGACGCAGATGATGCGTTTCCTCAGCCGTTCCAGGACCTGGAGATAAAAAATTGCATTGACAGTCTGTCCGTGTGGAACAAATTCCCTGTGGATCACTCCTTGTGAATCGAAAAAGCAAATGAGCATGCTTTTCACTTTTGATTTCGTCATGCGCTCCTTTTTGGGGCGTGGGGAATTTCGGGTGTGCCATTCCGCGCTTTGACGTTTAGTCGCAGGGTCATACTCAAACGTCCTCGTCTCGTTCCCAATCACCACATTGTCTAACAAGTTTGGATTTTCACTCACTTCTTCGAGAAGGTCCTGGCAGATCCGTTTGCGAACGTCCTTTTGCTCGCCTGTCAGCACTCGCGGCACCAATTTTGCACAAATTTTCCTCATTTGCAATTGTTCGTGCACAATTTCGTGAACTTGGGTTTTAGCAATGCCAAGTTTATCGGCAATCATGCGAACAGTTAATCTTCGGTCACTGTCCAGAAAATTCTTCACTCTTGCAACATTTTTCTCCATTTTGGAGCTCGAAGGTCGTCCTGACCGTGCAACGTCTTCAACTTCTTCTCTCCCTTCCCTAAACAGCTTGTGCCACTCAAACACACTCGATCTTCCAATGGAATTATCACTGTACGCCTTCTTGATCATTTCATGAGTCTCTTTCCCAGTTTTACCGAGCTTTACGCAAAATTTAATGGCGTAACGCTGTTCCGAAAGATTGGCCATGACGCAGCGTGACGAGGGTCACTCGCAGAGGTTACGATGACGAGCGATCTTTACCCTGCTATGGCTGTCAGCCGACTGGCGCTGCTTTCTGTCTTTCCTTAGATCCACCTCAACCAACAACAGGTGGAGTAACCGCCGTCAGTCTGTAAAAAGAAAAGAAAAAATCAGTCCTACTACTTTAAGGACTGACCCTGTATACTAAGAATTATTCATAATTAGAAAATCTACGTACTTCCTTTTTCATAAACTATGGGTTCAGCTAAACATTATTATTATTATTATTATTATTATTATTATTATTATTATTATTATTATTATTATTATTATTATTATTAATATTATTAATATAGGATTTCCATTATGTAATCCTTTAAATCTGGTCATTTATCTAGTCTTATGTCTGTTTTTTTTCTTTCTTTTTCCCAGTGTATTTATAGATAGATCTACATTTCACGAACATAAGAACTCACTCAAAATTATATAGGCCTACTGAACTAAACGACGATACATTGTCAGCGTTACGACGAGTATTGAATAATGATGTAATAATTTAACATAGGTATAATAAATTAAATAACATAAAATACAGGGATCACGACCAATTTTCGGTGCAAGGCGTGTCTAAAACAGTCAGATTTAACGGAAAACCACTGACGTTGATAACGCGTTTTAATATATGTGGTGATTATACATTTATATGATATTGTGGAAAATATAAAATTCATAAAATTAAGTGTTGTCTAAGTATCTAATCCATAAAATTCATGTTATTCGTTGTTCGCACTTAGACAAGCGTATCTATAGTTTTGTGCACAATAAAACTGCAATTTGAGTCAATGCATAATGCAGAGTTTAAATGAATCCCCGTCCAATACAGGCTCGTTAATTTGACTGAGTTTATTTCCTGGATTTTCTGTATGAATACAAGACAAATTATGCGCTCCCCCCTTCCCCCACACACATTGATCTAGTGGCTAGTCTGCCCGTCTTTGTTACACTGGATACAGGATTCGATTTCCAGTGGCAGAGCGTTGAAAATTTGGACTTATTCGATTATTCAGACTCCATCTTTAAACTGTAGATCCACTTCCCGCATAGCCTTAGTGCTAAAATTAACACTAAACTCTAGCAGACAAATGTTGGAATGTTAAACCTAACACTAATTTATTGGTAAAAGGAACACTAAAGTCCAGTCAACCATAATTAACCAAATAATGAGATTAGAACTTTAAAAGCTAATGCCCTTCATTTTCATTTGCTGAAAAATTTGCTAGGGTTTTGGAAACGTCCAGATATTTGTGTATCAACCCTTCAATTACTTTAAAAAAAATAAAGTTGATCGTTATCATCACTTTGAAATTCCTGGGAGATATACTGTCCTATTGTTTGACAATAGATGGAAATTCTAATTATCAAATTACGGAATGTATTGCATAAAGAGGGTGCTCACTAACCTCTTCCCCTTTCTCAAAGGGTCTGCCTTAGGGAAACACTGTACAAATTTTAAGTAGCACAGGTTAAAATTCAATCTCCAATTTTTGTTTTTCCTTTTACTTACCATACATACAGTACATATGAAACTTAAATATTCAGTTGAATTCTGTTCAGTGTCTAAAGTTCTTCTAAAGATGTTTCCAAAGGTTTTTTCTTTCGCAGACCATTGATACTTTAATCTATAGGGCTAGTCTCTTTACAACAATATATACATCAGTAGTAAAAGACCTTTAAAATTTTTTATCAGATTAGATTATAAAACATATAGAAAAATTGTAAGATCTATCTTCTAATGACCATGAGGATTGAATGTAATATGTGATAGTTGTTGTGATAAGATAAATTGCTTATACAATTTTAAAACAAATTCTGAAAACAATAAGAGAACAATGACCAGTCATAAATGATCATACTTTCTATTTTCTATTGTAATATACAACTTTCTAATAGTAAATCAAATAATTCAAATCGCAAGAAAAGGTATTAATTGATTTCCATAAGACTTGAGTCTCGGTTCATTATTCTATAAATTAAATTGGCATTACATACTACTCTTTAAAAAAGGCACATGTGATTTCTCAATTATTTGTGAATACAAGTTGTAATTTCTACATAGAAGGAAAAGCTATTACTCAGGCATGAGAACATATGTAAACATATTCACTGCGTGAATTTCACTTACAAGCCTGGTAAGTACTCAATAGTTCTTTTTTTCTTTTTTCTTTCAATTATCAACTTCATTCTTAGTCAAGATCCCAATCTTTGAAGATCCATAAAAAAAGACGCTTCATAATTAATAAATTAGTAATAGGAAAACTAGGTGCAATTTTGAACCAGACGGTATAACATACAATAGACACGAGTGTACATAACTGTTATCAGCGATAATAAGAGCAAGGGCGGTTCTATCATTCAGTCACAATGTCTGGGGCCTTCCCAACTACAAATATTAAAATATTAACACACACGCATTTATATACATTTATTCATGTATGCGAATGTAGAATAATAATCTTAAATATTTTAGTATGGAGTTCACAACTCAGCTGTCCATTATAAGTTTGACAAGAGCATGAAATCGCAATGCTTAACGTGTCTTTGGGTCGAAGTTTTCTTTTCCTTGTCTTGTGTTCTCGTTCTCCTTTAGCACAATATGAAAGGGATACAAAAGCATAGAACGGTATGTATTGGCTCAAACGTTGGTAGTATATATATTACGGACAATCATACACTAAACCAGTGGCGTAACTAAAATACAATGGAGCGAATGTAGCAGTTGCTCCAGGGCGCACAGTAAAAGGACGCAAGGACGACAAAAAGAATACAAAAAACTGTTTCTTATGCAAAGAACATTTAAAACATTTCAAAAAATACGCTATGACTATTAGCAGTTAATTGTCAACAGGCGATACTGGGGACGGATCCAGGAATTTTTGAGAGGGGGGCGCAGGTCTGAAAAATAAACTTGAGACATTTTTTCGATATTTAGTTCGCTAACTAAACATGTGGATTGTAGTGCTTCATAATACGTATTTATCTCCGCCCTTCTGGAGGCGGCATTGAAGAAAGCCATATTGTTCAACACGAGAGAATCCAGGATTACCATGAACTGGAAACGTATACATTATCTGCAGTGAGTGGAGAACGTACTCACAATCTTCCTTTTAAGAGAAATTTTAAAACTTTTTTCCCTCACAGTCTTTGAGCAAGCGTTTCATTAGGGACTAATTTATATATATTTTACTCCTCATGTAGGGGCGCGCGAGCACCGCGCCCCCTTTCTGGATGCCCACTGGACGATACCCGATACGGTCGGTCCCATAGCATTGGAGCTATAGAATATTAAAATGCATTTTTTCATATTTTGGACAGCCTTTAATTTTGAAAGGAAGCATTTGTGCACTCAGGTTGGTCTATACTTTTCGTCTTATCTTGGTGTCAGTTTTTTTAAACACCCTGTATATACTAACAGTATACAAAGTTATTCAGGAAAAGCAAAGAAGTTTAATTCACAATCATTATATACTGAATATAAAGAACAATTAAAATATACATGGAACGTAAACATTTTAAAACCTTTTCTTAAATATAATGGTAGACCACAAATTACTGTGAATTTATAAAATCAGTTACATAAAGCTAAAGTTCAGTCGTGTATCGGGTAAAGATATTTTGTTATAATAAAGATATAGCACCGGAAAACCGAGTGTTAAATTAGTAGTAATGGTCTTTCAGTCTATATGGCAAATTAATTAGTTACAATTATGAATAATTTCTAAGTACTTGATTCAAAATATCACAGGATATTCTACCTAAATATTTTTGTTCTATATTGCCCTTATTTTTAAAACATACAATTCCTTAACATATAGTAGCAAAAGCAATTGTTAGACAATTGAAAGAGTAGTACATTCTTTTTCATCGGCCCTTAGTCCTACTCTAGTCAAAATCAGATGAATTGTTGTTCGGTAGCATTAATAGTATTTTCAACTGGTCACTTCTGGTTAGGAAGCTGTACAACACGTTTATGTATTAACGACAGGCTGAAAAATTTATTTAAAATGAATCTTTTTTTTGATGCTTCTGGATAAATAATCGTATATTAACATTTTCTCCGTAGATGGCACGTTTTAAGAAAACATGTTCTCCAATTAAAAAAAAAAAAAAAAAATCGGATTGCTGCTTAAACTGGCTGCACCACATTAACTCAAACTCGAACTTCGGTTAACGCTCAAAATGAATGTTGTAGAAAGAAAAAATGTAGGTCCCCCTCAAATCGAACCTATGATCATCAGCGTAGACGTTCCCTACGCTAACAATTAATCTAACATATATTTTCTTATTGCAAGTTCAATCTTCGATTTCAAGTGAGACAATTATGCGCAAGTCTAATAGCTTTTACTCTTTTTTTCATAATACATCGATTTTGTTTTCATTTTCCACTATACTCGACTGGAACATGCTTTGTCTCTGCAATACAGACCAACAGAAGCAATGACTATCTTTCCTTGAGTATGGTGGTAATTCAATTTACAGTATTATCAATCGATGGTATTCAAGTTCAAAGCCACTTATTAAAATCCTAAATCGCATTTGTTTCTTTCATAATAATATTTTTGTTACTACTTTAGCTAATGTAAGCCCGCAATAAACATTTTGTTATAAAGGTTATAAAATTACACTGAAGGTTACGAAAATCGGACAAACAAACAAGCAGATATTTTACATATTATAAGATAATCACGCCCCATATACTATTTCAGGTATTTAAAAAAATTGTTTTCGAAACATTGCAATGTCTATCCTAACAGAAATAAAAGTATATTTCCAATTTTCATATCTCGAAAGTGTTAGCACTCTTGAAGTATACGAGAACATTCATCATAGAGTGACACTGTCGCTAAGTTAGTAGTTTCACACCCAAGAAGTTTTTGGTTCGAAATCCGTCTACAAGAACTGTGAACTTTCTAATTCTTTATTCTCTAAACGTTAGCATCATTATCTCCTTCCGTAATCATCTGATATTCTAAAACGAGTTCTCCGCCTTAATTCGACAACTGCGAATATGATACTCGTATTTTCGAATTCTCCTCAGAATATGAACGCTGTCTGATCATTTGTTTCTCCATTTCTAACCTTACATATTTGAATGTATCCTCTCTATAACCATATTTGAATTTCTTCTCCCTCTCTCTCTCTCTCTCTCTCTCTCTCTTTGTGTGTGTGTGTGTGTGTGTGTGTGTGTGTGTGTCTCAATGTTGTCTGGCATGAACTTTCATTAACCACATACGTGCAGTAACTGTAGAACTTAACTTATGTTTCTTCTTGAGTTTATACTCCAAGAAATACTGACTTTTTTGAAAACGAAGTCACATTATTCAGAAACAGCTTCTCAAATTCGAGAAAATAATTTTACATTTTGTTAATTTGTAAATCTTATGAACACACTGTAAAGCTAGATTCAAAACTCTATCCAGGTAGATTTCTCTCTGAATGGAAGGAATATATTACGTCACAGCAACAATGAGTTGACAAAGACTGCTTTAGATAAGGCGATGAGAGCGGGAGGAACTTAAAACCAGACGTAACTAATCATTCGAGGATGTAAGTTGGGTTGCCTATGCGCCTGCAAAACAACGTGTTGCAGGATTTTCAATGACAAAACCTTGTATCAGTTTCTGTGGTGTGGTCTGTACAAATTATTATGAGGGACGAAACAAAATATTTTATTAAAGAATTTAACAATTTTGGAATTTATTAACGCCTTATATATGTTTACTTTTAAAAAAACATTTTGAGTCGAATAAATAATTCTTAAATCAAATTTTAAGTTGATTGACCTTTGAAATGTCACAATGAATGTAAACTAGCAATGTCAGTGGAACATGTAAGTATTACACTTGTAATTCAGGTAAATAGATAAATCAAAAAGTATAGATTCACAGAATCTCAAAGAATGACATTTCAAATTTTACAAAGAAATATATAAACATCAATTTTATCTTACTTTTACTAGGCTGAAGGTTAGAATTGTGGATTTGAGCCAATTGTCAAGTAATGTAGGGTAAGTTTAAGGCGGGGAAGCACTCAGGAAGTGTTCAGTATATTTTGTTCCCGCTAGTCTTACAGAATTTTACGCATATTTTGAAGCTTTCTTGTGAATATATGGTTAGCAAACGAATTTTCGGCATGGATTAGTGATGGACAGTGGGAATATTCCCGGTGGGAAGGAATTTTAAAAATGGGAATATTTCCGGGTTTTCCCTGGCCTATAAATTCCCGGGAAGGAATTTATTTCCATTTCTTTACTTTATCTTCCAAATTATAAGAAGCGTATGACTAATTACATTATTTTAATATATTATGATTTTTCTAGGTTTTAAAGAATTTGGAGGTTAAAAAATTTATAATTTTTTGACTGTACTTTATATAACTAATAATATAAGTTTTTAAGTTCCATTTCCATTTGCACTAAAAAGGAGAGTAATTGTTTAGCATTGGGGGCCCAAAACTAGCAAAAAGTAGGACGATTTACGGAACAAATGAGTTGATAGTGGTGTTCAAGTAGTCAAGAACGTATTTAACACAATTTTCGTAGGGCAGTATGGAATTTGTACAAACCGTAAAGGTAAGTGGACGTGATTTATGTTAGAACAGAAAGTGAATTGTTGGTAACGAAGATAGAAAACAACGTGCCCTGCGGGGCTCTAACCCGCCTTTACTCGCTAACGCTCGCTCGGCAATGCTGTCTGAACTTAATGTTGGTAACGTAATTTTACGCATGAAACCATAAAACAACCGCATAGGAACAGAATAACACAAAAAATAGGTGCAAAAGCTGGTCCCCCAAAGCTAAACAATAGCCAAAAGTAGCAAAGTAATAATTTACAAGTGATGAAAAGGAACCATTTTGGAAAGTAATGTAGAATTACGTAGAAATAGAGATAAAGTACTATTAATAAATCCTGAACCACCGTTAGTGATAGACGTCGTTCTGTCTCCTGTCTCTGACTCAAATTTCTGAAGAGATACTCGATTCTCTTACATGTGAATTAACGGATCAAATTTCGTGAAATAGGTAGGAAGAAATGTAGTGTGTGGCAATGTTACGTGCAAAATTATAAAGATAAGAAAGTATCTTGCAAATATTGTAAACATACATATTTATGTGCAAATGTTGACAAAATGGTGGGACATGTGTCTTCTGGCAGAACCTAATTTGTTTATAACATTTAAAAATTTAATATGTTTATATCAGTAGGAGAATCAAGTTTAGAAAATCCACTTAAACATGTAAATTTAAACTTTTTAGCGGTTTAAAAGTATGTGGACTTACTATACCATTTTTGAAACATATTTACTTTCATAGAAAATATTGTAAATAAGTATCCATTTATGCGTTCTCTCTAAATATAATAAAATATTAATAAAATAACATCGTTCAGAATGCTACATTTTACAGAGTCCTCTGGGGACAACAGTAATGATATACTGTGGTATAAAAACGAATTTAATTTTGAAATCATAATATAGTAATAGAATGCAATTTTATTTGTGATTGTACGTAAATTTCTGGAAAATTCCCATTTTTCGGAATATTCCCGAAAAATATCTTCCCTGGAATGTACACATCACTAGCATGGATACCTGGGTTCGATTCCTAGTAGGAGTATTCCCTGATTCCCTGATTCTACGTTAACCCTTTGACTACCAACGGAATAAATGTGTCCCATGCGAATAATTCAAACATCGTTGCAAATTTGTTTTTGGAAAATTCTTTTAAAAAAATACATATTGTTCTCCCATCGGGTCAGGTGTGACCAGGAGACTGTTTAATTTCCAAAACTGTGTACAGATGTCAGGAATATCCCACATTAAAATGTTCATATTTAAAAAAATGGTAGTCAAATTGTTAAGCTAGAAAGCAACATCTTCGTGCTAGAAATTAATGCTGAGATGAATCAGTACTTGATTTGAAACGGTCATAATCAAATGTATGTATGTTTAAACTTCAATGCATAATGAAAATATTATTGTATCCTTATCTTAAAAGTTAATAAACGTTATAAATTTACGAGAAATGAAGCAAGTAAACTTTTCATCATTACTTTTGTTATTTTATATCCGTCTTAAATTATACTGCTAATATATGTGTTAGTGAATAAATAATGGAATTATTGCAGACTCAGTTGAGAAATTCAAATTCAGAAATAGGTTTAGCAGCATTGGCAACAGTACGCGTGTTTAAAATTATGTTCAATAATTCTGTATGCAAGACATATACTAAATACATGATTATGGAATTGTAAATTCATTATCTTTTGTGTGTTTTATTCAATGATTCAGTGGAAAAGATGTGTTGACAAAACAAGGGAACAACATCTTAACTAATTTGTCATTTACGTGTGAAGAAAGAGTGCTAAACTATTATATAGAATTAATAGAAGATTTTTTTTTGAACAGTAGATATTTCTCCTTGCTAAATGAATTGATATAATTTTAGTTTGTTTCCTGAAATTTGCGTTCCATTTTACATTAAAATTTGTATACTTCTCTCTTAAGGAACTGAGCCACCACTGGGAAGAGAGTTAAGTGGATGCCTCAAGTTAGACGTGAACTATGTGGATACTTATGCTTCTAGTTTAGTTACATCTAACATAGAGAAAAAGGAAAATCAAATGTATTTCATTTTACTATCCAAGTCCCAGCCATTATTGCATAATAGATTAAATCATGGGCCGCTTAAAATATTTTATTAGAGCACACAAAAGTACACTAAAGTCCAAGAAGCTCGGACTTTAACCCATGTGCCGTTTTTTCATGTATTTTGTTTAGGCCATAAGGTATGTGAAGGTTACTACAAAAGTTCTAAGCCTAACTATGAAATAAGCGGCTGAGAGTTTTAGTATACTGTCACTTTTCAACATAATCCCCTGACAATTCAAAGCACTTTGCCCACCGATATCCAAGTGCATTTATGCTGCTAATAAAAAAATAATTTTGTTGAACTGTTCATGTAGTCATCTACAGTCTGCATAACGTCATTATCGGTATCAAAATAAACACCTTTCAACTTTTTGAGCAGTCAAAAGTCAGAAAGTACCACACAGAACGAATGAGGTGGATCAGAAGTGAAGTGTTAGATATTAAGAGCAAAAGTAGATGTTAACATGAAATTGGTATGACATCCTATGAAGATTCAATAAATATGTCCTAAAAGTTTTCGATATCTAGTTATAACATTTTTACATGTAGCTAGGCTTAGAACTTTTGTACCAATCCTCGTTTTTTATTTGTTTGTCAAAATTTATCGTCCCTTTTCAGTACTGAGGCTATGTGAGATGTAACTACAGTTTAAAGTAGAATCCAAACTATCAAATGTTCAGTTCTTTCTATGCTCTCTCAACGAGAATCAAATTGGAATTATGTGTACCAAAACACAGCTACTAGACCAGTGGGAAGAGCTAACAACTTCGTATAGAGACATTATGAAATACGATACATATAGTTTAGAAGCCAAAATTCAATGGACACAGATAACATATTTGGTTATTGGTTTATAACAACATAGAAAACAGTCTAATCAAACTTATACTTAGCCCTATACTTGACTAGGATTGCTCCCAATGTCCCATCTATTTTTCTTTATGGATTTTCATCAAGGTTATTATTAACATGGTTTATACATAATTAAGAAAGGTTTGACCAAACATGTAATGTGTACACTACTATGATAAATTACAAAACGATAAGTGTACAGTGGTGTACTCTGTTGTCTCTAATTTAAAGGTGTAGGTACTCAATTTCAGCTTTGATTTGGCTACTCCTTCAGGCCTATAGCCTGGACACTAAGATAGGGGCTAAGATATATATTTTTTGAGGGAACAATTTGGATTCACCTTATATTCACAGATACATACCGACAAGCAGTTTTAGGGGAGCTGAAAGTGGTCGTTTGGGAACTGAGCCTCGCTTGACTACCCCATGGCTACAAGGCTACTCCTTCCTTTTATGTTGATCCTACAATCCTTCCGAAATGAAATAAAATATGAGAAAAATACTATAAAAGTTAACATTTTAAGTATACCTAAATAAGAATCCTTGACATGAATAATTTTCTTCCGTGTAATGTCTTTTTTCTCACATTTTAGAGTGTATAATTTAAATTATTTATGTTCTAAATATTCTATGGTTGAAAATGTATGGCTGAGTAACACAAAATCTTAAAGTTTGACTCATTATGTATTTTAAACAAATGAATATTGTCCCTTGTAGAAGGAAGAAAGAAGAATATATATGTCAATGTTTCTAGGAATTAAAGTATATCTTTGAAGATAATACTTTTCTAGTAATTGCTTTCCGAGGATAGTAACTTATTATGTATCACGAACTCAAGCAATAATGTTAATGTTGCAGGTAAAATTAAAATAACATGTATTAAATAATTGATTAAATGGGATGTAATTAATTCTCTATATTCAAAGCTAATTTTTTGTTCTAGGTAACAAAATGGAAAACACTGAAGAAGAACCTAAAACGTCATGTATCCAAAGATTCTGGAAGTTACTTAGGAAAGTGACAGTTGAACCTGTAATGATTCTGTACATGATCTCTTTCACGCTGACACTCGTTGTGGAAAAGCAGTTTTATCTAGACAAAGTGTGTATGAGCAATCTTCTACTGCCTCCTGAAAACTGTAGCCAAATTAACGAACCAGAAAATGAACATCAACAACTTCTTGTTCACAAGCGAGTGTCAACTTTTATTTTATGGAATAATTTTGTGCGTCAGTTCCTGCCAGTATTTTTTGGATTTTGTCTTGGCAACTGGAGTGATATGTATGGGAGAAAAATTCCTATGATCTCAGCAATGATTGGAAAAGTTATTTATTACGTCGGCTTATTACTTAATAACTATTTTTTCTCGTGGCCAGTTGACATAATCCTTGTAACAGCTTCTTTACCTCGAGCCATTACGGGATCTGATGTCGCCTTGTACATGGCCACATTCAGCTACTTAGCGGACATAACAACTCCAGAGGACAGGAGTTTTCGTATGGCAACATTGAATGCAAGTGTCATTATTTGTTTCCCAGTAGGGACGGCATTCGGAGCTTATCTGTTCAAAATTAGCAATGGATCATACGCTTTAGTATTCTCAATATGCCTTGTCATTAGTATTCTCGGGATATTTTATACAATATTCTCTGTGCATGAAAAGAAAGCAAACGGAAACCAAAAAACATGGTGTAAAGACATGTTTCGTTCTATGAATGTGGTGAGCTCAATTAGAGAAACATTCCGAAAAGAACGGGGCAAAAATAGATTACATATTGGAATTTTATTGCTTGCGATGTTCCTGGCTGTTTGCTACAGAGGTAAGTTTACATTTCAATATTTCTATTATAAATAAATTCAATTAAAGATCTTACGTAAGCCAATGGTTAGCATAGATGACTTTGGTTAATGTTCTAGATTCGCTTCTATGAGGATACTTTCCAGTATTGATCCAGAATCGGGAAGCAATTGATAAGCTACTCTAAGCTAACATGTAAGAACTAACTGACTCCGGTTTAAGAAAACTGGAGATAAAGTCATTAGGGTTTGAAGCTGCTACTATACATCACAAAGTTCAATATGCGTCATTTGGATGATCATAGCTCACCATGGATAATCATAACGTTATAGATTTTTAGCCTACATCTATAAATAGCTTAATTCCAGGTATGCAAGTGCACAATTAATTATAAGAACTAAAGATACTTTGGTTAAACTACAACTATCTGTCCTTCAAACCGTCGGCCCGATGTACAGCAAAGGTTAAAACCATGCCTAATGTGTTTTACACTTAACCTTTATTTTTCTGAGTTTGCGTAGCAGCCACCCAAACTCGTATCATATTTATGCAATTATTCAAGAACTTTGTTACACACGACATTTTATTGATTTCAATCATTGAGTAGCAAACGATACTCTAGATCAGTCATTCTTTCAGAAAAAATGTTCCGGGGGGCACACTTAGTATTCCGGGTGCCGCGAGGAATCGAAACAAAATTATTAATTTTGTAGCAATCAAATTGTAAAACGTAGGGAAAATGTATATTTGTATTTCACATTACTATGAACCTCTACTATGAATCTACAATTTTAAGTTTCATACCGTGTTACTGTTCTGTACATTTCTAATGTTGAAAAAAGTATTTGTTGCCATTGTTATGACCATTATTGCTTTTCTATTGTTGCAGACTATTTCGCAACTTGAAAATTTAAACTATCATTAAATGCTTTCGACAAATTACCTACATTTGTGTTTTAAAAGTAAAATAGATTTGTTTGTTCGTTCGTTATTTAGTGATCTTCCTTCTTAGTAAAGGTTGGATACAGTTTTTAAAAGGAAAGCGTATTTCTAAAAACTTGAGTCCAATATTTCATTGCTATTGTTTTCTATTTTAAATTAGAATAAAAAATAAGCATAATGATTTACTACGGGGAAAAAACAGTGTTCGAGCTTTATTCTCTGTGAGAAAGAGATCAATAATCACAGAAAAAATACCATTGTGTTTTATATTTACAAATAATATCTATAAGTGTGCCGCGAGAATCCAAGTAACACCCGTAGTGTGCCGCAAGTTGAAAAAGGTTGGGAAACGCTGCTCTACACCCTGGCCAAAAGTAATAGTGATCCATCAAGTAGTGCTTTAGATTTTGTGCTTACCAGACGGATACACGGCAAATAGAGTAAATATATATAGGATTTGATGGTATACCAAACTCCTTAATAAAAATTAGTGCATAGAAAAGAAATCAAAGGTCTGGTATAATCATTAACAAACCAGACAATAAAAAGGAAGCCCCCACTTCAATGAATAAGTCAAGTAGTTTCACCACTTCCGCTATCAAGTTAAGCCCAAAATTCCAAAAAGGACATTTTCAGTCCGCAACAAAACATCTGATGAGTATACAAACGATAGACCAATGAGCGAATACTGTAATAGACCAGTGTTTCCTTTAAATACTGTTCCATAGTTTATTTGTTGCGTTTACTTTTTAAATCACATTCTTTCAGAAACTGAAACAAAACTTGGAGTTCACTTTTTAATTATAATAGTAATCAGTCAACACAAACCATAACCATTGTAAATTCCATCTTACAGTAGTTCATGGCGTTGAAACCAACCGGAAACAAATTATGCCAGAAGGACTGTCGGAAATACGTTATGCTTTACTCATCCATTGCTGAGGCATCAAAAAGACAAAGAAAGAAAACAAAAGCAGATATTAAGCAGTACCAGGGCCAACCATCACTACTGTAGGGCGACAAGGGTGTTAGGGCTTCGAAGGGTAGCAGAGCTAATCATGTTGCATTTTGTGGTAGACTATGGCATATCAAATGAAAATGTGCTTCAATGGTAGGCATCGTTGTCAGCACTCGCCAATTGTTATTGTACTAACAACGTTAGTCGATAAATTTATACTACTGTAAAAATTGGCTGTGACTAAAAGTATTCTGTACTCTTTCAATTCACTTTTAACTTCGAGTCCAGTTATAACTTGATTTTTGACTTAAAGCTTTAAGATTTTGAGAATGAAAACATTCTACTATATTCTAATGTTCTCGACCACCTATTCAATTCTACTGTAGATGTAATATTGTTTGGATTTTTTATAGAATAATATGCCTACTTTTCTATGAATGCAAATAATGTGTGTTGCCTTTACTCATTGTCAGAGCATCACACATAAATATTGATATAACTTGGAAAAAGCTGATACTTTTATCTTTTGCATTTCTTTAACACATATTGGATTATAGGACAGTTATTTTAAACAAACAAATTTCACTATAATTGTCTTGTTTTATGGGCTTACTTTTTAGCCAAATAATTTTTTACAATTTAATTTTGCAGATGAAGCAGATGTTCTTTTTCTCTACGCACAGCGTGTGTTCTCATGGAACGCTGTCCAATATAGTTATTTTGATACAACAAGATGGTGCGCTATAACTATAGGTAAGTAGCTATGATTTGATGGCATCTGATTTAACTATTCTGTATGCATAAGCTGGATACGCAGTTGACATCAAAATTTTAAGTAGTGCCAGCCAGTCAGAAAATAAAGTTACACAGCTGTTATAAAGTTTAGTAAATGTTTTATTAATAACTGAAATGTTTAATTTTATTTTAACACTGCAATCTTTAACACTGGTGGATTTATGGATAAGAAAAAACACATCAATCCATACTAAATAAAATTGTGTTGACGAATTTTATAGTCGAGAGGCAGAATCTGGAAAAGTCTCCAAAATAAGAAGTTGGATCAACCCGAGAGAGTAAAAGCAACCGGTGGTCCTAAATAATCAAATTCACTATCTTGATCATTTCTAGACCGCCGGTCGCTTGATGCAAGCCGAAGGTCCCCCCGTACACCCCTCCCTCCTCTACTGAAGCTAAGAAATGAGCGTTACAAATAAAAGACCATATCTCCGAAACTAATCAAGATATTAATGAATTTCTTTTTCCAGTTTTATCACTAAGGTGTGCTTTACGATTTTGTCTATTCATGCTTTAGATAGATCCAACGGATTTTCGGAAAATTTAACTTAAACATTAAAAACTGGCATATTTTGGCCTTAATATTTTCTTTTTTGCTCTCTATCTCTCCAATGAGTTGAGACATTGAAAGAACGTCCCTAATTAAATTTGTAGAGCATTAAATTATCTTTCAAACGGTACTAATATTGTTAGGTTTACTACCAAAAGTAGCCGTACAGCGAGATAAGTTTGAAGAAAAGTGCACTTTGATTCGAATGCTGATGCTCCGAATGGCACCACTGAATTTCAGCTCACATCGGTCAATAAAGGTTTTGTTTCCGAGATAAAAGCTGATTTTTTCCCCAATATTTGAAGAACAGTTCTCACTCTTCTCCTTTGAGCTCTCCTGCACTGTCATGATCATTTCTAGATCTCCAGTCACTTGATACGTCCGTGCATTAAGGATCACAAAATTTTGAAATAAGTAGAGATGTCTTTTATAGTGTTAAAATACATTTATAGTTGATATTCAGGTTAATTAAGAGTTTTCAACTTATTTGTGTACAGTATTTCTACCGGTCGTTGAAAATAATTCTTTTTTTTTTTTAACAAAATATTTTTCTTACCATAATGAAAAAGCAGAAAATATAAATAAGGTAAGAACATATGTAAAGATGTCTTAAGTGAGAGTAAACACAATTTACAGGTGATATATAGGGTGATTGATAACATCGTTGTACACCTGAAGGGTATTTATAAAATCAAGAAGGGTCTGTATTTTCTCAATGATCACTTTAAAAAATGTTTATGCAGAAACCTCAATAAATCTATTTGTATGTAATGTATGAAAATATTACATTGCATTTCATTAAATACTTACTAATTACTGGAAACAAGCAAAACTGTAATAATATTCTACATTATCATATCAAATCTGCGCAAAATTACATATTTATTTAGTCTTTTGAATCCTCATCAGATGAATTATTATCTGGTACATAAGTGTTTATAAGTAATTTATAACACTTGTTACCATTACAGCTACAGGTTTTCATGCACTCCACTGAAGCCCGCATACACTTGCAATTGTTTGTGTACCACGTATGTTTACATGGTACTCTGGGCAACTTTTAGCCATAGATTCCTGAGCAGTCCATTTGGGCATCAATTTTGCATTCGTAGTTTGCCAACCAAAATGTTCGAGTTGAAGGAAGTCGATATTCGAGCGCTGGCGTGCCGCAAAATGTATGTTTCAAGGTTTGTTCAGTTGATGTTGGGCATTAGAGCATCCTTCGTTGATGGAAGTTGGTCTGAGGGTTTTTGACCGACCAAATCAGCACAGACAGAATCGCATCCGAATCAACACAGTACGCATCCGATCTTTAGGCCTATTATTTAGTTCATAGATTTATATGGGAATTTTTTTCTGCTTTCTCTGAAATGAACTGGAAGGATTTTACTGATTTCTTCAAGTCTAGTTGTTTGTTCTTTGATTTTTCAACATACGAATTTGCATTATATATAAATTTAATATTACTTATTTAAATTTGAATATTAAATTTAAACTTATAAGTAATTAACTAACTCTATGGTACATGAAACCTAGAAGATAAGTACACTGGCGCAAATCCAAGGGGCGAGGGGGACATATACCCCCAATCTTCGACCTGGGGGGACTGCTCCCCAATAATCTGACGTGAAAAGTGCTTTTTGGAATAAGTGTGATGATTTGTGTTTGACTACCACAAAGGAATATAAGATGAAATTGATTTCTCTTGGCTTTTCCATCTTTCAAACTGAACTTCGTGCTGTAGTGCGTTTAGTAGTCTCATCAATATGTATTAATTCCACTTCCGTTACTTGGGTACAAATTGCAATAAATGCCCGAGGAGGATATGCCGCTCTCCTCATGCTGGAAAGTTGTCTCAGCTGTAGGTATGGGCACAAATTCCGGGGAAATGGGGGAACATGTCCCCCCCAACATTGGAGCTGGAGCCTGGAGGCTAGCCTATCCCAATAATCCGATTTGAAAAGTGCTTTTTGCTGATCAGTGTGATGATTTGTGTTCGATTGCCACAAAGAAAAGTGAGATTCAATTGGTTTCCGGGGGGCGCGGTGGCTCAGTGGTAGAGCGTTCACCTCCGGTGCTTGGGGTCTCTGGTTCGACCCCAGCTCACGCCGTGTGGACTTTGTGGTGGATAAACACCGTGCTCGTGGGTTTTCTCGGGGTTCTCCCGTTTCCTCCCACTTTCTTCATTCCACCATTTCATTCATTCATTTCTCATAATCACCGTCTCCTTTAGCCTAACCGGCATAACCGTGGGATGTAAAACTTAAAGATTTCATTTCATTTTTCAATTGGTTTCTCTTGGCTTTTCCATTTTTAATGAAAATGAAGATATGCGAGTATGCGTAACGTAACCTCATGTGAAATCTTATCTTCTCCTCTCCCCTAGGCCCTAGCATACGAAGGGTATATAAACTACCCAATGTCAGTAGAACCCATCTTTTCAGTAAATGTGCATTTCATCTATTTGTAGTATCAGCCTAGGCATCTACTTATGCTTCGTAAGCTAACTAACTCTATGGCCTATGAAACCCGGAGGTTCAGTGCCGCTTTCACAAAAGCTCTCCATTGACTTCTATCTTTAGCCAACTGTATCGTTTCTACTTTGGATTCCTATTTCTGCGAGATCCATCTTATATATATCTGTAATGTCCTCCCATCTGCTCCTTGGTCTTCCTAATGGTCGTTTTCCGATTGGTCTTTCAGTCAAGACTTTGAAAGCGTTTCTACTTTCTTCCATCCTAGCTACATGACCAGCCCACCTAAGCCTCCTAGACTTGATTACCGTAATAATGTTTAGTAATTCGTATAAATTATGTAGTTCTTCGTTGTGAAGTTTCCGCCGTTCCCCATTCCCGTTCCTTTTGGGTCCCAATATTCGTCTCAGGATCTTGTTCTCAAATACTTTCAGTCTATGTTCTTCCTTCAGAGTAAAAGACCATGTTTCGCAACCATACAGAAAAACAGGTATGATTATCGTTTTATATATTTTAAGCTTCGAATTCCTCGACGGAATTAGCTACGACAACAGATTTTTAACTGAAAAATATCATGAATTTCCTGTTTTTAGTCGACATTTAATTTCTTCTTGAATATGATTTTCGTTTGTTAATATTGATCCTATATATTTGAAAGTATCCACTTTATCAAAAGTATTATTTAATATTTTAATGCATCCATAATTTGCCGTATTACGATCCTGACGCACTTCCAGGTATTTAGTTTTCTTTGCATTTACTTCTAAACCCATGTCCCTATAAGCGTTCAATAAGATTTCTGCATTTCTTTCTATTGTTCTCCTATTATCCCCTATTAGATTTACATCATCAGCGTACGACATAACCTGGTGAACACCGTTCAACTCTAGGCCCTGGTTGTTATCTTTGATTTTCCTTATAGCGTATTCCAGACAAAGTTGAATAATAATGGCGACAACGCATCTCCTTGTTTCAGGCCATTCTCGACGTGAAAGCTCGTGGACAAAAATTTTCCTGCTCGGACTAAACTTTGGGATTCATTTAAGCATGTCTTAATTAATCTAATTAGCTTTTACAGTATTCCAAATTCTGTAAGAACTTGTATAATGTTTCTCTCCTGACCGAGTCGTAAGCCTTTCTAAAATCAATAAATAATTGATGTACCGGGGTATTGTATTCCCAGATCTCTTCGAGTACTTAGCGAATGGTAAATATTTGGTCGACAGTTGATCGATTTCGTCTAAATCCGTACTGATAATCCACAATAATTTCATCTGCGTATGGGGTCAATCTTGCTAATAGAATATTTGACGTGATTTTATGGAATGTTGACAGAAGGGAGATGCCTCGATAATTATTTAGTGATGTGAGGTGGAAACTTTTCCACTATATTTTTCCGAAAAATTTTCCGTTCTAAAAAAATATCAGTAACCAAGTAACAATTCCTCAGCAATCTTGAAATTGATTGAATTCATGTATAGAAATGTTAAAAAGTGAAAGATCGTTTAAAGAATCTGAAAATTTTCATGGCTCAGAGTTTTCAGTACTATGTAGGAGCAAGTTAAACAATTTTTCATGAATCGAAATATTTTCTGCCTTATATGGAAAAATTGAAGAACTGTTTATGAGTCGGAAAGTTTTCATCATTTTGAAGCAAGAAGTAAAACAACTTTTTTGTGAATCGGAAAGTTTTATTGCTCTGTAGAAACAAGTGAGAGGAATTTTCATAGATCGGAAAATTTTCATCACGATGTAGAAACAAGTGGAAAACACTTTCCATAGGCCTGACAATTTTGGATATTATGTATAGTAATGTTAGGCGGAAAATTTTCCACTATATTTAACTGCACATAGAGCTACAAAATTGAATTTCAGTAGAGGAAAGTTAGTCAACAACAAATTATAATTTTCCAATTAGCTTCCGGGAACCGGAAAATTTTCAAGTTGGGAAATAAAATTTTACAATGTTTCTCTCACTCTTTCTTGCTCTCCGAGCTCCTTCGTTGCTAAGCGGTTAGCATACGTGCCTTTGGCATGGAAAACCTTGCTTCGATTCTCAGCGGGAGCTCATGTAGTTCGAATTCCACGATAATCAGTTGGTACCGTTTTATATAGTCTCGCTGTTGAAAGGAACGTTAAACTCAAATCAACTCAATTCAACTACTCTCTCTCTCTCTCTCTCTCTCTCTCTCTCTCTCTCTGTGTGTGTGTGTGTGTGTGTGTGTGTGTGTATGCAAAGTGCAGAGAACATACCTCGAGTTCGTAGCGTACAAATATCCCATTCTATTATTTAAAATTTCAATTTATTAAAAGTCATGAATATTTTCCGATTCATAAAAACATACTCCACTTATTCATTCGATTCATGAAAAATTGTTCCACTTGTTCCTACATAGTACTGAAAATTGTCTAAGCCATGAAAATTTTCAGATTCTTTAAACGATCTTTCACTTTTTAACATTTCTATACATGAACTCAATCAATTTTATGAATATTGACGAATCGTTACTTAATCACTGATATTTGTTAAGAACGGAATTACCCACCTGAGTTTGAGAATTAAATATATTTTAATTTATGCATAAATTGAAGTTATAATGGCAAGAATTGCAGACCCGATAAATCCTCTATGATATGATACAAAAATTTAGGAGTGAATCTAACCATTTATTCTATTCATACAAGAAAAAGGAAGCATCCTCTTGGCCTACCTAATTTCCAGGGCTAATTATTCCCCCGTTTTGATTTTCTTTAATTCAAATATTTCCTTCTTTTAAAAATAACTAAACAATATAATTTTTCCTTTATTATAATAACTGAAGTCCCGTCATGTCGATATCTGCGCAAGTAGGTGTGGAACACCAGTTTCGCTTATCAACTCCTCTTAGTTTTGGTGTTACTGATGACGGCCGACTTGAATTACAACTGACAACGGTCGATAAAGTATGATACATGAAACGAAAGAAACATCAAGAAAAAGAAACAGAAAAGTAGAAAGGACGAAAGAAAGAACAAAAGGACGTAGTTCTTAAATGAAATGAAATTTGACTAATACAGTATTATTTCTGAACAAAAATCATAAGAAATTGGAAAGTCAATGACATTCTTAGAAATGGTAAAAAGGATTATTGTTGCACGTGGAATGCGAAAAACTAACAAATTTATTTCGGGGGAGCTTGAGCCCGACAGCCCCCGACGATTCTGCTCTCCTGATCCTCCACAACATTGTTTTTCAACTTCATAAATATTTTGAACATCGCTTATATATATATATATATATATATATATATATATATATATATATATATATATATATATATATATATATATATATATATATATATTAATATATATATATAGTTTTCATTAGATATACCTAGGTAGATAGCAAATTCCATGTAAAAATTATCATTCAATACAAATAAATAAATAAAATGCAAGTGTTTCAAAATGCGTATATAACAATCTACCTTATTTGGCGGACTTTATAATGATCAGATCTTTTAGCACTAATGTATTTTGTTATATGATAAGTTTATATATTTTCAGGTTCTATAATACTGTTACCAGTTGTAACCAGAATTCTTCGACTACGTGACACAACTATGTGTATAATAGGTGTTAGTGCCATTTTAAGTGCAAGAATCTGCTTTGTTTTAGCTGACGATGAATGGGTCATGTATTTAGGTAAGTATTAGATATATAGCTACATACCAAATCTATCAATCTACACTCATATTTTATCATGTACAAAATAATTCCAGAGATTAGAAAACTTAGTATAAGATGTAATTACTTTAACTCTTAGAACCTGGGATATTTGTATCCTTAGCTTACAGATCCAGACCAGTTAAATGAGTTAGCTTCTTTACTAATGCAGGTACTTGAGTGAAATAAGAAACACTGTTCTTACAATAGTTGGATAGTCAGTAAAAAGCTACTGATTATCATGAAGATATAGCCTCTACCTCGATTTCTTCACGAATATTCACCCGATTTGAAGGATTGATCGGACAAATTAAGACTTGATTCTGAATTTATCCATTTATATCTCCAACCATAAATCAACTTTACAATTACCTTCCACCAATCTGGTGGAGTTAAAAGATGCTATTATGCAAATTATAACTTAAATACATCTGGCAGATCGAAAAAGTAATGAATTATACATATACATAATGATTAAATAATTAATGAAATTATAAGTGGATTGGTGTCGATGTCGAACTTTTCTCAAAAAGTCATTAAAGTCATGTAAACAATGTTTTTTTAAAAAAAAGTATTAACGCCTTTATAACATCAAGGAGTTAACATGACTTGTCTTTCCTACAACACAGGAAGGCATCATACGTACGATTAATGGTAGATCGTACTGGTTTAATCAATCGATCAAACTCTAAAACAGGTAGATCAACTAGTTCATTTGTTTATATAGGTTATAATCTACCTGAATATAGAACTTACAAGAAAAAATCATGTAAGTAGTTCATGAAGTTCATTAGCTGGTGGCATTAACTGGGCTCAAGTTTGCAGCTTTGCTCTCCGTATAGGGTGTATACACTAGACACTAGAACGTAGGATATACCAAATGACAGCATTTTTAAACTTAACATGACTTAATTATGCTTTGCTGGTTCTAATTTCAGTGATACACCTATAAAATACAACTCGGATTGATAATAAAATACAGTGCATTCAAAAAGTAACTGTCGTGTACTTAAGCAACAAAACCTAACATTAACTTACCCTTACAATAGTTTTTGGAAATTGTCACTACGAACATTTAGATATGCCTGCATGCGTTTCTTTTTGTTCTCGGCATGTAGAATGTCTTTGTTGAAATCACAAATAGCACTTTAAAGTTCCTGGAGTGTACAGAGCTTTCCTTGGTAAATATTACTTATCTATTACGTAAATGTAACAGAAATATGTTCTTTCACTACCTGTGAGTACTCACAATGTTCACATAAGACGTATTTAACGGGGAAAATTCGCTGTTCTAAAGTGAACACCATTTTGAACGTACTCAGAAAGATACTGTTTCAATCGTTCAAAGGTGCTTAACACACAATGAACAGCAAAGAACTAGATACAGCTTCTCATCTCAAGGTTATCAGCCGGCATCTGACTCGCGAAAGCAAACTGCATATAACGTAGGATTACAAACCTTCATAAATAGCATTATTCGCATTAGAATAGCTTAACATGTAACCGTGTTTATAAAGGTGTATAATCACTTTTGGAATACAGTGTGTATCTAAATAAAATATGTAATACTAAACACTAAATAAGTTATTTAATATGATGACAAAATTTAATATAAAAATATGTATAACTTTTTTTTATTAAATACTGTTATGAAGTTTTTTCACACTTCCGTGATCTTCATACTGAAAAAGCTACAGATTAAAAAATAGACTGAAATATTATTCCAAACTAATTTATTTAAAGAAGTATGAAAACAAGTTATTTATTAACAAGTATGTTTAAAGCAAGCGAGAAAAGTCTTTCATTGACTAGCACAAAAACTTGAGCAAACAATGCAATTACCTAGGTAAATAATAATCAGCATAGGTAATTTTTATTGGTGTGAAATTCTACTATTTCCCAGCTGGAGATGCATTTTGGTGGACAATCTTCACAAGGAAATGAAAACTGACTTCAATAGAATATCCTTAATATGTCTTCCCATCATTTAAATCGTCTCTGCATATTGCGAACGATCTATATTCCAACTGAATCATTGAATGACCGTCGATAACAAATATAACACTGTGAACTGTCTACAACTATGATATGTTTGATCAAGATCGGATTCTTCAATTGCTCCTTAGTGAAATTTCTTAGTTTCACGAAATCAAAACTCCAAATTTGATAATAATTAGAGACCGAATCACGCCGTAATATTTCATACGCGTACCAAATAAGCTATAATACCAAATTAGGTAAAGATTGGATGGGCTCATCGGAACCCAACTTTGGTGGCCAATAACTCGCGCACCATAATATTTCATATCTATCAGCATAGACCTATCAACTTGGTCAAAATCAGATTAATTCCATCTTTCGCTTTTTATTGAAGTCAAACAAATTAACTTAGTCCAAACCCAATGTTGATGGCCAATAACTCAGGACTCTAAGTATAAGTAAGTTACAGCTCGCGTACGACCACGGGCGTCTCTGGCTGGGGAACGAAAGGGACGCGTCCCCCAATATTTTGAAGTAGAAAATTATCAATATTCTATTCTAATTCAATTTATTTACTAACAACAGAATAGCATATAAATAATAATTATTATATTTATTTGGAATATAATATTCAGGCTATGAAACGATTATAACAGAGTTCTTAATACCGATATGTGTCAAGGAGTGTGTGAAGATACGCAGAAAGGTAATAAATGGAATCGAAGATAATAAACGGGTTAGACTAGGTACTACTATTTAAATCACTTTCTTTGATGTCCCTCCCCTCAAATTCTACATGGCAGAGACACCAGTGCGACGACTTATACTACCCTTGTGAATGACTTTTTAAAAGAAAAATCATGTGAAGAACAAAACATAATGACCAGTAATTAAAATTTAGTAACCAGACATGTTAAATTTTGCCATCTTGTCTCAGGCATGCTATTATTAACTTACAAAAATATTGTCTAGAATTGCTATTGAACCTTTTCTCGCGTACCCCTGGACATAGTTCACTATCAAATTGTGTACCCCTGAAGCTGTTTAAAAGAAATTAATTTGAAATGAACTTATTAAACTTAATATACATGTTCTGTTGGTTAAAAAGGGGGACAACTAGAGCCCAATAAAAGGACAATTAGTATGCCAATCAAAGAACTATTTACAGGGAATAAACTGCACATCCGAAAAAATTAACATGGGAAATTTCAAAATTTTCTTCAACTATGATCATTCAATAAATATTGGAAACATGCTTAGTTTAAGATTACGTACTCCAAGAAACATCTTCGCGTACCCCCGGTTGAATAGCACTGGTCTAGAACATCATTTGATACATTTGAATTATGCTGGGTTTGTTTGTTATAATTTCATATTTCAAATCATTTAGATGTATGTTTGTATGTTAGGTTGATTTTGTGCAAAGGCAATTGAAATAATAACAATAATGTGGTATCACCAATGTTTTTCTATCATAATAAATTTTACTTATTTGAATAGGTGCTTCGTTGCTCGCGATAGCAGCGTTCACTACAGTTGCAATTCGCTCATTAGTGTCTAAGGTTACTCCACAGAAGATAAGAGGTGAGTGAAAACTATAAGAGTTCGATGTCAATTTAAAATTAGATCAAAAGCACTAACTCAAAGTCGATAAATCACTTTCTCATCCGGAAACTGTAAATTCACCCAATTTGATTGAAATCGTTTTGAAATCGAAAGAATTCAACAAGTGTAAGTAGTTGTCTTTTGGTGTTATTAGATTATTTACATTTCTAACGCTATCCTGGAGCGTAAGCGTAATACCTTACTTACGTATAATCATTCTAAGATTTCCTTAAGAACATTATTGAAATTTTCCTTCAAAAATAATATTTAAGCTTTTGACTTAAAAAATTCAACATATTTGTATGCATACACCATTATTTACCTATGTAATACAGGGTGACTCACACGAAAGTAGCCCAACGTGGTAGGCCTAATATCGGATATCGGTCGAAGGAGTAAGAAAATGTAAACACTGGTTTACCTGATGTTCAAGAAGTGCTGAAAGAGGTCCCTGTTAACATCAAGACACTTTTGTAGGTCCTATACGTTGTATATTCGTTAACACCATGTGAAACGCTTCACGGATGATGTTCCAGATAGTGTGGGTAATGTTTTGATGCAATTCAGAGTTGTTTGCATGGGTATTTAAAGCATACTCAGAGATCAAAATTGCAGGAGTGAAATTCCCAGAAATGAGACGGCCACAACTTCTCGCTTACTTTTCGTATTCACAATTCTCTGCTACGCGGAAACGATATTCTTGACAGAACTTGTTTACCAAAACTGAACAGGCAGGGAATTACTGCTAAACAACTCCACATCGGGGCATGCCGACACCACATCGCGGCGCTATATAGAAATAGTTCCCACAAAATGCTAAACAACTGCGCATCGAGAGTCACACCGGTATCAGTCAGAATTACATATAACTATTTGCTCATCTATGATATTACCCGGGTTGCTTTTACGTGAGCCACCCTGCTTTATAGATATACATATAGATAGATTGCTTGAGTAGTGTTTTAATAAGGTCAATTGGGGTAAGACTATTTACACAGTCACGAGTTGAAGTATATAGATATAGCCTATAGATACAGATCAAATGAAACAAATATGACAAGTCTTCTGAAATAATGAAAATAAAAGTCCTTCACTTTCCCCAACACTGTTATCATTAAATTAGCATCTCTTCCTCTTCCTTTGTTCCAGTTATCTTCTTCGATACTGAATCCAAGTGAATAACACACGCATAATTACATGATCCTGCGTTGAATAGTTTCGGTGATGTGCTGACAAAAAATAAATTCCATTCCCCTTTTAGGATTCCCATTTGTGAAATTCCGACTAATCTAGATTCTAGGATGAAAGGAAAACATTTACAATAAATTGCAAGGTTCTATGCCTAACAATTCTGGAGATCTGGCGAACGGCAAAGATCTTCAAGATCCCTTCCCTCCTTAGAATACGCAATTCCGAAACGTAGTCTTATTTACAGGCAATGATGCAAGTAGAATATTTATAGAAACTTTCGAAGTTCTACACATTATCGTTTCGGAAATCTGGCGAACGCAATTAAAAATATTTAAGGCCCTCATCCTGCCTTATAATATACAATTCCTTGCCTTGTTTGAAGCATAGGGGAATATTTATAGAAAATTTTAAGACTTTATGCCTTATAGTTTCCAAGACCTGGTGAATACCGAATGTGTCATGATAATGGTTTAGGTTTAAACTTTTTACCTATCTAATAATATTTAACTATTAAACTGTTTAAACTACTGTATTTATGTGATTTTTAGTTATTTTTATATTATTGAAATTCTTTCCATGTTAAAATGTAAGGTAGCTTACTTTTCACGAGAATGAGTTTTAATAGGACGCTGTTATCTAACATTTGATAAATTGTATACTACACTGATGTTCAAAACTTAAGCACGGATGTGGTTTTCCCACAAATGTACCCATTTTGATGCTTACGACCAAAACAATATAATACGCCACTTTGTCGGAGTATCCATCGCTGGTCAACAGAGAGGTGTTCTTATGTTGGATGACAATACTTGTTTACATGTAGCTCAAAGAAAAGTGTAGGCTCTCCATGAGTTACAATATTCATCCTTTCACCTTTCCCAAATTATACTTCTTGGGAGGAAAGATCTTCGAATATGATCAGACGCTGCAGCAGATTGTGTCTTCTCCGTACCGCAGATTCCAGGCTTCTTTTGTCACGGCATCCAATGACTGGCTAAGAAATGGGAAAAGTGTGTGGTTGTAGACGGCAACTATTTTAATTAACCATGCACTGTAGTTTCTTCCCTTATGAAATGACACATCTGGGCGGACATTTCATTCCCGCCAACCTTTGGTTACAAAAACTGAAACCCGGCGGGAACTCATGTAGTTCGGATTCCAAGTTAATCAGTAGGACCACGTCTCATATAGTCTTGCTCCTGAGCGGAACGTTAAGCTCAAAATCAGCTCATCTCAACAAAAACTGAAAAATTGAAGGCTATACGTTATTTCTCCATATTCTCATACTCACTTTAGTTGTTAATATAAAAGTTAGACATTACTGTCACTGAAACATGTTGTATGCATTTTTGTTTTGTATGTAATAAGACTGGCATACGTATTTGATTAATAAGAAACTAATTTTAATTTTGAGCTTAGAGAAATACCTATGAAACGATATTTTTAATGATTATGTACTGTAGTATTTAGGTTTGTACGATGATGTTCTTGTCTAATGTTTTCCTTAATGCATTTCTCTAAAAAAAATATATACTAGACCTACTTTTAAAACATTCTATTGCTTTGCTGTTCAAGAATGCTATTGATCTAGATTTTTAAATTAACTATGTATATTAAATTATGATTTTCTTCGATTTTGGTTTAATTTCAGGAAAAGTATTTGCATTACTTTCATCAACAGAAATGTCTGTGTCACTGTTTGCAAGTGCCGTTTATACACAAGTATACACAGCCACAATACAGTCCTTTCCATCTGCATTCTTTTACTTTACGATATCATGTTCTGCTACTGTGATCTGTCTTATTGGGTAAGTATTGCGTATACAAAATGCTTAGTACTTATATATTAGTCTAGTGTAGTTCATGAGCAGGGTTTTAATGGGGCGTATTTGAGTAATGAATACATTTAGCTTTCTTTATAATAATATTATCTCTTCCACATCTAATTGCATAACAGTTTGCTTAATTTAGTTCTTATATGTTCTATAATATATGAGGCTCGTAATTGAGTTTATTGGATATTTTTTACATCGAGAAAAGTAAGTTTCTACGTTGGAATAGCTTAGATCTCCGTAGAACCTAATATAGAATGTAATAAATATAAGGTAACTCAAGAAATGCAAATAACACCTTATTTACATTTATGTGGTTTATATCTACCATCTGCAGAAAACTTGTTGGACCTATTTTCTTAACAACATATATACATAAAATAATGAGTTTATATTTTCCTATTTCAAAAACTACATACTTACGCCAATAAATAGAACATGTTTTTCCAACGTCTAATTCTACTTCATTTTAACATAGATTTATCAGTTTGAACATCGAATCTTTATGGTATGATATAGTAAAAAATTCATACTTGATGTTATTGCTGTTCCTGTTATTAACAGCCAAAGAATGTAAACGTTATTTTAGGACACTGTCTATAATGACTTCCTCTTATTAATAAAAAAAATGTGATTTAAGAATTAATACACTTTTTCAGATTTTTGGACGTATCCCTCAGAAGAAAGGATAAAAAGTTGACAGAGTTAGATCCATTGCCTGCTGATGACCCCGAGGCGAACCATGAATTACTGAAGAAAACGACGAAAGAAGCTATTGTATCATTTTCAAAGAAGTGATTAAATAAAACATTGAAACAAATACTTGTCGTAAATTCCAAATAGTCACAAGCGATAAATGTTTAAATTATAAATAAATAATATTTTATCTTATATTTCACTTCAAAGTTCCACGACTAGATTCAAGTATTTTAATTTTAGGTGCGCTGAGCAAAACAAGAAAGTACGGGTTAACTGCTGCAGATGATGGCCCCGAAATACAAAATTCAAGGACATGAACAGAATTAGACGAAATGTCAACATGAGACTAACAAAAAAAAGGTAAAAGTAATAAACGTCATGACACTAGAGTGAGTAATTAGGGAGAAAGTTGAGGTTAAATTCTAGACTATACGAATTCAATATTAGTTAAACAGGCAATAGAACATATTGGGCCTTATGCAAAGTCGTTCTGACGCTTGATTAGGGTCATACTAAAGAGCTCGACTAATATATGATTCCTGCAGTAGTCAGGCCTTTAGTATGACGCTAATAATACGACAAAACGAGTCTACATAAGGCCCATTGTGTCAGTGCTTCAAACCAATTGTCTTGGTAATTAACCTAGGAAGTGTATGTTCCAAGAATAGAAGGAAAAACAGAAATGTACAGCGGAAGAAAATGAAACAAAAGTTGCATCTTAACTAAATGTGGTTTAAGATTTTCTTTATGAATACATTATGATGGGCCTGAAATGGGACAGTATTTTAATGTCAAAAATCCATAATTTTATTCCTGAAGGAACCAAGAATATCTCCCTTCAACAACGTAGTTTATGCGCAAAAACTGGAAATGAAGCTTCTGGAACACTTTTGTTAGGCAAACAGTGGTGTACCACTGAGCAGTAACAGTCCTTTATTCTTCAAGTGGAACAGTTGCAACATGGCCAGATTTGGAGAAGAAAGTTGCGACCATCTTCTTCCCCACACTTCGCGGTCGCTTCACTTTCGTGGGTGGATTTTCGTCTGGAAAGATCCAAACTGTAGACTGGCGTTTATTTTCAGGGTCAAATTGATAGATCCAAGTCTCATCACCAGTAACAATGTCAGAGACGCGTCGAGAATTGCCTCCATCAAATCTTGCAAGCATTTCTTCACACTATTCCACACGCATGCGCTTCTGTTGTTCAGTCAAAGTGTGAGGCACCCAACGAGATGAAACCTTCCTGAGCCGAAGATGATCATGAAGAATTTTTGTTACTGCTGGTGATCCAACGTTCCCTGTAGATTCAATGTCCTTGAAAGTTGTTCGAGGATTTTCTCGAATCATTTGTTCCACAGCGGCAATGTTTCCATCTGACACAGCTGTTGCCGGACGTCCAGCTCTCTTCATCTTTAAGCGATGTACGGCCTCTTCTGAATTGGCCAAACCACCGAAAAATTGTAGCACGGGAAGGAGCAAGGTCCCCAAATACCCCCTGCAAACGATCAAGGCTTTGTGTCTCGTTCAATCCACTTTTGAAATCGTAAAGGATCATTGCCCGAAAATGTTCCCTTTCGAGCTCCATTCTAGACAGCCGAATACTGCTCACATCAACAAACAAGTAAAGGCGATACGGCCACACCGATAAGCGAGGCGAGTTGAAACTTGCTTCGCTTCTTCGCTCTGGATACCACTACCGAACGCAATTGTTGGAATTCAAATACTGTGCCACAACAATGCGTATTTCAAAACTTTCGTAGTGACCCTCGTACCATTTGCCTTCCCCCTGTTCTGGCCCGGTTTGAAAAATTCATGCTTTTTAGTGGTCACCTAGCACAAGTTAGTTGTGTTTTTAAATTGGTTAGTATTTTATACACTAGTTTTTATATCCTAAGTACCATATAAGTTGTTTATCTACTCAAACACGAAAAAACCACTGGAATCGTTCACGAATTTCTTAGTAGCAGTTTCAAAACTATATTTACCACCGCAGTGAGAAGGTAAAGGTTCGTTGTTTTCGTTACTTGTCAATCGTGCGTAGTTTGCAATACTTAACGTTTAAAGGTACTAATATTGCGCAGTAATTCAATATAGATGCATACGTATTTAAGGAAGAGTAGAGAAGACATCAAAATAAGAAATGTTTGTGATTAACAATTAGGAGTGAAGAATGGAAATGATACAGGGGTAATTGAAGGGAAAGTATATTAAAATAACAGCAATTAGTAATACAACGTTGGAAACAGGTTCATGTAGGTGTTGTCTAGAGCCACCATCAGCGAAAGATTAGCCAAACGTACTTTAAAGGTCTCTGTGGCTAAAATTATTTAGTAACAAATATAACACAAAATAGACAAGGTTACTGATTTCTATATTGATTTATATATGTAGATGTACAAACATATTTTAAATGAGTTTGAACTGAAGTTTATATTTACTTATATGGTGCTATCTTATTTGACAGATACATAAATTTGCAAAGTTTATAGAAGAAATATCTAATGTCATTTGGAAAGAGAAATACGTAAGTAAACAAAATATGTGTGGATCTTACCTCTAATATCGCTAATAATGTTTAAAAAGTACAAAATGTACGCTTCCAAGTAGTTATAGGGGAAAGTGGTCGAATTCTGCGCACTTAAGGAAAAATCGTAATTTCTCCGCTGTTTTTGTAAGTATCACGACATAACTTTGCACATCCATTGTTTGCTGTATAGTAGACAAGATAAAAACGTAGTTTGCGTAAAAGCTCACACCAGTACTCGATAAAAGACAAAAAAAAAAAAACCTGAACTATACATTTGCGCAGAATTACCCAACTAAGTGGGTAATTCTGCGCGTAATATGGGGTAATTCTGCGCGAAGCAAATATACATGTTTAAAGCAAGGAAACATTTTCATAACATATAACATACTTAGATATATAGATGGAATGGGTTTAGAAAAAGAACAAGGTGGGCTACAAGTTTTACTAAATACTTTATTCTCTACTTGTTTTATAATTGAAAAAAATATTACATATTTTAGTGTATTGAAAACATAAGCGTGCGATGATAAGGGAGAACAATGTCATTCTGAGATGTGACACCAAAAATTATGTTGAAGTATGAATTCCACAATCACGACTAGTGTCCTCGACGTTTTTTACCAACCTGTCCTCATCATCTCCAGAAGTAATGACTATGTTAGTTGCCTCCATAGTGACATTTTGAAAGTCTGATTCTGAAAATTTGTCAGGGTTTAATGGTATTATTTCCACAGCCCTAAATCCAGCTATGGCTTTTCCATAGTTGTAACTTTGACGTATGCTTCATCGAAAATATTGTAGAGATCGTACTGCGACGCCGTGGGAATATAAACATGGGAGGGACGAAGATTCCAAATGCACTACAAGCACACACAACAGTGACTGTCTTTCAACGCTCGCACAACATAACAGTCCCTACCTGTTTCTGACCTTTAGGTGCTAAAATCCTCACAAGTTTTTGTACGTTCGAAATACCCCTTTCGTCCACGTTGAAAATTCTACTTAGGGGAAAATGGTGCTTTTTCATGACTGTTTCCAAGTGATTGAAGAATAGTGTCACCGCTTCTTCATTGAATCAATTTATCCTATTCAAACTTACTCCCTCAGGCTTCCTTAGGCTTATTCTTGGATTTCTTTAAAGAAATAGTCTCAACCAGTCCTTTCCAGCAAGTTTGGTAGTTCCATCAAAATTATGGGCAATTCGACTTGTTCAGCAAATTCGTATGCCAAACGCCGATGGTCTATAGGTGTGATACCAAAAAATTTGCAACGCTTATCACATAGTCCACCAATTCGTATTTTGTTTTCGCGAGAACACTTCCGAGAGTAGCATGTTCCATATTTTCAGTTTTCATCCGTAGACTAATAGTAGATTCTGCTATTCCGTACAATCTTCCAACTTTTCGAATTGCACACTCACTTTTAACAGCACTGATAGCTTGTCTTAGTTGTTCCTCTGCATAACTATCTCTCGTAGTTGCTCTTTCTATTCTTCCCTGTATCTTTAATCAGAGAGTGGCGATATTTTGCAGATCTATTACGTACGCTTATTATTAACATAAAACGTCTTGAGGTGCAATTCTACGCACTGCGCAGAATATCTCATAGATTTTGCGCAGAATAATCCCACTCCGCCATTTAACAAAAAACACAAAGCTATGATATATTAAAAATTGATTAGAACTACGAATTGCCGTGATTATAATGCCCATTGTACAATATAAATGGAACATCAAAGTAACGATCTAGAAATATATAAAATATAGAACGTACCTCTTTATTTTTTTGAAGAGAATTTAACATCAACGGGGACGAAATAATTCAATTGCCACTTACAGCCTAAACATTTGACATAGTGGCTTCCCTCCTTTCATGTTAGTTACTAGTAACGGTCGCTTCATGGCAGCAGCAACCAATATGTCGTAAAGAATCTCCAAGTTGAAGAAACACGTGTGCGCAGAATTATCCACCGCGCAGAATTCGACTACTTTCCCCTAGTCCACAAGGAAACCATGATGAACTAATTTCTATATGAATGCAATGTATTAACGAATGATCCATAATGATAAAGATGTTTGACAAGTAAAGCATCTGGTTACATGAGAACACAGTGTGTTTCGAATATACTCGGTTATGCGAACAGCCACTGTCGCTGATTTACCTGGGCTTTATAGATACACACTCGAACTACCGCGCAGGCCCACCAGCCTCGCCGTTTCCTAACTCAGACAGTATTCGTGTTTTTTAGTGGCCACCTAGTACAAGTTTGTTTGTGGTTTTGTACTGTAGTTTTGTGACGGACCTCTTTTGTCGCATTATTTATTCCGCTTTGTTTTGCGTCTCACCAAATATTTATATTTGATTTCGGAATTCAGTATGATGGTTTTCTGTAACTCGGAAGTAGTCTGACTCGCTTTGGTCTATGTTAATGCGAGTGAAGAATAGCCACATTCCATCCATGGAGGATAGATGACAGGAGAGAGGAAGAATATCCTAGAAACTGCGTGTAGAATATCAAAAATTACATAAATTACTTATTTGAAATATAATAAATAAAAGCATTTTGTCGTATAAACAATACTGTTCTTTCTGATTATTTACTCAATGTACAAGAACAAAATAAATCGATAGAGAATTTAGCGAAATCTTCCACTATTTGAAAGCAACCAGTCATTGAGAGTTTGCAACCCGTGGTACCATTTTGGCGCGTACAGTCGTTATGTACTGGTGTGCTTAAGGAGTGTGATAGTACGTATTGCTAGGCTATCCTGCATAAAGTTAGGAAAATCAAGGACTGAAATCACAGACATAATGTTTCTTATGGTCAAACTTATCAGCACTATATTCTGTTAAGAAAGACGCAAAAAGAGCTTCTGAATATAACATTTAAGAGAATAAGTTTAAGCAAGTTTTTAGACATTTCTTTTCTTGTTCAAATTACAGGTATAGCTGAGTTTGAAAATAAAACGAATATCTCTATTAGTATAGTTGGATTTCATAACAACTCTTCAATTTTTCCACTAAGAATTACAAAAGAAATGAAAGAGAAACATATTCCTTTATTATATTTAAAGGTAATAAGAATTGTTATTATTGAATTTAAACGTATGCTAACTTGTTCAAAGACAATTGACTAAAGATGGGCGCAAGAGATTTTTATTTGAAAGATGTTTAGCAAATCATTTTAAATCAGAAGAATTATTAAGAGAGAATTAAAATATGATGATTCTGAAAAAGATTTTTTAAAAATAAACTTGCAAATAACGCTGTCCTTGCAAATACTAGGAAAATATAAGAACGAAAGTTTTTACGAGACTAGCACATAATAACAATCTAGTGGAGAAATTAATTGTGAAACCTACATTTAAAGGTAGAAAAATATTTTCAGAAAATATAGCAGCTATTTATGTTTGAAACACACGTACCCAAGTTCAACAATAGAAATAGAAGAAAATTTAAACCCTGGTTCGATAATGAAATAACTAATGTTCTAAAAAGAAAAGAGTATCATAGGAGACGCAGAAAAACTTCAAATTATCATGACGAACAATATAATGAATTTCGTAGACATTCGAAAAAATTGATAAAAACTGCGTATAATAACTACATTAAATCTTATGAAGAAATAATCAAACACGACCCTTAAAAAAATTGGAATTTATTGAATAGTAAAAGAAAAAGAAAATCTAATATTTCTGTAATGCAATACAGGGATGATTCATTAAATTCACCTCAAGAAATTGCAAATGGGTTCGCTAAGTATTTTGGCAGTGTTTATGATCCTAGTACACCTACATATATTTTGAATGAAAATTATGAATCAGTTATAAGCTATAGCTTAGCAATAACACATATTTCTAAAAATGAAATTCAGCAATCAATAAAGCAATTAAAATCTAGCAGAAGTAGTGGCCCAGATGAACTTCCCACATATTTATTTAAAGGTTGTGCTGAACCTTTATTAGTTCCACTATATTTGATATTCAATTTAATTTTGAAAACTCAATCCTTTCCGGATAAATGGAAGCTGAGTAAAATAACACCGATATTAAAAACAGGAAACTCTAAGAATATTGAAAATTATAGACCTATTGCCCTAATTTCAGTTCCTTCAAAAATTTTCGAAAAAATTTCATTTAATAGAATTTTCTCACTTGTCAAATCCTATATTTAACCTTTTCAGTATGGTTTTTACCCAGGACGCTCAACTTTGACCAACTTACCTTCTTTTTCTCAATTTATTGCAAGTTCTATAAATGATTGATATTACGTTGATGTAATTTATACGGATTTTCAAAAAGCATTTGATAAATTAAATCACACGGTTTTAATAAATAAGCTTCTGGCTATGGGATTTTCAACCTCTTTGAAAATATTATGATCTCTTATTTGCGAGGTAGAACATATTTTGTCAATTATAATTTTGTAAAATCTTTTATTTACGTAGCTAATTCAGGTATACTACAAGGTTCAAATTTGGGCCCATTGCTATTTTCCTTATTCATTAATGATTTACCAAATGTTGTAAAATATAGTAATTGTTTATTATATGCCGACTACATGAAAATATTTAAAGCTATAAAAGTGAATAAGGATCGACATGAACTACAAAGAGACATTAATAGTTGTCTGCAATGGTGTATCAGAAACAAATTATATTTTAACATAAAAAATGTAACGTTATAACGTTTACAAAATAATTAAATGTCCATCTTTTGAGTATAAGATTAATAGTGAAAAGTTAAAAAGAGTATATTCTGTTAATGACTTAGGTGTATTACTAGATCATAAGTTTACACTTAAATGTCACATAAATAAAATTATTGCAGAGTCGTACAGGGCACTAGGGTTTTTAATAAGGAGTACAAGAGACCTATATAATATCCAAGCTTTAAAACAAGCTTGTAGCTTTTTATAGCGATGATTAGAAGTAAGTTGGAATACTGTTGTGCTCTTTGGGATCCTATTCACAAATTACAAGCAAATAACATAGAACGAGTCCAATTTAAATTTTTGAAACATCTTTATTTCAAATTGTATCATATATCAGCAACTAAAAATAAGATCTCTTATTCTTCTCTTTTACTTAAATTTGATATGCATTCTCTTTACAGTAGACGTTTCCTTATTCTACAAACATATTTGTACAAGACAGTAAACTCAGTAACAGATAATTGTAATTTGCTCCAATATATTAATTTCAATATACCAAAACGACCGTTGCGTAAGAATTTAGTATTTAACATAACGAGATCTTATATTACAATTCACCAGGAGTCATTCATAGTTAGAGCTTGTAAGAATTTCAATCAGCTGGCTTCATCAGATTTGGATCTTGACTTCTGTTATCCTACCGCTGTATATTTGCGTATACTCAAAAATAATATTTTGAAAAGACATTATGTATGGATTAATTAAATAATCAAGAAGTATTATCTCTATGACTTATCTTTATGAGTTGAACCTATGATGGAGACTTTTTATTTTTTTATTTTGCATATTTTTCATTTTTGCATATTTTCATTTTTTCATATTTTCATTTTTTCATATTTTTCATTTTTTTCATATTTTTTTATTTTCTTTTAAATTTATACTATTAATATTTTAATTTGTTTTTATTATTTAACTTGTATTTTTCCTTGTTTACATGTATTTTTATTTCTTTCAGTATATAGATATATATGTATTTCATATGTAATTATGTGTGTATGCATATGTCCCTCTGTAAATGGAGTTTGGCTCTGTAGAGGACTATTATAAATAAATAAATAAATAAATAAAGCAAAAATCACTTTTTAAGAGCCTACCTCTGTTAGATTGCCAGTATATAAATCTAAAATATGTTTTTATAATTCCTTTTACAGTGCTTTAAAGAAAAACATGGAAATAAAGTGAAATTATTAATGAGCGATCTGATTCTGTTATAGCAGATATAGAAACTAAAGATACATACGAAAATTTGAAAGTTATGTATTAGCATTTAGATACATTTGATTATTTAAAAAAAATAACGAATATGGTTTGAAATTAGACTAGGTATTAAATAAAAAATATATGCTATTAAGGAAAAAGAAGATAACGATAATGCAGGCAATATAAAGAAAAAGAAAGATCAGATAAGGAGAGCAAGAGATTAAAATTAAACATTGTTAAATCAGAAGTGTCTTTCAAATGTACGAAATACAAAACAGAAACCGATCTAAAATGCGTAATGTATTATCAGTATATAAAACAAACTAGAACTAACAAGGGACATCACCCAATTGTCCGGCTCCGATTTCAATGAAATTTTTATTGCTGATAGAGGACATGTATTCGTTACTTGTGATGACAGAAATTTTTGCCATGGTGCATGTTTTCTATTTTTTAATAATTTTTAAAAGTTGTGATGTGATTAATAGAGATTACTGCAGAAGTCCCTTACTACTCTTTGTAACAGAAGTGTTAATGAAAGAACAACCATGTAGATACGTATAGGGCATAGGGGGAAGTCGTATGGTACATATGACCTTGACGGCAGCCACCTTGAAATCCGCCATTTTGAATTAAAGTCAAGTTTTTAAAATGGGAATAGGGTAACATGATACATAATTTCGGGCTAGAATTTAATCAGGGAGACAATGGTGGAGTTAGTTTTAAGATTCGCCCATTTGGGAAAAAGTTACAGGCATATTAATTGTTTATACTTACAATGTGCGTAAGTCCCTTACCTCCACTTCTAACCCGCGTATTAATGATAATAAGTGGATAAAGGTTTCGGTAATACATATTATGGCTAGAGGGAAGTGATACGATAAGGGTATCATTGACAGCAGAAAATCTTGAAATCCGTCATTTTGAATTAAAGTGAAGTTTTGAAAAATGGAAACCATAGCATGTGTCACCTCATTTTAATAGTAAATTTTCCCCAAAAGCCAATGGTATGCTTATTTTTGTTCTATAGTTAACTAGTATGAATTTATGATTCTTCTAATGTGCACGAAACGTCCATTATTCGATCCTTCAAATTGGCAACACTCCTAATTTTCACCGCATGTTTTAAGATTCGAACTGGCTCTTTACAATTATTGCCATGGCTCATGTTTTCTAAATTTATTACATTTTTGTAAGAGTTGCGATTTGTCAGTTCATGAATAGTGTTGGGATAAGCATCCAGCATTCCTTCTGAATTTTGAAGACTTGCCATGTAATTATTAATTTCCTAGGCAATGTAATTATTTATTTCCTATACCTGCCCTTCAAAAACTCATTTACTGACATGAATCATCACACAACGAAAGAACACCAACTTTGCATTCAGGTAATACCGAAGTCGTTTCACTTCAAAAAAGAAAACGGCATATGATTGTTGTGTAAATCAATGGTCTTTTGTTTTGTTTTATATTTATTTGTTTATTGTATATTCATTTATTTTCTATGGCAATATTTTAGCTAGTCAGACAAAAAAGTCATTCGTTTTCTAGCGATTGTTGACGATGGTTCGTGTTTGTAAGATTTATAATCAGTATTGATCAGGAACTCGATTAAGTTATACCTCTTTATAAACAAGTTAACTGTTTTCATATTTTGTTCATGGTACAAACAATGTTTTGGGAACAGTCATATTATGTCTCTTTGATATTTTCTATCATTGCTGCTGTTCCTTTAAAGTTGTAAAGTTGTATTTATTTAAAAAATACTGTTTTTCGTTTGCGCAACATGTAGGCTACATTTCATGATAATTTTGAGTTCGTGTAACACCAATTTGTTATAATGTTATTTGTATTTCTTTACGTCACATAGGTCCATAGTTTCCTCATGTTCTCTGGGTTAAAATAAATTATTACACTGCCTGGGAAATTAATAATTACATGGCAAGTCTTCAAAATTCAGAAAGATTGCTGGATGCTTATCCCAACACTATTCATGAAGTGACAAATCGCAACTCTTAAAAAAATGTAATAAATTTAGAAAACATGAGCCAAGGGAACAATTGCAAAGTGCCAGTTGGAATCTTAAAACATACGGTGAAAATTAGGAGTGTTGCCAATTTGAAGGATCGAATAATGGACGTTTCGTGCACATTAGAAGAGTCATAAATTCATACTAGTTAACTATAGAACAAAGATAAGCATATCATTGGCTTTTGGGGAAAATTTACTATTGAAATTAGGTGCTACATGCTATGGTTTCCAGTTTTCAAAACTTCACTTTAATTCAAAATGGCGGATTTCAAGATGGCTGCAGTCAATGATACCCTTATCGTATCACTTCCCTCTAGCCATAATATGTATTACCGAAACCTTTATCCACTTATTATCATTAATACGCGGGTTAGAAGCGGAAGTAAGGGACTTACGCACATTGTAAGTATAAACAATTAATATGCCTGTAACTTTTTCCCAAATGGGCGAATCTTAAAACTAACTTCACCATTGTCTTCCTGATTAAATTTTAGCCCGAAATTATGTATCATATTACCCTATTCCTATTTAGAAAACTTGACTTTAATTCAAAATGGCGGATTTCAAGGTGGCTGCCGTCAAGGTCATATGTACCATACGACTTCCCCCTATGCCCTATACGTATCTACATGGTTGTTCTTTCATTAACACTCCGTTTACAAAGGTTAGTAAGGGACTTCTGCAGTAATCTCTATTAACCACATCACAACCTTTAAAAAATATTAAAAAATAGAAAACATGCACCATGGCAAAAATTTCTGTCATCACAAGTAATGAATACATGTTCTCTATCAGCAATAAAAATTTCATTGAAATCGGAGCCGGACAATTGGGTGATGTCCCTTGTAAGATCTTATGATGATAAAAGATGCTTATTAGAAGATGGAATACACAGCTTAGTGTCATTATAAAATAGATTTAAAGAAAAAAGAGAAAATAAAAATAAAACAGAGAATAGAGGAGTTAAATTAAAAAATAAATATGATTATTTTTAAGTTTAGATTTGGATATTTAGATATAAGGCTTTTGTGGATATTGAAAAATTCTGCGGAAGGCACGCTGGTAGAATTAAATGATGGTATACAAGATTTAGATTTTCTCATACAATAGCTTATTATAAGACTTTACTATAATATATTAATTTAACAAAGATGGTTCGAAGACCAATAATGCCCCTTAATTTGATGATAGATGATTAGGATTGTCCCAGGGCCCAATTGCAGTCAAAAGACAGCTCCGGGAGAACCTCGGGCCCAGGTCCAGCCAAGATGTCTGTGTATGGTTTCTCTCAATGCCCAGATGCAGCCAATAGAGTGATAGGAGTTCTCAGAGCCCCGATGCATCTAAGATGATAGAATTAGGGTACTGCCAGAGCCTAGAGGCAACCAAGAGAATGGTAGGATATCTCAGGGCCCAGTTCGCACCCAAGAGAGTAGTAGAAAATCTCAGGACCCAGAGGCAACCAAGAAATTTGATAGGGAGCCAACAGGGCCCAGATGCAAGCAAGAGAGGGTAAGGTAGTTCACAGGGCTCAGATGTAACCAAGAGAAGGACAGGAATGATTAATCTGCCGACACTGATACCGTCAAAGGTACAGCGGCGTCTTTTATATCATATCTTCGTGAGTCCACTTTGATCCTCGTGGGTGGTGATGATGTAGTTCTCTTCGCGTCACATGATGAATGATAATATTCGTTGTCAGTGGTTGTTGTTGCAATTGAACATTTGAATCGTTGCCATATATACACTGAGAAAAAAAATTGTAGGTGGCATACTTAAAAACGTAGGTTACATTCGTAATTCCTGTAGTTTCTGGACTTAACGTACAACCGTATATAACATCCTGCAGCAAACGTATAGCTGAAAAAGTATGTATTATACGTACTGTCTGCATAAGTGCAATGACGTCATTCGTGTGACGTCATCTGCAGTAACAAGTATATACGGAGGTGATATCCAGCTTTGTGACGTCAGGGTCGTATGTAGCATGTGGGTTAATAATGACGACATACACTGACTATCAGGACGGAGCATGATTTCAAGAAGTATGCAATATACGTTCTGTACGTATGTTTCTTGCGTTCAACCCCGAGACAGCATCTATATTGTACTTGTGCCCCATACGTACGACTAGATACAGTATACGTATTGTACGTATGTATTATACAGATTTTCCTTATGTCGCACACAGCTTCTCCAGATACAGCATACAGAATATCCGTATGCACCATACAGAGTGCATATATGTAGCTTACAGACTGTCTGCATGCAGCATATAGATTATACGTATGTCGCGTACAGGTTGGCCATATGTAATGTATAGATCGGATGTATATAGCTAATAGGTTGTCCATATGAAATATACAGATTTTACCTGTATCGAATACGTATTGCCTTCTTGTAATGTATGGATCGGACATATGCAGGATCTAGAGTGTACGTATAGTGCACCATTATTAAAGTGCTGCAACATACTGCAAAGTGCATGATACATTCTTACTGTAATGTTGTCAAATATTGTTTTACTCTGTATGAAAACAAAAATAGCTTAAAATATGGTTGATCTCCTTTGTGCCAATAATAATAAAATTAACAATACTACACTTTTCAAATCTTAGTTTGGAGCAGTGAAACTGTCCAAAGAAATGTATTTACCTGCAGGGTGTCCTATAAGTTTGGGCTTCCTGCTAATTCGTTGGAAAGCTACTGCAAAGCCAAGTGTTGAAAAGTGACACAAGCGTTAATTTTAAAATTATGGGCACAAAGGAGGTTAACCATATATTAAACTATTTTCGTTTCCATACAGAGTAAATCAATATTACTGTAAGAATTTGTCATATGGTTTGCAGTTAGTTAGTTGCAGCACATCAATAATAATGCAAAATGCACAGCCTTATACAATCCTATATTCAAACTCAAACAAGATTTACGTACAATCATTTATTAAGCTGTTATCATCCATTGCTTGTACGATATAAAGATTAGTTTACCTCATTTCTTTCCTTAATAGTATCTTCTTCTAAAGTGCAGTTGTTACCACAAGAGGCCTGAATAGAAGTTTCCAGAAATAACTTCTCTGTACATTTTAATTAACAGGTAAGTTATGTCTTTTCTTTTTTTTTTTTTTTTTTTTTTAATGTCGCAATAATTAAAAGTGTAGTGTCAGCCGAAAACGTATTCGCTTACAAGATGATTCCTACTCAGTACTCGCTATTAAAAATGCAACACCAAGAAGGAGACTGGGTAGATGCGCCAAAGTTCCCAGGCCGATACCTAATAGTAAGTGCAGAATACTCTTAAACGTTCGCTGTATTCGCTGTGTGACAACGTGGTGACAGCGGAGGCGTTGTGCAGCCATCGACTAAACATATTTATTCTTCCCTGCTATAGACGTTCTGCAAATTTGGACTTTCCTGGATGCATCCTTCTTAGTGCAACATTTTAAGCAACGAGCAATTTAACAGTCTCATACATTGCTTAAAGAAAGAGCAATGATTCTCAGAATTACTCGGAAGATATATATACACAATTTAAAACGGTTATTTCAAACTTTGCAATTCAAAGCACGAAAAGAACTATAGATAAAGGAACACTGATTTTAGCCAAATAGTAATTAGTAAACTCAATCACACTCAGTACCATTAGTTGCTTGGTGTTATCCGTAAGTCAGAGATCACGGTATCTCATTTCGTGTAGATTTTTGCATTTGTTTAACGCTAAAAATGTATTTTATCGCTAATTGAACCCAGTACCATATATATACCGACAGGACGTACCTTAGTCACAAGGTGACATGAGTGAAACACTAAACTATTCGATTGACACCTGCGGTCTTGTCAACACTAGAGAAAGTTACAAAGTGATTAAGTAAATACGGAACATAGTTCATAGAAAGTATAGCGATGTATGAAGTCTCCGTTTCATACGACTTGGATAAAGGATACATCTGAAATAGCAACAAAGAAAAATATAATGATTTCTCTGGATAATTTGGATTAGTCCAGAATTCGAACACACACACAACACGAACACACACAAGTCCAACTTTTTTTTTTTTTTTTAACTTCTTTCTTCGGATTCCCAATAAAGTTGACTACTGAAAAGCTGAGTTATAGATTCTGTATTAAAACAACACCTTCGCTAGACATGTTCAGTATACACATTGTCTTACATACAGAACAATACATTATTTATTAATGCATGTCTGAAATAATAGTGCTTCGTATAGAATTTTACTTCATCCAATCGCAATAGCACAAAGATAAAAAATATTGCGAGGGATAATGTTCTTATTACAGAGAAAAAGAATTAAAATGACTTAACATTAACAATCATTTTCTTTAAACAGAGATAATATTTTATTATAATTTATGGAAGAAAGAAATAATTTGTAGTACAGTATCTTTATTAGGGTTATATATTCGTACAAAATAATGTAAGTACAACTGGGTCTGTCTTCAGAAAGGACGTACTTTTAGCCACAACCTACACTGCTTCTTTTGACTGTCTTTCAAGCAGAATCCTGGTTTGAAGCACGAAATACCTGCAACAAAAATCAGAAAATATTTAAAATGTTATATTCAGTGTGTTTAATTTGGTTGTACTTAACAATACAAAATATCTTAACCTTTTTGAGATTAAATGGAAAAAATCTGTTCGGTCAGGTATGGACTTTTGGGTTGCACGTAGAAAAAATATGAGGTGTTTATTGATGCTGAACAACAACTCAAAATGTATTACAATTCAAAAGTAAGTGGGTACCCCAATGGTGTTCGGGGTACCATGGGGTACCTAATGTCTGTATTTTTTAGATATATGGAAATGTATGTCTCTAAAATGTAAGGAACTGATATCTGTTTACCGAAAACCTCAACTCGGTAAGCCTTATGGATATCGAGATATGGGAAAATAAAGAACGACACCATAGAAATGTGGGGTTTGCGTACTAGATGGGCAGTTTCGGAAACGTAATTACGAGAGCTTACAACCACCTCAAAAGTAGTTTCAATTAAATACACTACACACACGCCCTGATGGGGGTTTTCGGGTACCATAATATTCGCAGAACTCTCATTTCTAAACATTCTAAAATATGTTTTAATAACGTTTTAAAGAACCTTAGAGGTGTGTGTTTACCGAAACCGCAAGTCGGTACGCCTAACAGTTACCGAAATACGATGAAATAAAAAGTGACACCATAGGTACGTGTAGCTTGCATATTAGACAGTACAATTTAGAAAATTAATTAAAATATGACTATCAAGATATTGTCAAATAAAGGGAGGATCCATACAGTTATGGGGTTTTCGTGTTAGGTGGTAAAATTTCCGAAACCGGCCATGGAAAGTTAATAAGCATCAGTAGCAATTTCATCTTAAAGTAATTAGGTATTTCCATGGAGTTTAAGAACATCATGGGATCTACCAAGATTACATTTTAAAAGCTTTGGAAAATATATTTTGACATTTATAAAGAGTATTAGAAATATATATTTACCTAAAACTTCCAGTTAGTACATCTAGCAGCTAGAGAGGCACCATACAATAAAAGCGTATTAGATCTTGAAATTTCAGAAAACAATTATTGATCCTAACAAAAGTTAAATAAGATGGTACGTCTATGGGTTAAGTGAGTACCGCAGACTCGTCAGTACAATTTCGATCGAAAGATTAATTCAGCTCTAAATTTTCTTTGGACAATTCCAAGCGTTCATCGGGCTCTGAAATAAAGTGAACATTTTTTGTCAATATCTAATATAGCAAACGAGATATAAGGAATTGTGTATTTTATGACGTCGTAAAAATAGAGACCCACATGGATTTGTACATTTGAGTCTTTGCTGTAAGAAGAAGAAATTTTAGAAAACAACCGTATATACCTTAATAGACAATTAAATTGGCGGGGGCACAGTGGCTTAGTGGTAGAGTGCTTACCTCTGGTGTATTGGGTTCTTGGTTCTATCCGCGGCCAAGTCAGTTTGTAGTGCACATCGTATTCGTGGGTTTTCTCGGGGTTCTCTCTTTCCTCCCACCTTTGCATTCCATCAATTCTGCCAACGACATTCACTTGCTTTAATCAAAATCTCCCTGAGACTGAAATGCATAATCGTGGGTCGCTACACTGAAATATTTCCTTTTATTTAATTTAAAATTAAATAGGGAGTTAAGTATGATCGTATCTCTACGGGTTAAGTGAATACTTCAATAGTTTCTGCAAAAAAAAGATTAGTTAAACACCCTACCACTAAGCTACTGTGTCCCCGCCCATTGAATTGTCTATTAAGGTATATACAGTAGTTTTCTGATTTTTTTTTCTTATAGGAAAGACCCAAAAGTACAAATATATAAAGATCTCTATTTTTACGCCATAAAATATATAATTCCTTTTATCTTGGTTACTATCTTAGATATTGACAGCGAATTTTCATTCTTTTGTACAGCTCGATGAACCATTGGAATTGCCTGAAGAAAACCTAGAACTGAACTAATCTTTCGATCGAAATTGTACTGAGGTACTCATTTAACCCATAGAAGTACCATCTTATTTAATTTTGTTGCGACCAATAATTGTTTCCGAAATTTCAAGATCTCATACACTTTTATTTCACAGTGTTTCTCCAGATGTTAGATGTACTAGCTGGAAGTTTTGGGTAAACACATATTTCAAATACTGTTTACAAATGTCACATTATATTTTCAAAAGTTTTTAAAATTTAATATTGGTAGACTCCATGATGTTCTAACACCCCATGAATATATCTAATTACTTTAAGATGAAATTGCTACTGGTGTTTATTAACTGTCCATGAACGATTTCGGAAATTTTAGCGAAATCTAACACGAAAACCCCTTAACTGTGTTGGTCCCCCTTTATTTGACATCATCTTGATGGCCGTTAGTCATATTTTAATTCATTTTCCGAATTGTAGCGTCAAGTATGCAAGACCCACATACCTATAGTATCTCTCTTTATTTTCCCATATCTCGGTATCCATAAGGCTTACCGAATTGCAGTTTTCAGTTAAAAAAAAATCAGTTCTTTACATTTTAGAGACATGTATTTCCATATATCTAAAATGCAGAAATTAGGGACCGCATTGGAACCCCATTGGAGTACTCACTTACTTTTGCATAGCAGGGTAAAAACGCCAGTGGTTCTCACTTTAAGGTTGAAAACATACTATTTTGTCTTTTCTCTGAGCATTGTGAATCTGTCGGAGCTATACCGTAGTTGGAAAGACTCACTGATCCTTCCTATAATGACCATGTAGTCAGAATTCAAAAAGGAGTAGAAGGAAAAACAATATTTTAAAATCCTTGCACCAGTAGTCCTCACCTTAAAATCAAAATGTTCCAGTAATAGTCAGGATTTTCTATCAGTGTTCGTCACTCAAATAACTTGACATAATTTATTCAAAAACGCACTGTGTATCAGTTTAGGGTTAAGAATACAATATAAAGTAGTAAGCTTAATAACTTTTCATCACTTTTAGCACTCAAGAAAGAAAAGAAAAAAAACGTTTTTACATACTTTTTAAAGCAATTTCAGAAAGAAAAATGTTAACTGAATTCTAAAGTTAACTGTATATCACTTTCACGTTAAGAGTACAATATTAAATACTATATTTAATAACTATACGTCACTTTAAACACTCAAAAATGAAAATAAACGTTTGTACATACATTTTGAAAACAATCTAAGAAACAAAATAAGTTAACTGAATTCAAAATTTAATTATACATCACCTTAAGCTTAAGAATACACTATAAAATACTGAGATTAATAACAATGCATTACTGAAGAATGAAAACAAAAATGTTTTAGCTACCGATATTGTATTTAGATGTTATTTCTCATTAACATTTTTTTTTTTTTTTTTTTTTTTTTTTTGAGAACTCGTGATCAAGTCTAGGGATGCGCAAGAGAAAAGATTTGAGATTGTCTCCTCTCGAAAAGGTGCCGCGAAAGTTATGTATCGTCTCGAAAACTGGATCCGTTTCTATTGGAAGAGCTCTGTCTCGTCTCGAATTTCGTAACAAAAATTATGTCTCGTCTTGTCTCGTGTGCATCCCTAATCAGGTCCATAGCCAAAAACTTCATTTCCGAAGGGTTCGATAGGGCTTTGCGATATCCGAATTTAAATATAGATAATCGATATCGACAAACTATCGAAACTTGTTCGAAATATTGAAAAATACAGCAATATCGAAATATAAACAATATCAAAAATCGAAAATATAGAAATACGAAAGAGAGAAAAGAATATGGATATATCGATCAAACATTTCGATATCGATGTTTTGATATTTGAAAATATCAACCGTTCGATTTAAATATCACACAGCCCTAGGCTCCAACTGTTGTCACCTTTAAAATTAATGTGAAAATTACTGACTAATATTCTGTAAGTACCATAAGACGGGATTATTTTGCACTTCAGGATTAACTTTGCACAAAATACGGCAAAAGTTTCACAGTCCTCTGTCGGTAAAATGATGGACTGTAAAGAGAAAGTTTCAACTGTCACCGTAAGATAGAACATTGACTATTTGGTTGGCGGTTAACATCAGTTCTAATTACCTGAAGGGTTTGTTGTTGTAGAGGTATGGAAAGCAGTCACTGTAAAGGCTGACAAAATTTGAAAGATATCACCTACAAGAATTTTCGTCAAAGTCAAGTCAGTTTCGTAGAATACTCTGTGTATAATGGGACTTTGAGACAATAGTTGAAATTGAAGTGTGAAACGTTTTAAAGTCATAGAAAAATAAAACTGGGAGAAGGTTGTTTCAGCCTCTAATCGGGGCTACTTTGCACCGATCAAACGTAACCCCTCAGATAGGAAATTATTACTACGGGTACCTCCTGCCATCTAACTTTAGGAAAATTTCCTATTCAGGTAAATGTCGGGATGGATTTCTTGTTGGAAAATAAATTACGAAAAGCGGCGGATTCAGAAAAATAGTTTGAGAGTGACTTCACACAGAAAGACTTCCTTTATTTAGAAACGACTAGACTTTTTGAAGGGCTTGAAGCGTAGACGCATAGGAATGACTAACATCAGAATTTTGTAAAAAAGAAATCCTGTAATTTGGGTGAGCTTCAGCCTGAAAGCCTCAAATCCCGTAAATCTTCCACTGATTACGGTTGGGATGATATTCTTGGATATAAAGAGCAACCAAGGCAAATCAGATCTCGAAGATTTTTGCTGTTCTTGAGTTGCCATTTTTGTGGGACATACTAAACTATCAGAACGTGGTTCCTATGACGGTACCAGAAAATACATAATTTTCTTTACAAATATCAATAATTCGTACTAAGTACTGACACCGGTACCGTAAGTCCAACCTCAATATTTGTAGACTGCATGCAGTTTTGTGTAGGAAGTGAAATGTATCAATAGAAGAGAGAAAACACTGCACAGAAACATTATGTTCGTATGCTGAAAATACTTTTTTGTATGTGTTGCAAAGTATCTTCAGCTATCAGGTTACTTTGCAACAAAGTTTATATGAAATGAAATGAAATGAAATTTTTGAGTTTTACGTTCCACGATTATGCCGGATATGCTCAAGGAGACGATGATGATGAGAATGAATGGAATAGTAGAATGAAAATGTGTGAGAAAACGGGAAAACCCCGAGAAAAATCACACACAGTGTTTCTCCAACACAAAGCCCATTTAGCACGTGCTGGGATCGATCCAGGAACTTCACGCAGGAGAGGTGAACGCTCCACAACTGAGCTACCACGTCCCCCAAAACACAACCTCAGAATATATTTCATATAGAGTAGAAATAACAATATGTTGTAAAAAAAAAAAAAATGGCCGGTCTGAAAGGCATGTAAGCTAAAAAGTTACAATTGCTACTCGATTTGTTTACTAGCATTGTTTAATTATCTACGGTACTGAACATCGCAACACCAACATCATTATGTTATGTCACATCCTTTCAAAACTATGAAAACTGCAAAGTACCTGCTTTGCTTCGTGATGTCCGAAGAGTAAGACGACTGAAGGCGAAAGCAGGCAAGTGGCATACAAATTTATGATGTTGAAGGCATTATTTTTCACAGCTATGGAGAAAAGAGATAGAAACAATAATAACGAAATCTTTGTTTTACGTCCTACGAATATGTTATGTAGGCTGACGGTCACAAATGAGTAATGAAAATTTATGATCTTGGAATACGATTTGGTGGAATAATGAGGGAGAAAAATAATCATTGATTAAATATTAAATTGAAAAGAAATAAGAGCCTGACGCTCAAATACTTATCTATCCGGCACCCATCTTGATCCCTCTAAAATATCATGAAATGCTTGATTGATTCTAAACCCAATAATAGTAATAATAAACACAGAATATATAATTTACGCACCTTGAAATGTAGAAATTAATGGTTGTAATTCCCAGCTTTCCAATAGACCTTTGATTTCTCCAAATGAAGATTCGGATATCTTGTTTCTTCTCAAGCAATAATGGGTTACAATAATCAGTTGCAGTCCAAAGCCAAGTCACTAAGTTAAGTATGAATATAAAAGAATTCATTAGTTAGATGCATACAAAATCCTACGCATGTAAATCCGAATCTACTTATTAAATTGTAAATTTAAACAAACTAAATTATACTACAGATATAGTGACATCAAACATATATTAAATAAGATATACAGGGTGTCTCAAAAGTCCCCTGACATAGGGTAACTCTGTTATTATCCGAGTTATAACAAAATGTCGGAGGGGAAAGCATCTCCAAATATGATGTGTCCAATCTAAAGTGAAGGAATTTTTAAAATCGGATGACCCGTTTGCGCTGTACACTCTTTATGCGCCCAATGTAAAATGAAAATGCAACGTTGCCATTTACCTGGACCCACAACATAAGTGAGTGAAGTTACTGTCTTTTACGCTAACATGTTGATGGCCAGCCTCCGTTTCAAACAGTAACTTCATTCACTTATGTTGTGGGTTCAGGTAAATGGCAACGTTGCATTTTCATTTAAAATTGGGTGCATAAAGAGTATACAGCACAAACATCTCGTCCGATTTTTTTAAAGTGTTCACTTTAGATTGAAAACGTCATATTTCGAGATTTTTTTTCCTCTTACATTTTGTTGTAACTCTGATAACAGAGTTACCCTATGTTAGGGAACTTTTGAGACATCCTGTATACATCATAAGAAGTTCCTTTCTAAATTCTACACGGATGTGGTTAAATTGAATGTGAGGTGGGTGATACACATTAGGCCTTTTGGGAGTACGTCACACGGACGACCGTAATTTTGTGTTCAAAATTTTTATGAACTGGTGGGATATGTGATACATATGGCCACGGGCTAGAATTTTCTCAGTATGTCAAATATGCAATCAGATTTCATGCAGCTTAATTTGGTGGAAAGCTATTGCCAATTGAACGTTACATTTACCTCTTTCTTGCAGATGTTGAACCATGCCGTTAGCACGTGAGGAATGGATCGAAATAATCAAACTGTGGGGCGGGAGGAGTATATGTGCAGTGGTTGCCGATTGCAGAGTCATCCACAATGTGACTCTGTGTCACATATTTCAGTGTCACAGTAATTAACTAAATTTGAGAAGACGGGCACATTCGTGAACATACATCGTAGCGGTTCAAACTCGCGGGACCTTGTTCCTTCCCCATTTTGAACCGGTACATGAAAATGCCATTTACTCCATGTTTGCCTGCGCCGATTTTGAAAATTCATTCACTAATCGATTTCTCCCGTTGAGTACTACAAGAACCAGTTAAAATCTCGCGGGCCCATCATTCTTCCCCATTTTGAACCGGTACATGAAAGTGCGATTTTTTTTCATGCTTGCCTGCGCCGATTTTGAAAATTCCTTCACTAGTCGATTTCTCTCGACGAGTACTACAAGAATCAGTTAAAATCTCGCGGTCCTTTTTTCTTCCCATTTTGAACCGGTACCGAAAATGCAATTTTCTTCATGTTTCCTGTGCCGATTTTGAAAATTCTTTCAGTAATCTATTTCTGTCGTCGAGTACTACAAGAATCAGTTAAAATCTCGCGGGCCCTTTTTTCTTCCCCATTTTGAACCGGTACATGAAAATGCGATTTTCTTCATGCTTGCCTGCGCCGATTTTGAACATTCCTTCACTAATCGATTTCTCTCGTCGAGTACTACAAGAATCAGTTAAAATCTCGCGGTCCTTTTTTCTTCCCATTTTGAACCGGTACATGAAAATGCAATTTTCTTCATGCTTGCCTGCGCCGATTTTGAAAATTCCTTCACTAGTCGATTTCTCTCGACGAGTACTACAAGAATCAGTTAAAATCTCGCGGGCCCTTTTTTCTTCCCATTTTGAACCGGTACCTGAAAATGCGATTTTCTTCATGTTTGCCTGTGCCGATTTTGAAAATTCTTTCAGTAATCTATTTCTGTCGTCGAGTACTACAAGAATCAGTTAAAATCTCGCGGGCCCTTTTTTCTTCCCCATTTTGAACCGGTACATGAAAGTGGGATTTTTTTTCATGCTTGCCTGTGCCGATTTTGAACATTCCTTCACTAGTCGATTTCTCTCGACGAGTACTACAAGAATCAGTTAAAATCTCGCGGGCCCTTTTTTCTTCCCATTTTGAACCGGTACCTGAAAATGCGATTTTCTTCATGTTTGCCTGTGCCGATTTTGAAAATTCTTTCAGTAATCTATTTCTGTCGTCGAGTACTACAAGAATCAGTTAAAATCTCGCGGTCCTTTTTTCTTCTCATTTTGAACCGGTACCTGAAAATGCGATTTTCTTCATGTTTACCTGTTCCGATTTTGAAAATTCTTTCAGTAATCTATTTCTGTCGTCGAGTACTACAAGAATCAGTTAAAATCTCGCGGGCCCTTTTTTCTTCCCCAAGCCAATATTTTTTTGTATGTTTTGAATGTATTCAAGTATGGAACAAAAGTATTATATAATTCCCTTAGTAGGCTTCTCAACTTAATAATTTTCAACTTAAATTTTATTTATTTTAATTATTTATTTTCTTGTGACTCAATATTTAATTGCAATCGTTCATTGGGGAGAAGGGTGGCCATTCTCAAATATATAAATATAGTATTCTTAAAATTTATGTGTTCTCGTACTATTAGTTTCTTCCACTAGACCTGGAAATTGCAAAATTAATACCTGGAAAACCTGCAAAATTCAGGGAAATTGAGTTCCATATTTATGTATGAACACTGCTATTTACATTTTTTTTTTTTCGAATAGGGAGAACTGTACGAAAGGGTGGTTTGAGAATAGTATAACAGTAGGTTTCTGGGAGTGTTGTTCGAAATGAAATCTTTAAGTTTTACGTCCCACTATTATGCTGGCTAGGCTCAAGATGACGGGGTGTTGTTCGGTGGGGGTCAATGTTGCCAATTTTGGGTAAAGTCGCTAAATAAGGGGAATTCGACCTCAACGATAGCGTAGGGTGACCATAAAATTTTCAGTTAAAAACGGGACAGGTTCTTGCAACACTAGACTTTTAGATCTACCTTTGTTCTTATCAGTGCCTTGATATCAGAGTTCCCCCTCTCTCTCTTCGTTACAGAGCGGGTACTTATGAAAAAGGAAAGACACGTTGAAGTTTGTTTAACACACAACCAACTGCTAAAACCTCTGCTGCCTTTCGAGCAGTACTGCGAACTATAGAGTATGTTTAATATAGGGATTTTCAGTTCAATTTTTGCCGCTTTGTTATTATTAATACTTTTAAAAGGAGTAAAGGTACTGGGTTTGTTATTTACTTCTTTCATTTACATAAAACGGGACGAATACTACTTTTTTCCATCTACTGACGGGACGGCCGCGACACGCCCCTAAAACGGGACTGTCCCGGTCAAAACGGGACGTATGGTCGCCCTACGATAACGACAAAAAAAAAAAAAAAAAAAATCCGATTGGAGACTTTTTTGGGTGATTTTTAAATGACGATTTACCTACTTACACATTTAGCGACTTTTTGCTGCAAACAAAATGTTGATCTGTAGAGAAGCATTATTAGTTCAAAAAAGTTTTTACGTTATTTTTTTCTGTTTGTTTGTTTTAATCAGCGCAAGTGATGAAGAGTTTGGAAATACAGCGTACTCACTACTCCACAATCCTGCATTGTTATGTTACCCTTGCCCTCTAACGAAGAATAACTACAAACTTGATGTCCTTTAGTTCGCAGAGTTTCCGTTGAGAGACACACGTAATACATCATTACCGATAGCAACAAGATTAGCTATAGATGCGTGAAAAAAGGCGAAGAAGGTGTTTGTTATATTTGTCCTCTGGGGTCTTTTAATTATTCTGCACTTTTTCTTTTACAAAAAATTGCTTAACGTAAGTACTGTAGTGTTAATTATTTCGGAACTATTTTGACCACAACATGAACAAAAGTACCCGAAACAACCTGAAATGATCCCTGAATTAAAGGATTGGTTGCGCCCTGTTTACAAAGATGTGAATAGAACCAGCGGCGCAAATCTGTCTTCAACATTGGGGGGGGGGGGGTAAGACCGTTACCATACTTTTTTTGGCGATGTCCAAAATACTTATGAAGTTGAAAAACAATGTTGTGGAGGATCAGAGTTGTCTTTAGCGTTAGGAGGCTGCAGATTTGAGGCTTATTCTGGGGGACATCTCACGTTCCTTTGTAGCAATCGAACAAAAATCATCAAATTTCTCCCAAAAAACACATTTCAAATCGGATTATTTGGGAGAAGTCCCCCTCAGTTCCAAGATTGGAGGGGACATGTATCCGTCATCCCCCCCCCCGGGATTTGCGCCAGTGAGTAGAACATATTGTTTAGTTTAGATCTACAACTTTTACAATGCTTATAGACAATGAATTTCTCGATTATTTCTTATAGCGACTTTTCACCCAAAATTGGAGTCGTCACCTCTCCTTTCGCAAACTTATTGCCAACATTTTAGAAACTGGCTGCGGGGAGAGCTACAATGGATGATTCAAGTTATTTCGTCGCTTCCGCTGTGAACCTAAGTACAAGATTCCAAAAGTCACATTTTTTTGGTTCCAAACAATATGTCTGCTGGGTGAAAGCACAGACTGGAATGTGTTGCCTTTCCTACCTTATCTTTAATCCCATAGTAGCTCCTTTCCCAAAGGTAAAAAAATGCAATTTTTCCTTTCTTAATAGTACTTATGACCCAAAGTATTACGTAAGCATTGTATGTTACTTATGTAGCTCACAGAGCCGCAGCTATGGGCGAGCAAGCAAAGCACGTGTCCCGGGCGCGTGGTTGGAGGGGCGCCTAAAAGAGAGGTTATATATTAGTACTTTTCCTGGCGGTATTTAATACTTTTCATCAGAGTGCGAAATCATGAAATCAAAGTGAGAGGAAAAAATGAAATGAAATCTTTGAGTTTTACGTCCCACGGTTATGCCGGTTAGGCTAAAGGAGACGGTGATTATGAGAAATGAATGAAATGGTGGAATGAAGTAAGTGGGACGAAATGGGAGAACCCCGAGAAAACCCACGCACACGGTGTTTGTCCACCACAAGGTTCACTTGGCGGGGCTCGGATCGAATCCGGGACCCCAAGCACCAGAGGTGAACGCTCTACCACTGAGCCACCGCGGCCCTAAAAGTGAGAGGAGACTGGAGAAGTGAAGAGAGAGAGAGAGAGACAGAGCGAGAGAGAGAGAGAGAGAGAGAGAAGAAAACGCTCGCACTTTTACACTTCAAAGTAAATTAAGTCATTTATTTTTTCTGTCCCCCTCCTCCCCCTCCCCTAAGTTCTACTGTCAAAGTAAATAGCTAAAAACACTCCCCGGCCAGAACCGCATCTACGTTGGAAATTTGATCGAGATCGGTCGGTCGGTGCAAGAGATTAAGAAAAAATGAAATGAAACCTTTGAGTTTTACGTCCCACAGTTATGCCGGTTAGGCTAAGGGAGACGCTGATGATGAGCAATGAATTAAATGGTGGAATGAAGTAAGTGGGAGGAAATGGGAGAACCCCGAGAAAACCCACGCACACGGTGTTTGTCCACCACAAGGTTCACTTGGCGGGGCTAGGATCGAATCCGGGACCCCAAGCACCAGAGGTGAACGCTCTACCACTGAGCCACCGCGGCCCCCGGCCGGGAATCGAACCCGGGTGTCCCACGCCAAAGGAGTGTTCACTAACCACTTAGCCACGAGGGAGCTCATCTGTGAGGCAGTGTAAACCCCCCAAAAAAGAAAGAAAATAAACGCACACTGGATGTTTGCGCAACTGAGGATCAAAACATTCTCAATGGAGTATGAGAAATAGTAAACGTCAATCAATGTGTGCTTTTGCTTATTCATTACTTCGTTAATACTTAATTCCTTCTAGAAATAGTGAAACAATACTATGAAGAAACACTAATTAAACTAATAACAATTACGTTGTATTTCTTACCATACCGTTTTTACCACCCATAGAATTTCAACCTAGCACTATACTGCATTAGTCACGCCGTAACGAAAGCTGAAATTCAAAGACCTGGCACTCGTAACTGTTGAAGTTGTGTTGTAGCTACCTGTATATCACGCGGCCTGCGTTGGTACTCCTCAACATAAATACGTCACAGCCCAAAGCCAGGAAACATCACAAACAGAAGACAGGGGCACAAGCAGTGCCTGACACTTCACGAACTCAAACCCACCAAGACTCAACTCAACATGACCTTCAATTACGTTCTAGAAACCAAACCAGTGCTAAGGCACAAACTCACCAACTTCCTATATGAAAACACAAGAAAAAAATCTAACGTTTTGGTTCCAAAGTGATGACATAACAATAATACTAAAAAGGTTTTAATTTTCAGTAACCCAAACATTAATTAACTAGGGAACATAACAAAGCAAAAATAAATAAATAAAAATAAATTAAATTAAAAAATAAAAACCTGACAAGTAAGCTCTCCCTGACTACTTTTTTTTTAAATTTCAGTAAGGCTGTAAAATATGTCAATATCTTCGTAATATATATATATATATATATATATATATATATATATATATATATATATATATATATATATATATATATATCATTGTAAACAAGTTCTTTAAACAAAAGAAAGCTCTGAGAGCGCTTACCTCTGACGTGGTAGGTCCCTGGTTCGATTCCTGCTCCCGACAAATAGGCTTTTGGTGAACACTGTAGGTGTGGTTATTCTTAAGACTTTCCAGTTTCCTTACATTTTCTTGATTCCACCATTATCATGTATCTCATCGTCACCTTCTCTCTTACATTGATGTACAATCATGGGGCGTTAAACTAAAAGAAAAAAAAATCTTGCAAATATCCTAGTAAAAATGAGTTTTCTAAACTACACTAGTGGCCCCGCGTAGCGTATTCGCTAACGCTCTCGCCTTCGGTGCGAACGGTCCCGGGTTCGATCCCGGTGGGGGAACTCGGTCGAAAAAGTATCAAAAGATTTTAAGTCCAGCCATCCTGAATGAGGTTTCCTTGGCTTTTCCTCATTCACAGCAGGCAAATGCCGGAGTGGTACCTAACATATAGGTCCCAGGCCGTTTTCTTCCTTCCCAAATCCAAAAATGAAAATGAAACCTTTGAGTTTTACGTCCCACGGTTATGCCGGTTAGGCTAAAGGAGACGGTGATGATGAGTAATGTATGAAATGGTGGAATGAAGAAGTGGGAGGAAACGGGAGAACCCCGAGAAAACCCACGCACACGGTGTTTGTCCACCACAAAGTTCACTTGGCGGGAGCTGGGATCGAACCCGGGACCCCAAACACCAGAGGTGAACGCTCTACCACTGAGCCACCGCGGCCCCATTTTTCCCCAATCCATTCTTCCCTTCCTTTCCCCGGATAGTGTGATCACCGAGGGAAGTCATCCCTCATATGCGACGGGCTAACAAGGCCATTGATGCCGAAAGCCCAGAAATCTAAATCCTAAATCTTCACTACACAAGGGAATTTTCGCGCTGAAAACGGTTTATTAGCAATTATGTTAAGCAGCCCTGTAGTAAATCTGCACCAAGTAATAAATCGTCACATATAAAACGGAATGAATAAACACATAACATTCATTTTGCTACCTTGAAATGTAAAATGTTTCAAAACATTAATATTCAAAGATTTCTCAAAATTCAGATTCACCCATTCCATTGTCCTCAATCATTAACGAGTTTTACAATAGTAAGAATTGTATTCATAAACTACATTACTTACTTAGTACTATATTAAAGCAAGTTACACTAAAAGAATATATAATTAATGGAATATTTAACTAAAGTAATAGTTAACTAGTGTACTTACCCAAGCATTTTTTCCTTCCTCTCTTCTTTTCCGTTTGTAAACAACCTCGTTTCGCAAGCAAAAGACGGTAGTTCAATGACGTCAGCCATGGCGAAAGAAAGAGGTGTCTATAGGCGGCCTGGATCTCACACACAGATGGACGTATATAACATATAGCTGAAGTATTTAACATACGTATATGTATGTAAAATACAGAAGATTGTTAGAAGTCAGACATCCTGCAGCGACATGATGTAATATCTAAGCGGGTAAAAGGCAGTACCTGTGTAGCATATGGATAAAGTACGCTCCGTACAGATTTCCTTAGTAAACATAACGAATCCTTGTATTTGTACAATATACCGCTGTCCGGATAATGGATTTTTCTCAGTGTAAAAGATATCACAATATTTTCATAAAAATTGTAATTTATTAAGTCTATAATGAAATAACGCGAAAACATCTGTGCAATAATCTATACATAAACAATATGTTCAAAGTGTGTTCAAAAATATGCTTTTTCATTTGTTTTAAAATTTAAAAAGCAATGGTGGAAAACTGCGCTGAAACTGGTAATAGTATATCTAGCGTGTCTCATCAGGAAGGGCCATGATAAACAGAAAAGTTATATAAACAATAAATCCATTCCACTTCATTTTCGAGATATCGATATATCGATGAAAATACCACTCTGTTTCTTACCCATTGCTTTGAACGCGCATATCTCAAAAAATAATAAAGGTATCAAAGTCATTCAAAAACAAGTAGGTACCACACGTAACGGGCATGATATACGATCACATTCGTTACACTCACAGATCCTAGTATCCTGGACAAAATCCCGGAATCCAATAATTTCCACATGTTGATCCTCATATCTGGATATCGAACCATTATATCTTAAAATAAAATGGCGTTCACCTCTGATGCTTGGGGTCCTGGGTTCGATCCCAGCCCCCGCCAAGTGGACTTTGTGGTGGACAAACACCGTGTACGTGGGTTTCCTCGGGGTACTCCCGTTTCCTCCCACTTTCTTCATTCCACCATTTCATTCATTACTCATCTTCACCGTCTTCTTTAGCCTAACCGGCATAACCGTGGGACGTAACACTCAAAGATTTCATTTCATTTTTAAAATAAAATGAGGAAAAAGTAACAATTTCACCACTTAATGTACGCTTAAATACATGTCACGTAAATTGCCAAAATTGTGTTATAATAAAGTACAGTTTATTGAGGATAGAGTTATCTAGTGGTGATACAGACATATGCACCGACGACTTCGCATGCAACTGAAGAAGTAGAGGAAAATTATGAGAAAATAGAAATTATAGATAGGGAGAAGAAGGGTGCATGCATAATTCTAATGGAAAATTTCAATGCAGTTGTGGGAGAAAAACAGGAAGGTAGTATCGTAGGCAAATATGGTTTCGGCGAAAGAAATGAAAGGGGAGAGGGACTGGTGAATTTCTGTAGACAGAATTCACTAGTAATTAGGAACACTTGGTTCAATCAGCACAAGAGAAGAACATATACATGGAAATCACCAATAGATGACGAAAGATATCGGATAGACTATGTTATGATTCAGGATAGGTATCGGAATAGCTTAAAGAACGCGAAGACCCTTCCCGGGACTGATATTTTCTCTGATCATAATCTTGTGCTGGCCGAAGTAGATATTCAACTGAAAAATGTAGGCAGAAGAAAAGTAGGCAACAAAGTGTCGAATTCTGAAAAGTTGAAAAACGAGAAAATAAGAAATCTTTTCATTAAAAAATTCGAAGAAAAATGTTCAAATGAGGAAAGGATAGGCGCAGGCAGTAACTAACGGTGAGAACATATTAAACGTTAGGCAGAAGAAACAATAGGTTACCGCGAACACAAAACGGCTAAGAAACCATGGGTTACAGAGCAGATGTTGCAGAAAATGAGGGAGAGGAAGGCGTGGAAACAGGTTGATACAGAAGAGGGCAGAAAGATGTACAGAAAGTTAAATAATGAATTACGAAGAGAAACAAACTGAGCAAGGGAAGAGTTTTACAAAAGAAAATGTGTGGACATAGAAGAATTAGAAAGAGTTGGGAAATATGAGGAAATGTACAAGGAGATCTATGAAATTTCGGAGGAAACAAATTGGTATTACGATGGCAGTAGAAAATAAGAATGGGGAGGTAGTCAGCGTGAGAAATGAGGTCATAGGAAGGTGGAAAGAATATGTTGAAGACTTATATAAGAGTAAGGATAGACCGTGTAGCCTAAATCATGAAATAGAAAATGAAGTAGGCGAGGATGATAAAGGATTTAGTATTCTTCGGGATGAGTTTGAAAAGGCTATATCCGAGAGGAATCGCAAGGCAACCGGACTAGATAACATACCAATCGAATTCATTCAAAATATGGGAGACAAGGGAAAGAAAGAATTGTTCCGACTATGCAATGAAATACATGAAACAGAAGAGTGGCCAAAATACTTTCTGAAGACGATCATGATGCCAATGGCTAAGAAATCGAACCCAAAGAGATGTGAGGATTGTAGAACTATTAGTTTCATATTTCATGCAGCTAAAATTCTGCTCCGAACACGGAATAGAAGGTTATATGGAAGAACAAATGAAGAAGTTGAGGAGGACCAGTTCGGGTTCAGAAGAGGCAAGGGCAAAAGAGATGTAATTGGATTATTAAGGGCGATCGGTGAAAGATTTATAGAAAAAAAGGAAAGAGGTGTGTGTTGTATTTATTGATCTATAAAGGCTTTTGACCGCGTGAATTGGGAATTGTTGGGAGTTCAAAGCGAAGATAGGGTTGGAATGGAAAGATAGAAGACTCATAAGAAACTTATACATGAACCAAGAAGTAAGTGTTACGATAGGGGAAGAACTGACAGAAAGGAGAAAGTGCAATTGGAAGGAGAGTTCGACAAGGATGTTGCCTCTCGCCAACACTATTTAATGTCTATCTAGAAGAGATAGTGAAAACGAGCCTACATGATGATAGCGGCATTTCGGTAGGAGGTAGAATGACTAGATTCATAAGATTTGCAGACGATATGGCGCTTGTTACAGAATCTGAAAAGAAAATCAATAAAATGTTAGAAAAAATGAAGAAGGGCTTTGGAGAATATGGGATGAAAATAAATGTTAGAAAGACAAAAGCCATAGTGACTGAAACGAAGGGGTCTGTGTGAAATATAAAAGTGAGAAGGAAGAAAATAGAACAAGTGAATAGTTTTCGATATTTCGGTAGTATTCTTAGTAATGACATGAAGTGTGAACGTGAAAGAAAAACAAGGATAGGAATGGCGAAAGAAGCCCTTAGGAGGAAGAAAAGTCTGTTGCGGGAACTTGAATAAAGAGTTGAGAAAAAGATTTATAAAATGCTTCGTGTGGAGTGTTGTACTGTATAGAGCGGGAACGTGAACATTACGTAAAAGTGTTGAAAATCGACTGGAATCCATAGAAATGTGGGTGTGGAGATGAATGAAAAGTATTAGTTGGGTCGAGCGGAAAACGAGTGAGAGAGTGTTAGAAATGGTGAGGAGAAAAGAACACTTTTAGATAATATTCAGAAGAGGAAGAGAAACTGGTTGGGACATTACCTAAGAAGAAATTGTATCATGAGGAACGTCCTAGAGGGTATGGTGGCGGGAAAGGAGGGAGGGGCGAAGGAGACTACAATTAATGGATCATATAAAAACAGAAAGATCATGCGTGAAGACGAAGAGATTAGCGGAAGACCGAGGAACTTGGAAGCTTCTCAGCTGCGACAAGCTTCTCAGCTGCGGCAAGCTTCTCAGCTATATTATTGAATGTGCAATGTTGCAAAACTATTATGCATCAATAACATTTCAATCTGTTCTTATGCGTATGTAGTTTCTCTTGGTTTCCAAGAGATGGCAGTGCTAAGAACTCCAATTACATCCTAGACAATAACGAACGAAAGAATAGCACTTAACGTCTTTCAGCTTTTATCTGCAGGATAGTCGTGAGTGTTTACTGTGTTAAAAGATCACAGTAAATTTCCGAAAATGCTTCCCTCAACTTCAATACATTTAGCAGTTCGTGTTAGGACATGGCTTGCAGTCCGTCACAGATCAGTCCGACGCTCTCGTATGGTAGCAAAGGTCCGATGAATTTGGAAAACAATTTCTAATGTGTGCAAAATTTACTCCCATACACGATCTCTTTCACCCGATCCTATATACAAAAGTCCACATGTGATAAGTTTGGTAGTCACTGAACGTAGCCACCACGGCTGATCCATCCATTGCGGAAGGCTGTATTGAGATTATGTCTAACCATACGAGTATAATGACATGGTGCGCCGTCCTGTTGGAAAAACAATCTCTTTCCTGTGGCTAGGGTAATATCTAATTGCAGTGGGAAATCACGCAGCAAAAAATGTAGGTAGTGTTGGATCGTCATTCGTACTGGTAACATAACGGGGCCAATAAGCAAATCATCAATGATCCCACTCACAAGTTTACTGCAAAACGTTCCTGGAAATGTTTCTGATCAGTTGCATGCGGATTCATTCATTCACTGATGTGAGTTGCGGGTGTTGTTCACGCCTTGCGAAGTGAAGGTAGCTTCGTCCGTAAACAGAATAAATGGAAGTATATCTCTCTTTGCCTCTATCAACCGACAAAACTCCACACACAGCTCACCGTCCCCTGCATGGAGATGTTGCACCCGTTACATATGAAAAGGAGGTAAACCATTTTCGATTTGAACCGATGCACATACGATCGTGATACACGTTCGCATGTGGCAATCCTGCGCACACTAGTTTCAAAAGTTCTTTAGACCATTGATAAAATATTGTAAGTCAGGTATGTGCTACCGGAAACGTCCGGATTGTAATTGTGCACTTGGTAGGATGGCGCTGTTCTGTAATGTCCCACACACACGCGCTGTTCTGTAATGTCCAGCTATCAAAGTACCGTCGCCTATATTCTTCTATATACACTTTGAACTACCATTACAGAAGCAATAGACAAAAAACATGTCTGCATATTTGGCTTTTGAGTACAAATGTGGCATTTTATAACACCTTGCTGTCCCTATGCTACTTTTGTTTCAATCACTGTGTCACTAAGCCACTTCAAACTTGCTGTTTCAATGTCTGTTGTTATTCATCACTAACTCACTTTCAATGTAAATCACACTGTCACTTGAGATCCATAGTCTTTCTCACATCTTACTATGAGCAATGATATTCTTTTGCTGGCCGGGGCTAGCTACCCATTCAACGAATACGCTCTCTATGTGGAGGTGGGTCGCAGTGTAATAGGAAGAAGTTAAAGTAGTTGTAGTAAGTCTTATGGAATACTGTCGTACTAAGTTAGGAGAGGGGTACAAAATACGGAAGAATGGAGAGCAGTAGGCTAATTATAGAGAGGATTTTTTTCTTTATTTATTATTTCAAGCATTGTCGGGTTAGACATTGCAATCCTTAGACCACAATCATAAGGTAAAACGAGAAGGTATAATGTGTGGCGTAGTGCAAAACACAACACAGTACTGGGTTATGTTAGTTTACTGTTACTGGTTGATCCAAGCCTCAAGCTCCAAGGAGGTTGCTCGAAGCACTGATCAAAGACAAGAAAAAGCTCAGATTAGCAGCGGCGTAGCTTAAGGGAACGCCGGTATGCCCGGCATCCCCTGTTAATAAGAAAAAATACGTATTTCATTGTATATAAATTGTTTGCTTGTAATTATCACAATTATTTCCACTGCAATCTTCTGGATGTGCTCTCTCGCCTTACTTTGACAAGCGGAACCTACGCATGCGCGTCACTCAGATGCACATTTTCTGTCTTTCCTCTTGTCGTATGCTATGTTCCTTGGGCATCCAGGCCTACAGCAAGCAACGGGGTTTTCGTCTGCTTTCTGCTGAATGCGCATGCGCAACTACTTGCTCTCTTAGTCTGTTCATCCCTTGCTACTCTACATTTTCTTTAAATATATGCTGGTGTATTCAAGTATTTCCAACTCTCTATATATTGAACTAAGTTATAGTTTCTGTACAGAACGTACGAGCGCTAACATCAAGGAGATAGAACAAATCAGAAATGGTTAATTCAATGCCTTTTTGAAGCATGCCGGTTATGTAAATAATAATATAAAAATAGTTATGCTTTAATCGTAATTAAATACATCGTAACTGTAATCGTAATTAAAGGCAAGCTATTAATCTTCATCATAAATACATAGTATGTCCACGTCCAGTGGCATGACCAGAAACTCTTTGAGGGAGCTCACACACAAAAGCATAAATACAAAGCATTCTGTAGAATCACGGTCACCAATCTGGTAGACCAAGAGAGCCAGCATTCCCCGCCCCTCGCAAAGATTGCTGAAGTCATTGGCACATATCCTGAGGAGATAAGGGGGACATGTCCCCTCCATCCGATTTGAAATTGTGATGATTTGTATCTGAATGCCACAAAGGCAAGTGAGATGAAATTAAGATCCCTTGACTTGTTTCATTTTTAAAAAAAGAATCATATTCTTTAATATTTCATTGTCATTAATTGTTAGTCTATTTTCAACTATTTGTTTAATTCCTGCAACGATTCCTATAATGCTATTGTGATCATCATAATTTTGTTCAAATACAATAGTATTGTTAAACACAAATTAAACATAACTTTCTTACAAGGCTGTCTAATTCTTTATTATAAATTAACGAGAATTGTTACAGTTTCGGAGGTATATCACTTCCTTCTTCAGACTACTATTCCAACTGAAATCATAGATAACATAACATAATTTGTTATCTCTACCAATCAAGAATCATTTCTTTTTTCAATTTTTCATTAAAATTCAAAATATATGCCCATTTTTGTGACAATTTTAAACTCTTAACAGAAATAATACATTGTTAATTAATCTTTATATTTCTTTTAACATATATTAACTAAATTAAATACTAATTAACTATCTAAACATTGAAATTTTCTACCTAATATTGAATACTAAATTTTCTACCTAAATATTGATTACTAATTAACAACGTGAATATTGAAAAAACATAGAAATAAAATTTAAGAAAGTTATGTTTAATTTGTGTTTAAGATGGACACAAGGCCTTTTTATAAAAATATCTACAATAGTATTGTTGTGTAGTGTATAAGATTATTGTTATGCCATACATAGTTGATTTTCTTTCATAGTTTTGGGGAAGTCATTATTTATATTATTACAAAGCAAGTGGCCTAAAATTTTAATGTAGATCATTGTGGATGCGTAAATAGAAACATATCAATTGTAAATATGTATGTATTCAGATTTCAGAATTTCACGGCACTGATTTGTAATACTGGTATCACAATTTCATCTACATCGCCGAGTATATAATATACAACAGGTTCACCTCAGAAATCAGATTCATCTACCGTAATATGAGTCTCATCTCCCCTCCCCCAGAATAATCCTCAAATACGTCCTCCTCCCAATGTTGGACAACTCTGATCCTCTGATCCTCCACAGCATTGTTTTCCAACTTCATAAATATTTTGAACATCGCTTTAAAAAAAAATAGGAACGGTCTTACCCGTGTAAAATCTGAAAAATGAAAGAGAGAGATCCCGGTGGTGATCGTTTGTAGGGCCAGATTTTGTAATAATAAAAATTTTTAAAAAAATGAGATGGCGGACTTCGGGTTCATATTCCGTCTGTCACTATTTATTCCCAGTGCACCACCGTTAAAGTCTCCGTTCCCAGAATTAAAATGGTTTTGTGACTCGATAAGGACTGGTTTCACGGTTTGGAAATCCTATCTCCCCGCGGTGTCCTAGGGCTTTAGGGAAAGCCCTCTAAAACCGTGTAAGCAAATGAGAATTGATATTATTCGCATACGTATCCTGTATTCACATGCTGCAACGCTGAAAGAGAATTTTGCTCTAATGTTTGGTTTGTGTGGACGAACTAGACTGACTTTCACTTTCCAATAGGACTGAATGATAATGGTAGTAATAATAATAATACCAGCAAATAAACGAATGTCTAGAATTTAAAATTTTAGTTGAAAATTCTGAAAATCAGTCTAATCCCCACTAGAATCGAGAAACGCTTATATTTGTTTAATTTGCCTAACAGATCCCATGGAAACCAATGTTATGCTTAAGGTTAGGGATACAACTTGTTTGTGAAAGAAAAAGCTTACGATTTTGGGGTTAACAATGTAATAAAAGTTTTAATGAGCAAACAAAAACAACAACAAGAAAATGTTTTTCTAAAAAAAAAAATTGAGCAGGCCGAAAATTAACATTGGATTTTGAGTTTTATGACAACAAATGTTCAGAACAAGGCTTAAGGCCTTAACACAAAAAGAAATCAATTTAAGTAACTTACATCTGGGCTTTCTTTTCTTGACCTATGTAGTGAATGAATTGTTATCATTAACCTGACACATATAAACAAACTGTAGAATTGATGTCTATAACCAGTGCTAGATGCAATCTTACATTGTTTATATTTTATATAGAGCTTTCATAATTTACATATATGTCATACCAAACTGGTTAAATCACAATCTTGCATTTGAAAAATACCTAATTATTTGACATCGTATGCTAAGTATATAGTTTACGTTGATCAGCTGATATGTTCTGACTATGACCTTTCCAAGATTTACGATATTAACATATTATATAGCTTGACGGAATTTGAATATAACTATTTGGTCTAGGAATTAATTCGTGCGGTTGGTACGCACACATTGAAGCTGTAGTACAAACACAAAACACATAAATACCTTAAGAAAAATATTGTCCATCGCTAGCCACCACTTTCGCCCATCTGTCAGGCAATGTACGGATTCCGTGGCGAAAGAAGTCCTCATCCTTGGAAGCGATCCAGTCAGAGACCCATGTTTCGATATCTTCTGAAGAAGTAAACCGCTGTCCAATCAAATCGTTGTTCATGCAATCGAACAAGTAGTAGTCCGAAGGAGCAACGTCTGGTGAATACGGCGGGTGGGGTAAAACTTCCCACCCGACATTTTCTAAATAGGTTTTGACCGGTTTTGCGACATGTGAGCGAGCGTTATCATGTTGAACAATAAGTTTATCATGTCTGTTCTCCCATTCTAGTCGTGTTCTGGCCAGAGCTTGCTTCAAACGCATTAATTGTCGTCGATAACGTTCTCCATTCATAGTTTCACCCGGTTGCAGCAGCTCATAGTACACCACACCTTTCATATCCCACCATATGCACAGCATAACCTTTGCACAGTGAATATCTCGTTTTGGTTGTGATGGACCTGGTTCACCTGGTTTCACCCAGGCCTTTTTTCGTTTAGGGTTCTCGTAATGGATCCACTTCTCATCACCAGTAATAATTCGATGCAGAAACCCCTTTCTGCTCTGTCGTTGAAGCAGCAATTCGCAAATGTTTTTTCGTCTTTCAACGTCTCTGTCTTTCAATTAATGTGGAACCCAATGTGACATCTTTTGAATCATTCCCATAGCTTTCAAGCGTTTGGAGACTGTTGTTTGATCAACGCCTAATGCTGCTGCAAGTTGTTCCTGCGTTTGACACGAATCCTGCTCGAGCAATGCTGTCAATTCTTCGTCTTGAAATTTTTTTGGCTGTCCAGCTCGCTCTTGGTCTGCCAAGCCGAAATCACCACTTCTAAACCGAGCAAACCACTTCTGACACGTTCGCTCAGCTAGAGCATGGTCACCATACACTTCCACCAAAATACGATGACTTTCAGTCGCACTTTTCTGCATGTTAAACTAATGCAGCAGGACACCCCGCAAAAACACTTTATCAGGCACAAATTGCGCCATGTTCACTTAACTACAAACTGGTGTTGTTGACGCTTTAATCCACTGCCCTATACTACGAACGATACGCGATAACAGGGGTTTGCAACACATGTGTGGATACACGGAACTGTGGGACGCTCCGTTCGTTGCGCCATCTGTTGTCCACCCGCACGAATTAATTCCTAGACCAAATACCTATCTCTTATTTGGGTGAAAACTAAATATTGGGATGATTTAAAATAAGTTAAAACGAGTTGAAGTAAGTGGAAATAAGTTGAAGTAAATTGAAATAAATGAATAAAAATAAGTCGAAAAACAAGTCATGACTTTGATTTGAGATTCGTGGGAAGTATGAAAGAAACATAGAAGGATCTAAAGGAGTTAAGTAAACCTTTTGCCTGACTGCTAACCATTTCTAATTATTGAAATTATTAACTGAGAATGGGGTATAAGTACACTAAATATGCAATTCGACATTGACCTAACTAACAAGAATACACCATTAAATACATAAAATCAATGAGTGTAGCATTACTATTTGATTATGCATAAAAGCTATATATCTATATCTATATCTATATCTATATATCTATATATATATATATATATATATATATATATATATATATATATATATATATATATATACATATTAGCACAAGTAGAAAATCAACAGACACAAACATATACCTATAGATATATATTTTAAAAAAATCATAAGTAAAGACATGCATACATACATAAAAATCAAATAACATATGAATATTAATAGTAAATGCAAAGACGTCTCTCGAGATTTTTAACATGAATATATTGAGTTTTCGTGATTTTCTCTCTGTATCATCAATAAGATTGGTATATGGCCGTATATTTTCATTTATTTGTCTAGTCTATGCACATAGACTTCTGATCGCTCTATTGTTAGAGGATCAGAATGACGTAATAATTGCGGCTTTACTTAGCCTACTTTGTGTTTTTCCATCTGTATTCTACCTGACTGAAATAATGTCGGTTCCGCTTTATTTACGGATTACGTATGTCTAACCAAGAAAATGATTAATTGCGAGACAAGTCGCATATAATATAATTACTAATTAATCTTTTAGCTCTCTTACATAACATACTTTTGTTGAGACATTACAGTTTTATTTATTAGAGTTTTACTAGCATATAGGTCGAAATAGATTCACTTAGTGCGTTAACTTCTATGCAAAATGACTTTACAAACACAATAATCTTTGGACAATTGAAGCAATGTCTTGAATATATTTTCTAGGAATACATATTACGCCTTGTTCTAAAGTATCTTAAAATTCTAATATTACATGTTCATAGCGCAGATGATGCACTTTCGCTTCATACAAACTTCAATATGGTAAGGTAAATACTTCTTTCATGACAAATTTCACAGTTCGAGTCGTTCAAGGTCTACAATCCGTTATTTGATCTACATTTAAATTAACTTTCTTGATATATTATTTAAAAATCCTAAGTGACAAATAGAATAATGACATAAACTACTATCTCTTTAATAGAAACAACGACATGTTCACTGAAGTCACAGAATATATGTAATAGTATCATTGTAAAAAAAAAAAAAAAAAAAAAAAAAAAGTCTCTATTTTCAATAAGCCTTCCTAAAGAAGAAAATAAAATTCTAATGCTTAGTAATAATAGTTCTAATTGGAAAATCTTATCTTCACGCGGTGTAAATGCGTTTACAGTTTTCAAATAGTTCCGACTTTCATACCGCGAACGTCTTGCATTTTATTCAATGCCGAAAATTTCCCTTTTTAGCATCAACAAAAAATAATTTGGATGGGTCCTACCTTTCGCCGTCCACACTGCTCTCACCACTTTCGTAGTCACCATTGAGCTGACCACACACATACAGATGTCCCTGCGTTTCTTGGCTTCCTTCTTCCGTGAGAAGTGTCCTGGATCCGGAGTTCCTCTCTTCGATTCCTGCTGCGTCCTCCTCTTAAACTGCAAGGGGCGTCGCTCTTGGGCGTCTCCTGATCCATTACAGTTTTATTTATTAGAGTTTTACTAGCATATAGGTCGAAATAGATTCACTTAGTGCGTTAACTTCTATGCAAAATGACTTTACAAACACAATAATCTTTGGACAATTGAAGCAATGTCTTGAACATTTCTGATAGGATGCACTTTCACTAACAGCACTTTCAAACGTTACACTGCACCAGCATCACTTTATGTGTCAGAAGTGTAGTGTTACACGGATAAATAATATTTATTGTTTTTAAGTATTGTGTATAGTACTTCAAAACTGATTATGTATTATTGAAACTAGTCTAAGTGCTTTCGGTGAGTATGTAGGCCATCCGTTATTGCTAATTGTCTGTAATTGCTCGTGAATATGTTTATAAATGCGAAATTCTGTCACTAAAAAAATGTCTCTAACCGTTTCGCGATATATATATATTAGCAGCGTTAAAAGTTATATATATATATATATATATATATATATATATATATATATATATATATATATATATATATATATATATATATATAGGATCAAAGTGTAAGTTCCGATGCCTAAGAAAAATTGCAAGTCCGTACACTCGGCTTCGGTTAGTTTAGCCGCACATTATTCTCGGTTGATTAACTTTTGATTATCGGTGTAGTGTGTGTGTAAGTTCCGGGTATGTTTTTGTGTTGTGGTGATATGATGTTTCCCGGTGATGTACTTGGATACGACTGACCTGTAGTTTTGAATTTTTAACCTGTCGATCTTTTTGCATACGTCTCTAACGGTGTCTTCGATTTCGTCTCTGTTCTCTTATTCGTTAGATTATTTTGATGTCCTAAATTTTTATTTTCTTGGTCTCCGCCTATTTACGGTGTTCGAGCGTCGTTTCTCCGACGTACGTGATTTTTTTAGATTTCACATGTAATATAGAAAATTTTTATAAGGGTCTATTCGGCGCCTCATAGTCTCATACGTGCTTTTGAACCAAGTTACAGACCTGTGTCAAAATTTTATCTTGGTACTGCGTGGCGACATATGATCTATGCTGTGATTTTGACAAATTCGCAGAGATTATTTTCCACTTGGATTCTATTCAATGTGTTCAGACTTTATTATTTTTCTCAATTTCACAAAAAGATGCTAAAAGCTGTTTTGTTTTCCTTTCTTGGGCTCACGCAGTCCTCTGTATGTGTGGTCTTCTGGCTTAGGCAGCGGTATTAAGAGACAATAGAAGGGTCTTTCAACTGTCCTCGCCGCGACGACAGGTATACAAAATAAAAAAAGAAAACGTCTTACTCTCGGATAGTAAAGGAAAATAAAGAATGTTCTTTCCTTCTTTGAACACACAAAAATGAAAATGAAAATGATATTTACTAACGTTCATAATTATATGCAAAATCGAATTAAAAAGATTTATTTAGAAATTAAATAAATATGGTGATGATGCAACTGTCACACCCGTTCCCCGAATACTGAAGACAGATTTGCGCCCCTGCCTTCAGTATCTGAATATCTGACAACGAAATACATACACAGAAACAGGCCCCCCAGAGTTGGTTTAAGTGTTTTCTATTTGCATCTTCAAATGATATACGTATACACTCAGGCCTATATTCACGAATGGGCGTCTGAGTTCCGAACTCAAGATGACAAATTTCTAGGGGTGACTTTTTAAAGAACGAGATTGAAGTATGGTATGCGAAGAAAGAAGCTGCCCACGAGAAAGAAATAAAGGGAACTATACTGGAAACAATGTTCATACAACAGCGGGGCCGAGTTTTCTTGTCACACGATAGTGGTAAGAAGGAGCTGAGACAATTGCTTATTGGCTTCTAACGTAATCCACGCATTTGCTTCTGTATGCCCCACTAGGCCACCAATTGGGGAACCTCCCCCCTAAATTTTTATAACCCTATATTTCCCATCGGTATAGCTATGTATTGCTGATTTTAGTAGTATTGTATCGCTCAAGTGACTAACTTTGGCATCCCCATTTCGGAATACCACGCTACGCTACTGCAGATTAGTGACAGACATATTACAGTGGGTATGATGGACAGATTAGAGGCTCACGATTGTCGGTCATCAAATCTACTGTCAAGGGGAGCTGTTGTAGTTTGAGGGTAGAGTGTGGTCGCTGATAAATCTTGAAGAGAAGAGATAACGAAGTATATGTAAGAGGAGCTCAAATAGGAAAGTCTGGGCATTCGTGGTGTCTATAAGGAGCGAATGGCCTTCATGCAGGTGATTACCGATATATTTGAGACGGAGAGATTGAAGAGGAAAGAGAATTTGTGGGAAAGATGCTCGTCGTACAATTCGTATATCATACTCGACAATGCGGAGTATATGACGTTCCAACATCTTGAATTTTTTGTACACCCAACCACAAAAGTATCTCCCACCCCAAGTGCCCATTACTTGGGGTCCAGGTCATTTGCAGTTGTGAGATGCAACCCAGATGCAACCCAACTTACACTAAACTTTTCTCGGCACTGACAGCAGTTGATAGCCCTGAACCAGGTGTTTATTCAGATAAAATTGTAATGTAGGTGACTAACGTGAGACGAGCCGTTCTGGCCGTGAGTTACTTTTTATTCGTAGCTAACGTCGCATAGAAAGGAAGAAAGAGGGAGGAAAAGAAAAAAATATGGGTCGCCGATGCTACTCTCTTTCTTACTATTATGGGCCAGTAAGCGCAGTGCTATCTATTCCCAGATTCTTGCACATCAATGGTGTCATCGTTACCATAAGGAGAGAGGAATGAAAAAATCCATAAACATTGCCAAAATAAAACCATATAACATGCGTATTATATTTATTTTAATCCCTTTTAGTGGACAGCAGACGGTTTCAACAAATCACATAATATTAGCAATTATGAGGTTTCAGCTAGACTCGAATAAGCATAGTTTCGAAAAGGTTATTGGACATACGTATCTCAGTCTCTCAAAATCATAGAGAACTTCTTACACCGACGCAATTGAATAGCCAGTAACAACAGTATAATAGTTTTATCCTTGATCATGCATTAGACAATTGTTTACATTTCTCGAATGGACACCTTGAAATAGTGAACTTTAGCAAGCTACATTGTAGTAAATGGAAAGGAAAAATACAGAGAGGTGTATTACTACTTACAAGAACATCTCATTACAGAGGGAGTAGTTATGCGGCTGAGTCGACCATCCTCCTTCCCAAAGCACATAACGTTTTCACTCTCTTTCCGCATCCAACTGTATTAAGAGGGCGCCACACCTCAACTCGGCTTACAATTTAAACAGCGGCGGGGACATAATATATATCAGTAGTAGAAACATTTACAGGAGGTACTATACCAGCCAGCAACCTAAACTTCACCCCTGACACCACCGCATTTCTGCGTGAACAACAGTAACAATACCCACCGTCTCCGACGCTCCTAATCAGACATTTAGACGTAGCCTCTTAATTTAACGTTTACAGGCATACATAAATACTTCAAAGATTAGTATGAATCTTTAACTGCGTGGCAAATTCAAATCACAGGTCATAAACTAAAGGTAAAATGGTAAACAATACGGAGTGCCCACTTATGGGTCGAACATGAGCCAGCTGTCACTAACTTTTAAACTCTACCAAATCATGACAACTATAAAGTAAACAATACGAAATGTCCGCTAATGGGTCGAACACAGAAACTAGCAGTAAAATAAATGTTATATTTAACCATCTGCTTGACTAATGAAATTCTAATGCGAGAAAGAAACTACATTGACATCGGACTACCCCGCCGGTGCGTGAATTGACTTACTGGATGGAGAGCTCACCTTTACTTTAGGCTGTCATGTTAAACACGAAATACATAGTATTAAACAATAACTTAGACATCGTAAAGGAATGTAAAATAAGTTAAATACACAATATTGATAATTCGTGAATGATGAACCTTATAAATGGAGACAGTATCGATTTCACTCATAATTAGTTGGATTAATAATATTGAATATTCCGGATACGAACATTATTTCTTCAAACAAAGTCACGTAAGAAATTTCAACATTGAAAGAGGTTACCTGAATATCGTTGATTAAGGTCAGTCCATCAGCTACTCACAGAATTCCCAACTGATAGGATAGGATTAACACCGCAGAAACCAGTCTCTGAAGTGCACAATCGCAGCGGCATACGTGACCAAAGGATTAATCTTCACTAACTCCCTTCAGGCCTCATTTAACATGATGCAGCAGAATACTCCAAAATCAGGGCGCAGAATCACTATACGGGCACCAAGCCCGGAGAAGTAGATAAAGGACAGCTTGCAGTAAGAATTCTCATTCAGCTTTTACAGCAACAGAATACAAGTTGACGACAATTGCTAAGGTCACTACATAGAAGAACGGACCACACTGACAAAGTCACAGGGAGAACATCTTCATCTTCACTTTAATGACATTACGAAGTCACTTACACCATGTGGTAGGTCCTAGCGGCAGGATTGACCGATAATTAATAAGCAACGGGGTCAGATTCAAATCGAAGGGGGAAGATAATTTCTGATGTTATCGCAGAGAATATCAGACCCCACAGGCGGGATTACAGGATACTTTGACACTTCACAATAACGCAACACTCCTCTCCTCCACCACTACTCGGATTCCAAGTAATTCCATGATCCCGTTCAATGTGTCGTTATAATTTTCTTTCTGTCAATTCGGAAGACAAACATTAAGCTACCTCCTCGTAGCCATTTTTTTTTTTTTTTTTTTGCAGTCTGGGGAGGGAAAAAGAAAACGCGCTCACACAATCCTCTTTGCATCCTGAATGGCTGCTATTAATTGCGCAGCATATAACAAACTAAACGGAAATTATTATATAGAATTTAATATAACAGAATAAAAGTAGATTAAATATAGGTAACCATTTAATTAATATACTCACAAACAAAATATTCAATCTAAATAAAATGCAAACACTTCGGTTTCAACACTAGCGCCATCTCGCGAAAAGCGAAAATCAAACTCGATACAGACCATAGACTAACAAAGAAAAATAGTATAATTCAGTTAAACAAACCAGCCGAATTGTCGACCATATTGAATCCATCAAAGAGGTCGAGAATTGGGGAAAAAAGGATAAGAAATAACACTTAGTTAAGAGCTAATTAAGTAATCATATTAAATAATCTCTTTGGGAAAGTGTAACGGTCAAAGAGGATCGTTACAAACGAAACACTGCTCGATTCTAAGATGAATCTCTATTGTTCGGATCGTGTTTTCCAAAGAACACTATATATTAATCTCAATATTGCTATGGATGTAATGTATTATTTCTTTATATAATGTATGTTTAGAGAAATAAAAATACTGACCACGCATGAATCAGGAAATGCTTGAAAGTAGTTGAAAATATCAAATCTAGAATAACTGCTGGAAATAAGTTTGTAAATGATTGCCTCTATTGAGAGACCTTCACCAATTCTCGTCATTCCAACATCTTTTTCTTTCTGGAGGAGAAAAGATCTTGCTTGTCACACTGAATATGTATTGAAATTGAAACATTTGAAAAAGTTTCAACCTGGCCGGGATTTGAACCCGAGTCCGCCAAATAGAAGTTAAATGCGCTAACCAATTATCTACCGCGTCACTTCATCTTTTATCTAAACTATTAGGTAGTAAAAATCGTTTCATGTAAGACTATACAAAATACTATTGCTCGTATAAGATGTCCCTTATGAATGTCACAATGACTTACTCGAGATTTCCTTGTGTAACTCAAAAACAAGTTATATAGACCTTCATCAATGAGGAAAATATCACGAAACGTTCTTTAAGTTGAGGCTACCTTATCGTTTTTAACTGATCTCGATTTACATTACTACTATTCTTGCGCACCGTGATTTCTAATTTCCAAAGAAGAAAAGACGGCAGACATTATTTTCACATTTTTGAATTACATCAACACGTGCTGAAAAAGAAAGTTCTATTTTTATCTTCCGTAACTACTAGCTTATTTCCTTCTCTTTATATCAGGAATTTGCGTTAGATTGGCAAATTATGAAACTCGTATGGCAGAGACACCCATAAGTTCATATCCCGTATGACAGTTATTTTTTTCTTAATTGGAAGGTATTGTTTAAGTAATTGCTATTCGAATTCTGTTATTCCTTTATTATTATTATTATTATTATTATTATTATTATTATTATTATTATTATTATTATTATTATTATTATTATTATTATTATTATTATTAGAAAGTTGAGACTTAGCTATATATTTTATATTATATGAAGTTTTTGATTATTCAATTTGAAGTCTTTTTGTTGATATGGAAGCTATCTGAAATGGTGAATTGCTGAAAACATTAATATTTCTAGCAGTGGTAGTAGAAGGAGAAGTAGTGGAGAAACAAGCAATTTCTGTGAAATAATAACCTTTTTTAATCCGTCGTTTTTTTTACCTATACTGACGGCATGCCTTACGTATTCATCAATTGTTCGCTAAACACGTTCCATTCCCCGACATTACGAACCAAGGTTAATACGGCTGACATCATCTTGTAGGCCACTGTTCTATTGCGAGTTCGCAAAAAAAATGTCGTATCAACACTAACACTGAGAGAAATTGAATATTTTCTATGATATGTAACATTGGAAGTATCAACATTACAAATGATAAAAATTTTCTTTAATTACCCAACGGGAATCGAACCGAGGATTACTGAAATGTGAAACTAACGATTATCCCACTACTCTAAGACATCATTGTCAACTAAAAGGGAGAGAACTTGGTGTGAAGTGGCTTAAGCAAATTTTTCACTTTTACCATTTCAATGTTGTAAAACTCTTGTTTTGGTCATAATAAAATAGAGACTGTTATGTAGAAAAAATAATCAAGACAATTGAAATCTAAATTGTCAAAGTAAATCGTTGAAAATGAGTGATTGAAGTAGTATTCGTGAATGTTGTTGCAGCATTTAGATATGAGGAAGTTTAACGTCCTGCTTGAGCATCAAGGCTAATGTTATGTGAAACTACAGTTCAAATATATTTCTTCGGGTATTTCTTTATAATGATATTCTTTCATGAGAAAATAATATACACTGCAGATTTTCGAGTTCGTTTTATCCAGGTTACACGATATTGGGGAAATGAAACTCTCTAACCGTTGGCCCTCGAAGACGTGATGTGCGGCCCGAACACTCAAACGTATTTTTATATATTTTTTTCTGTTTATTACGTTATTTTCTATGGAAGTTCTTTTTTTGTGAAAGGTAGAAAAAGAAAACTTTGAATGTAAACAACCTGAAACTCAAGCTATCCCATGCTGAAAGCGTCGGTGGACCAACGATAGGCAACTAGCGACCTCTCGGCAAAAATTAGATGCTCCGTAGCGATCATCCGCTGTGGCTTCACTTCCGTTTTGAAAATTATACCACCAGTGGCAGAGACGCGACGAAACGCCAATGAATCACGAAATTATTCCCCCAAAATATATTAAATCACCTATATGCGTGAGTTGTTTACATTACAGTGAGTCTAAAAACACTTTAAAAAAATACCCGGACGCGTGCGCGAACCACCAACATTACGATCCGAACGCGTGTGTTCTTCTGACTTCGCCATGGAGGCGATGAAGGAGACGTCGTATGTAAAGGGATAAATCATTGAAGTCTTTTTAATTTGGCCAATCAGAGTCTTCTCTATCCGTGTATATTCGACGATAACACTTTGGGATCAAAGGAAATGCGTTTGCCATATAATTTTATAATAAAATTACGTGCATCTATTTACTTTATTTTGTAGTTCTCCTATATTCCCTTTCTAATGACCGGCGACAGTTGCCATCGAAATTCATACAATTATACGCACTTATCTAAATATTTTTCACTTCATGATGTAAAGGCAGGGATACTCTTGCCCTCGGAGCTCACTTTAGAAATAATTCGTCTGGAAAAAGTAATATACGAGTATAATAATAACAGCATGCACGTGACGCGATAGTACGTATTAGTCCCTTCGAGATTCTAAGCGACGAATCAAAGGAGCGCGACATAAATGAAGTCCTTGCTGCCAGGGGCAAACTGCTAAGTGCGGGAAGCAGGGATTCCCGCCTGGGCCAAGTGAATCAATAATAATAATAATAATAATAATAATAATAATAATAATAATAATAATAATAATAATAATAATAATAATAATAATAATAAATCGCCCCAACCGGAATATTGTTCGCCACTGGCACCTCATGTCATTTCGACGTATTCGAAACACTACAGAGACACGAACACAGAAATACCGAGGACAGTTAAAATTCCGTCCTTGCTCCTCAGAGGAATTCGAAACCCCAGTGGAATGCGCCTCATGATCAGAAGCCGAAGGCCCGAGATCACTGGGCTAGTGCCACAGGCTCAATTTGCCACAAATTCCTCATATGAACATAAACATAGAACTGTCTATTTCTACACGTGTTGATACAATTCAAAGAATGTGAAAATAATTTCTGTCGTCTTTTCTTCTTTGGAAATTAGAAGTTATGGTAAAGAAGAATTGTAATGTAAATCGGGACCATACCTGAAATCGATGACGTAGCCGCAACTTGAAGAACGTTTGTGATGTTTCTCTCATTGAGGAAGTCTATATAACTTGTTTTTGAATTAAACAAGGAAATCTCGAGTAAGTCATTATGACATTCACATAAACATTAGTATCTTGTGTATATTCTTCCATGAAACGATTTTAACAAGGTATTAGTTTGGGTGCAAATTGAAGTGGCGCAGTAGGAGAGTGGTTAGCGCATTGAACTTCTATCCGGTAAACCCGGGTTCAAATCCCGACAAGGCTGAAACTTTTCCAAATGTTTCAATTTCAGTTTCAGTGCATACTCATGTGACAAGCAAGATCTTTTTTCCCTAGAAAGAAAAAGATGTTGGAATGAGAAAAATTGGATAAAATCTGTCAATGGAAACAATGATTTACAAACTTATTTTCAGTTCTAGATTTGATATTTTCGTCTACTTTCAAGTATTTTCTGATTCATGCGTGATCAGTGTTTCTATTTCTTTGAATATAAAGTATATAATTAAATAATACATTACATACACTGTAATATTGAGATTAATATATGATGTTCATTGGACAACACGGTCTGAACCAGAGAGATTGATCTTAGAATAGAGAAATGTTTCGTGCGTCATCTAAACTCTGTACTGACAATATTACTTACATAAAGACCTGACTCAGTGCTACCGACTGCTGTCAGTGCCGAGAAAAGTTACGTGTAAGTTGGGTTGCATCTGTCCAGGCGTTTTACAAACTGTAAATTATCTGGACCTCAAGCAATGGAATTAGAACACTTAGGGGAGAGATACTTTTGCGGTTGGGTGTACAAGTACGTAGATGTTGCGATCCGATCTAAGTCAGATTAACATACGTAAGAACTCGACGCAACAGTACTTTAAAAGTATTTAGCATAGTTGTAGAATAGAGGCTCCAATTGGTACCCGTGAAACCCTTTAATAAGTTGAGACGGTTTGAAGCTTTTGTAATAACGCCCTATAATGTGGTTTCCAAGTGAGATGTGCGTCTAAGGTAAAGCGAGGTATTTGACAAATTTATTGAGTTGATAACAGATATTGTCGACTGTGAGATGAAGTAGGTTGGGGTTTTGCTGTACCTTTGTGCGCTTTTTCGGAGGCAAGGGAACAATAGTCTGAGTCGTCAATTTCAACGAGCCTTCAGAGCGTTTATCTTAAGGCGCCATTTTTCACTTTCACACCATTTAATAAAGGAATCTAGGGCGGACTGCATTGATATGGTAACTTGGTGAACAGTTTTGGCGAGTGCTAGGAAGGAGGTATCGTTTGCATGTTAGAAAACATGGACGTCAGTAGATAATTGTGGTAAGTCGGCTACATAATAAAGACAAGGCAGAGGGAAGGGTGAAGATCCTTAGGATAAGCCATAGTAAAGGAATATAGGATAAGAGAATGTGTCGTTGATAGAAACGTATGGTAAATAATAGTGCAAAAAGTTATAGATGAATTAATATAAGTAAGAGGAAGATAAAAGTTTAAAGGTATGTACGTAAGTCCGGAATGCCATACCGGAACTTTATCAAACGCTTTCTCCAAATCAATAAGCTAAGACAAAATGGTCGTGTTGTACTACATGTGTATAATGGTTGGTGATTTAGCTGAAAAGACGAAGTCAATGATTCCGCAACATTTTACCAAAACTGGAAGTGGTTAAAATTTACTATTACTTCCAGTTTCAATACTGATTTCCGTGAGCAAAAATAGTAAAAGATATCAAAAAGCGGTTTTTATTTAATCTATTATCACACATACGTAGGTAGTTTCATTATGTATCTCCGAAATGTCAGAAAAATCCTAATAAGATTTATATGGAATCTGCGAGAAGTATACTTTTTGCATTAAAAAAGAAATAATCAAACTGGCAATCTATGTTGAACTTATTCATGAACATTGACACAATTATGTTGGTTAATTACGTCATTGATACTGTCAGCCCTAAAGGTATTTCACGGTTTAGCTCTGGAGACTATTGCTAGATCCTCATAAAATTATATGGGACGATTGGAAAATCATACGCTTTCAAACGAACGAAAAAGTTATCGAATCGGAGCATTAATGTCTAAGTTATATGTGGACATCCACACAATATATACAGTATATCATCACAATATGCAACTCTAAATTGGAAACAGAAATGACTGAAATTTAATAATTTGATTTGAACAAATTAAAGAATTTTGATTTCAACCTTGATCGGCATAGAACAAAATCAGTTAGGGCTAGAGTGATTAATGGCTTTTCGAATAATACGCATTATTCATATTATTTAACATGTATAGCTGCTTCCAAGGTTCGTTGAATAGAAAAAATGTAGATATTCTTTGTTAGAGTTATTAAAATCCTTTTCGCTACTTACCTTGTACCGGGTTTATGTACTTTGTTGTTTGTAATCTGTTTATCTTTTAAATTTCGTGCCACATGATCTGACTAGCTATTAAAAACTTTACAATTACAGATTACACAAATTGACATTCTGAAAAATTTGATCTGATGCGCTGTTTCCGTTTATAAAGAACCTGGTTGGCTCCCAGACTGCTGCAGTTGAGTTATAAACTGAGTATCTTTCGATCATGTGCAATGAAAACTTAGATGCAATATATCATATAATGGGAAAAAAATAATTGGAGCATATTCAAGAGGAATTTACATCATACTAAGCGTTTTGACTAACGCACGATCATATTCCCTTTGTTGGTCAACCTTTTGATTATGTTATCTACCACTTATATTGAAAGACACAATCCATGATTTTTCTCCAGGACTGTTCAAACATCTTGGGGAAAAAGGTAAAATTCAACATAAAACAACATTCTGTTACTTTTCACATTATGTATTTGGATATCCCTAAGACGTCCCTGGATATCCCTGCCAGAGGAGGATCTAGAACATAAAAACGGGGGGGGGGGCAACCAGAACCCAGGCTATGATAAGTATATCATGAGATTAATATAAACTTGCAGAAATATACAAGTAATAGCTTTTATTATTTTTGTCACTCCAAATACTGTTGGGGACTACGCCCTCCGACCCCGGGCTAGATCTCTCTCTGATCATTGCGGAAGAATCGTGGTTTGTGTCTTTCAATATAAGTCGTTGACGTTGTTACAAATATGTTTCTAAATGCAGAAATAATAATCACACATTATGAAACTCTTAGTGCGATGTTAATCACACTGCAAATTATCTCAAAATATACTCCAATAATTCCTAATGAAATCGAATATCATATCTCATTCCGTACAGGTTTGCGTAAATGAAATGCAAAATGTGCATTTTTTTCTTTTAAATTGCGATAGGTACTAAAGCAATAAGAAATGCTTGTTTCAGCTTTTGCGTTCTGGTCCTTCTTACACTGGGATTTGTTGGTTTTTCTCGAGCCAAGGCCGCCGATTTCTCTGTAAATATGGGGGAACCCATTCAGATGCAGAAATCATATATGAGGATTTTAAGACAAATTGTATCCAAATTATTCCAACTACACTCTGTAAAGAAAAAATAGCGACACTTGCTCGGATATGGTTTCCACAACATACGTTAACCAATATGAGTTTTTACATGAATTGCTGATAATATTACAGTGTATATTCTTAATGAGCAGTTCATTCTTAATACTTGCGCCGCAGTTTCAAGTTTTTTATATGTATATAATGAATTTATATGTATATATTAGTAGCTATGTGTGTTTTCAGCAAAAACGGCTGTGGGAAGAATTTTACATAAAAGTATGAAAGATCAACAATAATAGCACAAAACAAAAAATGTAATTTCTTAAGAGTAAGATATATTGTGTACGAACATTGAGAGGTACAATACATCAAACTAGATTTCGTATGTAGACCATGGGCTTTAGGAAGTGCAGGAAATTGTCGAGGCCTTTTTGTGACAAGGCTATTGCAAAATGCAACCTCGATTTCATGGAATCACTCCCGGATTATCTGTTCCATGAGTTCCATTCTATCTGAGATATTTGTCTATTGAGTCTTCTGGTCATATTGACCCAAACTTGACAATTGGATTCATGTCAGGTAAGTTTGAAGGCCACATGAGTCTGAATAGTCATATTCTTGCACCACGTATTAACAATTTTCGCTCGGTGGCATGAAGCATTAACGTCCTCGAAAAAGAAGTAGTCCATATTTTCTTCAGGAAAGTTATCTTTAGCTGTTGTAAGAATTTTACGTACCAGAATTTGAAGAATTTTTTTGTGCATCAAATGAAAGCCCATACCATCACTCAGTAACTGAATATCTGCATCTCTTAAACAAAATCCGTGTCAAGTTCCTCGCTTATTCGTATCCACAACTTCACACCACTATCGTTTCCCACTATTATAAACTTTTTTCAACGGAGGAAACAACATGCTTCCAGTTGTCATAAGTCCAAGTAGCATATCGCCTCACAAACCTACGTGTTGAAGTCTTCTATGTTTTTGACAGTTTCGACTTTCCAGGCGGTTTTTTTCTTCGTAATATCCCTTTCATACAGTTAGGAAAATACAGTCGTACGAGTAACTGCAGTTCCAAGATCACCTCAAATTATAGAAACAATTTCCGGGGAAGTCATTCCTTAATTCTGCAATGCTATTGATTTTATTTGGCGATCTGCTCTAGGTGATGCTTTCTTTTTCTATCACACTGTTGACGAAGGGATGATTTCTTATACTATTTTTGCTTGTAAATTATTCTTCCTGCCGTCGAATGGTCAATTTTGAGTATTCCAGCCATCTCCTTTAGAGATGTAACTTAGCTGTGCAAAACAAGAATTATGTCTTGTTAACGTGACGACAAGTTACATTTCTTACCCATCATACTTGTTTACAGTCCACATGTAGCGACAATTTCATACAAGAACAACGCTGCACAACCACAATATTGCCACTTGACACAGTTCAAACAATGACAAAGCAGAGAACGATCACAAAATGCTAATTACCTGGGCCTACATATCACAAATGCAATGCAGAATTCTCACTCCAATAACTTACGAGACGCTCTCAGGTGCCATCTGGAGAGAATATTACTGATACATAAATAATTAGTAAGCGCCGTTGTGCACCGTAGGTGTCAGAGATAATGCAAATGAACTATCACACTCATAATTTCCTTCTATTCCTCTTCTAGCCGGCTGTAAATATGGTTTTCTGTGTAAGCTACCTTGAGAATTGAGGTGTCGCTATTTTTTCTTTACAGAGTGTATTGTATATTCATAAAAAAAATTCCAGGCTTCCCAGCGCCCCCAAGATCAGCACCCGTGTCTCAAGGTCTCGTTTTGTGCTATGTATTCGTCTAATACAAGTGTCATTTTTCTTGTGTGTGCTTTCGTGCTTTTTTCATTTAATTCAATTTTTCTTGTGTGTGCCTATACCTGGCGTCACTACTTTTCTACAATGACTTTACTTTCTAACAATTTTAATTAGCATAGGCGAATTCGGGTTTCTGACCCATGCCAATTTGGTTATGCTTTATCATGACACGTTTTTACTTTAGCGCGAACCATTGACTGTTTAGCGCAATTTATTAATCTTCTAACGATTTTTAGTGTAATAACAGGCATGGGTAATACGGCTGCCTCGTACTTTATATAAAAAGCAGCAGACTTTTGATTTCGCTTCGGATGGATGAACACCTGTGATAGGCATACAGCTGATTACGAGTGATTCGAAGTGTTAATTCTGTGGTGTTATTGTGTTTTAGACTTGTGTTCTTCAACTTTTATTTTCTTGGTGTGTTGTGCACTAGTGCAAGGTTTTTTCTCTTTCGTCGCTGCCTAACATGGCAGCCTCATCAGACGGACACGTGCTTCGGCCCACTAATATGGATACTTCTCCGCCTTCCAATTCTTCAAATTCCCATGCATCCAATGTGCCCTACGCACATACTAACACAAATACCTATAAAGACCACCATCTTGGACCTTTTGTCGTCCACGTTGCATCTACTTCTTTTCTGGGCAAACAACATCCCATGTAACTAGGTAGACTCCTATACAATAATAATCTAACTGACGTCACTGATATTCGTACTCTTGGCCCTCAGGGCTTAAAGGTATTTTTTCGTACCGGCAAAGTCGCCAACGATTTCCTTCAACATCTATTATTGATGGCACATAATTGGCGTGCTTACATTCCCAACTACGCCGTTTCTTGTCAGGTTATTTTACGTGGAGTCGGCCTGTCCTTAACGGACGATGGACTCATCACTGTGTTGCGATATAGTGATCCTATTTTACATGTTCGCCGCATATTTCGTAAACGTCCTTCCTCTGATGATTTTACAGTTACCTATACATCTGACTCTTCTTTATCCCCTAACTCCCACCCTAACCTTTCTCTTACGGATTCTACATCCTCTTCCATCCCCACCGGAACAATCGTTACTTTTGATGCAAACACTCTTCCTTCCCATTGCACCCGTTTCTATTTTCACCTTCCCGTTGAAACATATATCCCCCGCCTAAAACAATGTACTAACTGCCTATTTACGGCCATTTGAAGCAAGTCTGTCGTGGTAAGCAATCTTCTGTCACGTGCGGCCAACCTGCCCACTCTTCTTTCTCCTGCTTTGCACCTCCCAAGTGCAGGCACTGTGCTGGTAGCCACGTGACTACATTCCCTCAGTGTCCCGAACGTCTCATACAAATTAAATTAACACCCTCATGGCTACAGAACATCTATCCTATACCGATGCTAAAATCAACCTCCCCTTCTCATTCGTCCTCTCCCGCCACTTCTAGCTTTACTTCGTCCTCTATTCCTACCTCTGCTTCTTTTTCATATTCAGTGGCTATCTGTCGGCCTTCCACTTCTCATTCTCCTTTCTTTTCTTCAGGTGTTAGAAAAAAACTCTCTCTTAGTCCTCACTTTTCGCTTTCTGTTTCTGCCCGGACCCATCTCTTCCAACTGAACGATCCCCTTTAGCATTTTCTCCCCTTCCCAGCACCGTCACAGCTTTTCAGAAACCGTCACATGCAGCAAATCGTATACCTTCTTTCTCCTCCGCTGTTTCTTCTATCCTTTCTATTCTGGAAAAATCTCAACGTAAATTTTTCCTCCCTACTATAAATCATGCAACACCATATTCAAGCTATTACAATCACATTCACTATAACATCATCTGGTTCACTCTTTTACAATCTTTTACAATGGAAAATGAGAAGTTCTAGTAGTAAACTGTACGCCTCACATCACCTAATATATTTGTTCCATCCGTCTTTTCTCCTACTACAAGAAACCTGGCTTACAGATTCCTACCGCTTTAACATCCCTTCCTAATATTGGCTTCATGATGTTCGCCCAGATAGTCGAGGGGGACTCTCCTTTGGCATTCATAACACTTTACCTTACGTTCTACATCCTCCTCCCATCCAATACCCAAACGTTCAATGTCAAATGGCCACTGTCCACTCTCTCACCCTGGTTAACCTTTATATGCTCCCCATGTTCACCTTCCTGATCATCTATTGCTCTATCTTTTTAATTTCCTTTACCCTCCCTGGATTGTAGGCGGTGACCTGAATTGTAACCACCCGTTCTGCGGAGCTCCCTTTTCTAACCCAGCTGGCTCTACCCTGTATTGCCTACTTCCCACATTATCATGTATTCTTCTGAATACTGGCACTCCTACACGTCTTTCCTATCCCCATGAACTCCCTACTGCTCCTGATCTTACCTTTTGTTCTCCTTCTTACTCTATTCACCTCACCGACCGTTTCTTCCGACTCACACGGCAGTGATCACTTCCCCATCATTTTACATAACGATATTTCTCCTCCCTTTCCTTCCTTATCTCCTACAGGTCCCCCAAATTCTACTAACCTCGATTGGTCCACTTATTCTTCCTGCTTTGACCATCTATTACCCCCTCCCTCGTCCAGTGATACTTTATATATTCACACTGCTTTATGTTCTCGATCACACTCCCACTCTGATCCCTCCCACTCTATTCGTTCCTCCATTGGCCATTCTCATTATCCTAAATGATGGACTCGGGAACGTCAGCAATGGATTTTCCGCAGGCGTCAATCCCTTAAAACATACCTCGTCCCTCGCTCCTATTCCAACTTCCTGGTATATCAACAAACCCAAGCCACCACGACCCGCATTCTTCAACAAAACAGTCATAATGCCTGCGACAATTTTGTTCAAACCTATGTTATGGTTCCTCTCTATCCTCCATTTGGAAATTTTTACCGGTCTCTTCGTAACAAGACGTGTCGTCCTCCCTATGGTGAATCTATTTCTTCTCCCGGCTCCATCAATTCCACTCCCAATTAGCCTCATCCACGTGTCTCTTCCCTCCACTCTGACTTTCTCCTCTTTATTTCCCAGAACCATACACCCCTATCCATCTTCCTTTCACCATGTCTGAACTCACTCTCATCTTATCCCGTCTACCCAAATCTTCATCTGGCAAAGACGGCATACATTACCGTCACGTACAACACCTTCGTTCACCATACCTGCAATTCTTACTCACCTTATAGAACACTGTATGGTCTTCTGAACGAATTCCCCTCCGTGGAAAGATTGCCTTATTATTCCCATCCTCAAACCCACCAAACAACCTGGTATCGCTGAACATTATCGCCCTATTGCCCTCTCCTCATGTCTCTTAAAGGTCTTCCAACATCTCCTGAAACAACGCCTCCAATGGTTCTCCAAACACCACCTTTTATTTTACAAACAACAATACAGTTGTTGACTTGGTTCCAGTCTTTCCAACTGCCTTTCCGTTCTTATCTCCGATATTTGGCTTGCTCTTACCTGTACAGTTTGTTTTTGCAATATTCACTGACCTTTCTCAGGCTTATGACTCTGTTACACTTTATGATCTCATAGATATACTTTGGCAACAAGGCATCCCTTCCAAATATCTTCGTATTATATACAATCTTCTAGTCCAACGTACCTTGTATCTTCGCCTCAGTTCCCAACCCTCTGAAGGTCACACCACTTCCCTCGGCCTTCCTCAAGGTTCTGTATTATCTTCTCTTTTATTCAATCTCTTTCTGGCTACTATTCTTCGCCAAACCAGTAACAATGTACGGGTTCTATGTTCTATATTGCTTCTACCTCCCCTCAACTCGCTATACCCCAACTCATTTCTGCTCTCACCTCATTCTCCACCTGTGTAACGGTGACGGTGACCTGAGAGTGGTTAAAATACGGAACAAATTTTTAATAACCTTCCGTTATGTGGAATCTCGATAACAGGAGCGCACGCCCCGAAAACAAAGTGTATCAAGAAATAGTGAACTCTAATTTAATAAGAATACCAATATTAATACTAGAACACTCTTGAGTCTTAATCAACAACTTATCATTCAAGCCTTCAATATCAATCTCCACACCGATTATATTTACCGCGTTGTCAGACGTATTGTAGACTGTTCACTGAGATGATGCAAGCAATCTCGACCCAGAACTTTCAGAATATATTTGCGTAAACTTATTAAAAACCATATGCATTTATTTGTAATATTTGTTTCTATGATACCACATTCTACCAAAAAATTATATTCATGTACACGACAGGAAATGCTCACTACCAATGGACGATACTTTGATAGAAACACTTACTTCGATAATGATTTGATAACGTCACTGACTTTAATTATTGATACTGTTCAACATAAAACTGAGATCGACAAGTATTCAAAAGAGACAAGACACACAGAACAATCAAACATACTAAAAGTTCTATGTACAACAAAAATAATAATACATGCAATAATGTACCTATATTGTACAAAAAATAATCTCTGAAGAATAAATTAAAGTCCACACTGTATGAGAATTGTATTGTTATCTCAGAAGAATTAAGAATCTCTAAGAAGAATTCTTTTAAAGAGGCTTGATCTTTTATTTAGTTTTTATAATTTTTATTTATTTTATTTAATAATTTCTTTTTTACTGATGCACTGAACTATTATATTATAATTGCCACTTCGGTATAATTGTTTCTACCTTCAGTTCTGTCTTTGCCCGAACAGATGATTCACTAGTGTAACACTAATTTGAATACAAAGTGACTCACTAAATGACACTTGATGGTCACGACTGGCAAACTTATTTAGACAGAATTCAATTTATTACTAATATTTCCAAGATTCTCCACAGATAAATATGTTAGTCAGCACAGTTTTCAGAAATAATACAGTACTGTAACAATGTTATATTACTACCGTAGTTGTTAGATATCTTTATAACTATAAATTTAAGTTATATTATGCTAGTATATAGGCCTATATCAAATATGGATTTGTTTCGTTACAAGCGCTTTTTATGTATATTCCAAAGTTGAGCTTAAGACTGAAAGAATTCAATACAAAGTAATGCATTGGTATTGTGCTCTCACTATGTGCAAAACGTTATACATTTACTGATCCTATAGAGTTTATACAAGTTATTGACTTCCACTAATATTGGTTGACGCAAGAAACTTAATTATGTTTAATCCTTGTAGCAGTGGTATGCAGTATCCAATAAAATAAATTAGGTTATGAGTAAAGTATCTGAAATGAATATTATATCGCTTTCTATAAATACCTGATCAATATTTTAGGTTTACCTCTTATATGCGTATATGTTTCTACGGTTATATCAAAAGAATTCTATAACGGTATCAGTGCAAAGCATGTTTTATTGCGTTGTATACCGTATACATATATTACTTATTTGAATCCTTTTCGTTGACGTTAGTACGTGAATTCACATTAAATTCAATTGCCTATATTTTCTTACTGTGATGCTTGCGAACAAAGTATATAATCCGAACATTCTAAATACACTAATCTTCGATAATTAATATGCAATATTTACTTGCTGTGTCTTGCTTGTTCACAAGTGTGGTCTAACTTCAAGCACGTTCCTTTTTCTTACCTTGACCGGCAGGTTAAATTACGTATTTACGATTAGTCGTTCCGTACTCGTCCTCAAACGCTTCTTACCACATAGTATAATCACTTAATTAAAACTTATCCTTCATTTACGACTTTGCTGCACCTTTCTTCTATTCTTTTCTTCCTGCCTGCCTTGCTAATCTTCCTTGTACACTGCTGCTTCTGGTCATGTGTTATCAATGTTGCCAGTAAAGTTTAGACAACTAAGGTGGAGTTCAGAAGGTTACTGAGCGGAGCGCTCAGTCACACCGATCGAAATGAGCGAAACGCAAAATTCGCGGAAACAACTGGATCACAAATGCTGATGGGTAGGCGTTTCCTGTTACATATGGCGTCCGAATAGGTTGATCCCTGCCCTGTTGCTAAGCATTCACAGATTAACTTTCACTTAGCTGCCACAGATACTTATGAGAACAAGATAATACACAAACAAATGAAACCTGACACTAACACTTTTATACATATATACATAATATTTCGAAATATGTACAGTCCGCAATCTATTCACGGTATTCATTTGGCAAGTCATTCACAAGTTCACTGGGACAATTCTCCTCTGCCTTCTTGTGCCATTTCCAGTATTCTTCCTTAGTGGGCTTCCACAATTTACACTGGTGTTCGGATCGGTGTCTTTCGATTTTCCATTGTTCGCATCAATCAGCTCCACAACCTTAAGACTTGGCTTGCGAACACTTAAGTATGGTCCTGAGTACAGATCAAATATCTTTTTTATCTGGTTTGCTGCCGCATCAGTGATGGGATGTGCCCTGAGGAATATAAGATTGCCTACATTAGCATGTCGATCCGATGTCAATTTTTCGTTGATACGTTGATTTTTCTTCACCATCTGAGACTTCTTGCGGTGTGCAATCATAAGTAGACGATTGTCTCACGAATTCCCATCTTCATCAGTTTTCTTGGAACAGTCGTTTCATCACAGGCGTTACATCCTTTACGTTTAGATGTGCTTGAACTGTAGCAACGTTCAGATTCTCCACAATAGTATAATTTAGTAGCATAACCATATTCCACAAGTGTTTATTTCAATCCACGTGTTGTCCAGCACAATACAACCTCCAAAGACTTCAATTGCCTATGCATCCTCTCCACGGGATTTGCTTGAGGATGGTATTGTGTGGTATGGTATACTTTAACTCCTTTACTAGTCATTGACCCCAAGAACTTACTAGATACAAAACATGGACCGTTGTCACATACAATGGCGTCTGGAATACCTAAATGCATAAAATACAAATCCAGGCATCTCAGAATTGCAGCAGTTGTAGCTCAGATGTCTGGTAAACACATTCATGCACGTGCACACATATGCCATGTTTGACTTACTGGTTGGAAGCTTCCCTACCACATCAACTGAGAGTAACTCTCGGGCTTTCGAGACGGTGACCGAGATTGTAACTTCCTTGTGAGAGGATGAAACCAGCTTTATGTCTCATACACAATACATAATTGCGGACGTATTGTCGTGCATCGGTATAGGCTACATGTCTTCCCAAACGAAATTTTCCAGAAGCATCGTGTGTGTCTGCGCATAGCCAAAATGAACCCTGTCATCATGGTAACATCTCAGTATTCTCTTTACTAAACTTTTGGGTACAACTATCCTCCATTTGTCTTGTCCAAATGAAAATTACGTTTTAACAGCACACCTTGTTGGATCTTATAATACAGCCATACTGATTTACCGCAACTTATTTTTGGTACTTTAGTTTCATCTGGTTCCAGAGCTTCAATATACTTCATTAACTGTGGATCTTCACGCTGGTATTGCTTCCAAACCTCACTGGTCATATTTGCTAAATCTCCTGGAAGGACATGAAAATTCAAAATTGTAACAATTCTAGTTGTTTGACATACAATAATACGAGACAAAGTATCCATTACTACATTGGTTACTCCAGGTATGTATTGGATTTTCAACTCTACATCTTGCATCTCGATACATCACCGATACAACCTGGTATTCCAATATGTTATATTCTTAAAATGTACTAAAGCTTGATGATCCGTTTGTATAATCACAGGACGTCCTATCAATAGATTACGCCATTTCCTAATAGCTTTTACAATACCTAACATTTCTATCTCGGTAATGGTACAGCGAGATTTGCAAGGCTTAAGTATATGTCCAGTGAAAACAATAACTCGTTTCCCATCTTCATAATATTGTGTCAAAATAGCAGCAGTCCCAATAGTCGAGCTGTCGACTATGATAATGAAATCTTTTGACATATCTGGATCCACCGAAAGTATATTTTTACAGATCTCGTTTTTTGTATCCTCAAAACATGTCGTATGTTCAGGCAACCAGGTCCATTTCTTCCCTTGTTTAGGCAGCTGGTATAAAGGTGCTGACTTACGAGCAAAATCTTGTATAAACTTAGAGCACCACTGAAAAAATCCTAAGGTCCTTTGCAATGTTTTGATAGTTGTTGCCCTTGGCAATGATTTTTCGAGTTTCATGTATTCTGGATTTTTCACTATTCCTACTGGTGTTACCACAAACCTAAGAAACTAGCCTCAGACACCATAAATGTGCATTTCTTTAAATTGGCTGTCATATTTGTTTCCTCCAACTTGCACAATACTTGATCTAACAACTCAATATGAGCCACTGGATCAGTCCCTGGAATTAAAATGTCATTTATATAGAGTAAGATATTTTCAAGAACAGCAACTTAACCTCTGCAAAACTGCCATTAAACAAGCTCCACCCTTTTTGTAACCAAAGGGTACTTCTGGCAATGCCAGTACATCTGGCCTACAAAAGAGAATGCTACAAGATCCCTACAATCTTTGGTTAACTCGATCTGGCAGTACGAATGCACCAGGTCGAGGGCCGTTGTACAGGTCATCCCATTACATCTTGCAAAGAGGTCATCGAGGCGTTCGATTTTCAGATTTGTCAAAGATACGAATTTATTAAGTTAGACCAAATCAAGACAGACTCTAACATCATCCGAGTTCTTCTTTCTATTTCCAGGGAATGGTGATGTCTTGGCACTGCAGACGCAATGATACCTTGACGCAACCATTTTTGGATCAGCTCTCTCGCCTTATCTCGGTAACACAATGTAATTGGGTAAGGTCGTTTCACAATAGGATCTTCAGTAGTAACTTGAATTGTATATTTAAACTTGTTGCATTTGCCTGGGAAATCACCGAAAACTTTCCTTCCTTCATCAGCAAATTGAACAATATTTCCTTGTGTTCTGGAGCAATAGGAGTTTTTCCACCACTTCTCTCACGTCTTCTGGAGTAGCGTACAGACTCTCTTCAGTCGCTTTTTCCCTGACTTCCATGACTTCCACTCTCTTTGGACAACAAGCCGAACATTAAATTTCCTGAACAAGCGGGTCATACAAAGATTCCACAAGAGCTTGATCCTTTATTTGTGCCAGCGTAATTCGTCTCAGGTTGCAATCATCACTTTGCCTTGACCTAGCTTCATTATATGAATCTTCTTGTTTCATCAATGCGCCGTTCCACTGATTTAAAACTTCTTTCAGATCTCCACAATCGCATCCACATACCTGTGAGCCGCATGCTTCCCCTGGATGGCATTCGCATTCACTCCATTCTTCTTCCATGACGTTTCCAGGAAAATGGTAATCCACACTCAACTCATTAATCATATTATTACATGTACTTTCTTCGTCCTTCGATTCAACCATAGGTACTACGACTTCTTGCTCCCCAGTTTGAATGGTTATCATGCCATTTCTGAAATTCATTCTTACTTGAAAGTTGCTCATGTAATCACGACCCAGTAGAAGACCTTGATTCAGCTCGTTGACCACAAAAGCTCGAACATCCGTCTGTATTCACTTAATTGTCACAGGAAGATATACTTCCCTTTTTACTATTTTCTTCCTGGTTCCACTATAATCAACAAGAACTACGTGGGGTACTGGTTTCTATTTCGGATTGAAATAATCTTTGTAACCTTTTTCCGTAACTCTAAACTACACAACGTCACCTATGCACCACTATCAAAAGTGCTTGCACAACTTTGTCCAACACATGTACTCGTATGATACCAGACCATTTTTGTATTTGTTTAATATCAGTCTTCACGTCATCGATATTCTCACAATCCGTGTTATACTCCCACTCTTGTCCAGCTACGTAGAAATGTAACTCGAAAAATATTTACCTCATTCTTACACTCATACTCACATACACATAAAGGACTATACACACCACTATACACTTCCTCAGGCATATCCTTACTTATACTTTTCTCATGAGTCTTCTGACAAAAGTCGTACCTACCTCGGACCCGCGAGGTGGATACTTCATTTAGTTTTTTTTTTTTTAATCTGGACTTCCCCAGCGATCCCCACGGTGTTGAATATCCTCCTGGAAGGATCTTGGGTTATCTCTTTCATATTCTTTGTGTATCATTTCCTTCCTGGCCGTCTTCTTCCTCTCCAAGAACGTGCACAACCACCTCGTCTGCCGCGTCAATAGTTCCCGCGTCCTCGTGCACCCTCTCTTCCACATCCGCTGATTCTTCCCTTGGGTTCAGAAGCTTTTTCTTGTTTCTTTCCTGATCCTTCGATATAGCCCCTACTCGTACCGTCCTCACCGTCCTCCCATCTTCTAGCACCATCTCTTCCTGTCTTCCGTTTTGCTTCCCAGGTGTAGTGAATTACTTCAAATCGTCGGACTGTTTGAATGATTTCCGCTAACTCCTGGCCTCGTAATGAAACCAACTGTCTCTGATACTGATACGCAGCAAAGTTATGATAGTGTTGCAAATCTGGACTAAATTGCTCTGTGAATCCAAGTCCCTAATCTAAAAAAAAAAAAAAAAAAAAAAAACCCTATATGTAACAAACCGTTCAATACTCCCGTCAACCTTAGGGATAATGGCAGGGGCGGATCCAAGGGGGGGGGGGCGATCGCCCCCCCCAGAAGAAGAATTTCTTTATTTTATATGTAAATAAAATATACGGTATAGTTAGTTTTTGATGCTCTTAAAAGTAGCTCTAAGTAGCAGTATTACAACCCACCGCCCCCCCAGAACTCCGTTCTGGATCCGCCCCTGGATAATGGTACAGTCTTATGGCGCGTTAACCTAGCATATGTCACGTCTTCTGAATGATGCCTTAAGAACATTTGCTTGAAGTCGGCATACGTGAGGAATTTATTCACATTAGAGTAAAACTACGACAGCACTGCGTTCCTTAATAAGACCGGTAATACCTTAAGCGCCTGCCTAGGTCGTACACCTATTAGAGCACTCTCGTTCAAACTGTATGATAAATGCTTGGGCTGACAAATCTCCTCTCTCTGGTGGATAGTGCGTGAACGATTTTATATCCGCTAATCGCAATTTCAATTCCTCTTCGTCTTCTTCCTTTTCCATTTTCTCCCTGTAATCCTGAGCTGCTTCCGAATAGGCACCGCGACGGTTCGTTAGTCTTCTGGCGTTTCCATTCTCGTTCCCATAAGAAGTAAGCTGTCTTTGTAATTCCTTCTTCTTTCCGTCTTCGTGGCCATCTATCTTCTTCTGAATACCCGCTCTCATCAGACAAACTGGTCTTGATCCTTCTCCTTCGTCTTCTCCATAACTTGGGTGCACCTCAGGTTCCTTGCTCCGAAAAGCCGCTGTTCACGTTACTGCTCTCATAGCAGGTACCACTGGAATCACTTGCGCCTTCCATCTAAGCTTAGAGATTGAGCTGGATTGTACGGCCGCTTCACTACTGTTTTCTCATCTACGCCTGAACTATGTCTTCGCCATTCCTCCTCAATCCTTTGTTAAAGTGACGCGATTGCTACCTTGCAAGTAACTTTTCTTGTACTTTCCATAGTTCAGTGGCGAAGTGTTTCTCCACATGACCACCTTCGATTGACTCACTTTTGCGAGACACTCTTGCAGTTGATTTTCTATTCTATTCTATTCATCTCCCTCGCAGGAGATTTTATAATTAAAAAGTCACAGCACTAAGGCCAAGTTGACTGCTTCACTAGAATTGTTTTAAATCTTTTTGTTGTTATTATAATGGTAAAAGATGGCCCGTTCCGAAATGGACGAATTGGCCTGTTTCAAATAATTCTGTTTCCGCACTAGTTTGTGAATTAAAGAGGAAGGCAGAAGCGTAGAACATACAAAAAATTATGTAAAACACTATAAAAATTGTAATACACTAAATTATGTCCAAAATTGAAATTGTTGTTAATAATTAAATTGAAGTAATTGAAGAGCATGACGCTCCATTGTGTAGAACATTCTACGCCATCTTGCCAACCAGATGATTTTTCATGCTTGAAAGAAAGAGAATGATCTTTTCTTAGGATAGATGCACCCGCAGAAGAAGAAGAAGAAGAAGAAGATAGAGCAGCAGAAGAAAGTGCCTTGCACTTTTTGTGCTCAAAAAGTTTTGTATAAACAGTAGTGATTCATATGTTAACATATTGGTATAGAATGTTTCTGATAAAACATTTCGCATAGAATTTTATGAAACGCTTGTGTCGAACTAATAAGTATGGATAGAATTTAACAACAGACTTTTTGGTAACCTACTGCAGTAAGTTGACAATATCCAATAACGTAACTTTAAGCTCATTTAATAATGGCTTTATAATTATAATGAAAAGTTAATGTTAATTGTTCTTGATCTCGAAGTGATTTGATAACTGTTGTTCTTAGTACTTAGCTTTCTTTAAAAAAAAAAAAAAAAAAAAAAAGGTAATAGTATACAACAGCTCCTCATCGTGTTCCGTACTCGAGGATAGTTCTTACTCTTGCACCACGTACAGAAATGGTGGTATGTCATGTACAAATGGTAATAGAACACATAAGAAGCCCAGATCATGTTGTACTCACACTGGAATATGCAGTATGAGTACACCGTGATCTGCGTTTCTTATGTGTGCTATTACAACTTCTACATGAAATACCATCACGTTTGTACGTAATGCAACAGTAAGAACTATCCACGAGCACAAGACATGCAATATGCGTTCAAGTCCCTCCCCCCACACACATACACATAGTGAAATATAAAGTACAAGGGCACTACAGAGGCACATATAAAGTGCACCGTACTCGAGGATAGTTAAAACTCTTGCACCACGTACAGAAATTGTAGTATGTCAGGTACAAGTTTCAGTCGATAAGTAAATGAAAGTCGCTTTGTTACCCCATTTTAAAGTCCCTAGATCCTCAATGAATAATCCGTAAAAAAATGAACTTCGTGAGTCCTCGGGAAATGATGAGGACCTGTTGTATACTATATCAAAAAAAAATAAATAAATAAATAAATAAATAAAATAAAAATAAATAAATAAAAATAAAATTTCCCTTATTTCTCTTAAGTTGGGTTAGGCTAGGGCTAAGTACTTGCGTATTTGTATTCGTATTCCTCTGCGCTTCTGGTAAGTACATATAGTCTGAACATCATTTTGCAACTTACAAAGGGGATAAAAGTGACTTTTATTTACTTATCGACTGATACGAAAATAAAAAAGAACGTACCTGTACTTTATATCTGCATGTGTAGTGCCCATGTACTTTATTTATGACTATGTGTGTGTGTATGGAAGGGAGAATTTAACGCATATCGCATATCTTGTACACATGGATACTTCTTACTATTGCACTACGTAGAAAATTTATGGTATTTCATGTAGAAGCGGTAATAGAACACAGAAGAAACGCAGATCAGGGGGTTCTCATGTATACTATTGCCCTCATTTTTCCTGTAAATTATTTTTTACGTACTTCTAGACCCCTTCAACTAAACATATCCCGTTTAGAGAACTAATGAATCACTCTGAGAGCTTTATCTAGAAAATTAACAGAGTTCGGATGTATGGCATAAAAACCACACTGTAAAAACATAAACCAACCTGTGCTAGGTGTGGCTGGAAAAGTACGAATGCTATCTACCGCGTCAGAGAAGGGCGAAGCTGGCGGTATCGTACGATATTGTGGGAGTGCATCCGAAGGGATTATGCGAATCAGCAACGGTAGACTACGCGTATGCGAGGGTAGTGAAAACAAGTAGGTTTTGGCACTGATACGAGTTTCGATAACACTTGTCATGCCTTGATACTAGTAGCGCTCCACTTATAGACATAAAATAGAGCTACTGCACACTGTGCAGAAATACACTGCAAGTGGAAAATAGTTTCTAATAGTCATCTTCCATATGCGCTCACTTATTTTATCCATTTCAAAGCACTTGTAATGATTATACACTAATAACCTTACACTTGTAAATCTAAAATAGTTTTAGTTTGTATTTAATTCTATTTCCTGATCAAATTTCCAAAATGTGGTGTGCCAAAAGTATAGCAGCAGAATGAATTGATTAAATGACGTAGACTAACTCGGGGATTTAACCCAAAACGTGAGTTCCAGTTTAGGTAAACATGATAGACATTTCTCGCAAAAAAAAATTCACTCCTACTATCTTAGGAAAGTTTTTTTTTTTTTTTTTTTTTTTTTTTTTTTATAGAGAAGAGACGCACTACTGGGTATAGTTCGCTTTACGAGTGCTTAACCATTTTAGTTATAAATACAGCATAAAACACTAACCAACTTGTTCTACGTGGTCACTATAAAGCGCGAATTGTATCTAAGCGAGTCTGGGGAGATGCGCAGAGGTGACTCCATAAATTGCAGGCACATCAGCGATGGTGGGTATACGCATGAATAAAAATAGCGCACAACCACTTCATATGATATAGATGCACGTGACGTGCATTTGGCACAGATTTGCGATCATTGTATACTGCCTTCACATAACACTTCATCTTCATTATAAATTCCTTATAGAGTATGACGTAGTAAAGTATTGTAACACCCGTAGAACTTATTGTTATATTTTTTAAAATTTCTTTTATGAATTTAACGTTCATGTTTACTGTACGGATCTACATATCTGGAAAATTTACAGAATAGATGTGTAAAAACCAGTCTGTTAATAATCGAAATATGTTGTGTTTTTTCCTTGGATATGCGTATCTACGTACAAATGTCTAATATTAAGCACAGATTCATCCATAAAGTTGCTAGCAACTACAGTATTCGAAGTGAAGTATAGTAAAGTATCGGACGTCAGTGTGCTAACTCATGACGCCCAACCGTACCATGTTCGAGAGTTGAGGGATCCACATATTTGTGAAATTTACGTTAGTAATATTATGTTATTCTGGAACACAAATGTGCAAACAACGAAACCATCAGAATAGGTCTGTAATACCTATAACATTATTAGTAACGTACAAATACATATTCGAACAGATAAGTTAATTTTTTAAATATCATACAGTGTTTTGCGCTATCCTCGTTCATTGTATACCCACCGTCGCTAAGATCCCTGCTCCTTATAGACGCGTCTCCTCGTTGCCGCTTGGGTCCCGATTCGCTGCACCGCTGTCCTGATTCGATTATTTACGCTTCATGGAGTTCAGTGGTTACTTAGCACAAATTGGGTCGTGTTTATGCTCAGTCCACCTAAAGTCAACGTGCACGTGGTAATGCAATAAGAAATGTTTCTTAAGGCAGTAGAAATGCATTTTGTGCTTACAGAAGATAATATTTCATGAACGTAAGTGTGCCTTCCTAAAACAGGATAGTACCGTGAACCAAACGTAACACAAAATGCCTTTTGTAGGTGATTTATAATTTTTGCCAGTTAATTCTCTTGTTTAGCGGCAGGACTTAACATAATAAATACCTATTTTTTTTTCTCATATAACAAAAAGTGAAAATATTTTTCTATGTACGCACGCAGCTGTAGTATCGGGTTCACAAAAAAAAAAAAAAAATATATATATATATATATATATATATATATATATATATATATATATATATATATATATATATATATATATATTATAACGAAATACTTTAGTTTGCATAATATTTACCTGTACCGTGGGCAAAAAGTGTTCATAAATATGTAATATACTTAGTAGAATGTTCATTTTAAATTAACAAAAAAGAAGAATGTTTTTAATATCTGTAAGAGAGATTATTATGGGATAGTTGTGACTACGTACATGTTATGTGTTGACCTAGTCAAGTGAATTTATGTATTTTAGGTCTTAAAAAGAATATTAAGACATATCAAGCAATAAAGGTGAGATTAATAATCTTTAAATATCTGAGTTGATTTTTTCATTGAGAAAAGTAATTATCGCTTCGTAATTTATATGTTACAAAACGAACCAGGTTGACGACGCTTTTCTATAGAGTCGTTATAAAAATTTGGTTTACCAAACCCGGGACTTTTGAAAATTCAGTTCCCGAAGAAGGAAAGTAGGGCTGAATTTACTTGGATATTACCATTTATGAATACGAACTTAACCGTATTACGAAGCGGTAAGGTCATCAAAAGAAAAATGGATAGTGAAATAGTGCAACAGGAATCTAATACCAGTAATCCAGATGAAATTAGTGCAACACCAAGTTTGTCATCTGAGGATCGACTTTTGTTAGCTGTGCAGCGACAAATTATGCAAATGACGACTGAGATAAAACAAACCATGGAACAGAAGCTCAATGAATCTAACGCAAACATGGAACAAAAGTTCTATGAAGCTAACCAGACCATGGAACAGAAGTTCTATGAAGCTAACCAGACCATGGAACAGAAGTTCTATGAAGCTAACCAGACCATGGAACAGAAGATAGAATTGAAATTCAACGAAGCTAGCAAGGAGTATGAAGAATTAAGTAAACGAATAGAACGGATAGAACTGAAATCAGACGATACGAAACAAACAATCGTCCAGGTGATGAATGACATATCCTCGCAGTTTGAAGAGAAGTTAAAAAGGTTAGCCGATGAATGTCAAGAAAAGCACGATCATCAAAATCATGAAATCTGTGCTGTAAAAAAGGATTTAACGTCAATAGAATCTTCCGTTAAGCATCAAAAGATCCAGTTGGCTACTATGCAGGAAGAAATTAAAATGTTACAGGCATGAGATAACATTTATTGCAATAATCTGGGCAGTGATCGCTTCGAGTTTCCCCGATCACCGGATATAAATACGCCTTCGCCGGAATCTGAGGAGGATATTATATTAGAGGAAAATTGCCCGAAGATCACTGATGAACGAAATATAAATGGTATCATGACACAGCACGCTACGGACCGGAACAATCACACCACAAGAACAAGGAGTGAGAAAAGAAAGGTTAAGTTAAGTGTCAAGATGAGCGAAATCAAAGCCATGAGTAAATTTAGTGGTAAGTGCAATGAAAATGCTAGTTCTTTCTTGGAGAAGTTCCAAGACGAATGTAATATAATGTCTATCGACCGATCACAATACATGAAATTAATACCCCATGTATTACTCCCACCTTGTTCCTTATGGTTTAAGGCAATACGTGATCATATTAGTACATATGAGGAATTTAAAGCGGCATTGATCGCGAATTACGAAAATGACTTTTTGCTGGCAAACAGAGATGCCACTCTTAGAAATCAACATTTCAATCCTCGATTGCACAAATCTATTGTAGAGTTTGTTGTAAATGTCTATAATGAATTAAAGGTTGTTAATCCCTTGCAATCGGAATCAAGAATAATTGCATCGATTCGCAATTTGCTTCCATTTAAATTACAGCAGATCTTATTTTCCACACAGTGTATGAGTTTCAGTCATTTATTAATGCTTGTACAATGCTACGAAACTCAATATCATGCTATGAATCTAACACAACCAGGAATGGGTAAAAATAAGAATAATTCAGATCATTTGGTCCCTGTTCGGAATTTTAATATCCGAAGTGTGAATAATAATGAACCGAACCTAAGACGAATATACTCTAGCAATCAAAATGAACAAAATAGACAAGGTTATGTAGGGAATCCGCATAACCTAATTAATCGTAATAATTCCTATGTTAGACCATATAGTCAAAATAGGTTTAAAAATAGACGAAATATATGGAGAAATTCCACCAACGCAGCGAACTACGTGGATAGAAGTAATGGAAGGATAAGAGATGGCACTTCACATCAAGATCCAGGTATTGAAGTAACTTCTGTACAAAATAACAATACAGGACATAATCATGATTGTGCTGTACAGTGTACCCTATTGGAAGCCTACTCCGTATACAAAGGAAAAATGGATGCATCTAGTTAAAGAGTTAGTATCACCCAACATTCTTGATCAAATAAATAAGAATGAAAAATAACAATAATAATGAAAAATGTGTTTATTTAATAACAAAAGGGTGTCTTTTGTTTCTGTAAAATAAATTTATTTACTTCCATTTGATTATTCAAACGTAGGTTATGTTTAATTTTTATTCTTTCTTATTAATATGAAGAATCATAATTCAATTTATAATTAGTTAAAGACAAAAATTATTTTATATTAGATTGATTTGTGTTTAATTATCAAAGATTATGTTAAGAATAAGATCCATTCTATAAAATCAATTATTCAATGACTACCTTGAGTGAAATTCTTTTTTTATTTTGGACATCTTAGTGCTACCATGTATACATTGCAATTGCAACATCTAACTTATTTGTTATACAATGCGCCCGAAAAGAACAAATATTATTTGTCATATCATCGTTTGTAATCATGATCGAAACTAGTAATCTTGATAGTTTGTATTTCACCCTCGTTAATTATATTTATAAGCGACGATGTTTTTAATGATAAAGAATAAATAATAATGTAATAAAAGAGAAATATTAATGAAATCAAAGATTTATTGTAAATGTATTTATGTGAATGATAATAACTAATATTTTATATATATATGAGGGTTAACCAAAATGTAATGAAGATATGTACGAGGTGTGATCGAAATATAAAGAACATACGTAATGTACGAACATTAATCTAATCAGACCAGTGGTTCTTGAATATAAAAGCCAAGCCCACTCATGACTTTTATATTCAGTCCCTTTATCGGGCGACATTTTCTATAACGAAATACTTTAGTTTGCATAATATTTACCTGTACCGTGGGCAAAAAGTGTTCATAAATATGTAATATACTTAGTAGAATGTTCATTTTAAATTAACAAAAAAGAAGAATGTTTTTAATATCTGTAAGAGAGATTATTATGGGATAGTTGTGACTACGTACATGTTATGTGTTGACCTAGTCAAGTGAATTTATGTATTTTACGGTCTTAAAAAGAATATTAAGACATATCAAGCAATAAAGGTGAGATTAATAATCTTTAAATATCTGAGTTGATTTTTTCATTGAGAAAAGTAATTATCGCTTCGTAATTTATATGTTACAAAACGAACCAGGTTGACGACGCTTTTCTATAGAGTCGTTATAATATATATATATATAAAATTAATATTGGTGAGCAAATTACAAAATAGTCATAAAATCTGACGTAAGTTGCGGAAACTTGGTTCATTTTTTTTTTTTTTTTTTTTTTTCATTTAATACAAATATAATATGTCTCCTAAAACTGATCTAACTTAGACGCGCTTCGTGTTACATATGAGTGGAGTCCGTCGGTCACCCTCTTTTGACGTTTGTAATTCTAAATTTACTGACGGACTTCAACTGTAACTTGTATCTTTTTTAACTTGACATAACAAGTAAACTGGGTTAGATTACTTGTGTTCATTACTCTAATGTATTTGCTATCCTAATGGATTCGTCTGCAGTTCAATGTTAAGAGAGACTTAATGTTTCTTATTTATGCGTAACTGCTTGTATACACAAGCACGGATTGTGTATACAAGCTGAACACGGATTGTGTATAAATTGGTCAGGAACAATTTGTATCACAGATTGGGACATTGTATTTTAACCCATAGGATTTATCCCTTATATAGTGAAAATAATAGTTTAGTTCTTATTAAAGAAGAGTATTGTAAGGGCAATTTGTAATAATTCACAAAAGTATAGTCAGGATTGAGGAGCAATAAAATTGAAATCCTTTAGAAGTATAAAATTATAAATAACGGGTCGAGCAAAGTCAAATTGGTATTAGTTCTGTAGGAAACAACATGGGAAAAGTTCAATATTTTAAAATATGTATCACTGCAGTCCATCCGTCGCCTATTATGTCTGTCAGTAGAAAGAAGGGTGAAAATGTTGCCAACTGAGTATAAAGGAAGTAACTCTTCTAGAGTTAATGACAAATAAGGTAAAAGTAAAATTCAAAAATAAAGATTTAAATTGTTTGCATTACTTGAAAGGGCAAAAGACAAGGTCCTCGTAACATTAAGTTAATTCATGATGTTCAGTTCCTCAAATATTGTTAATAGTTAGATGTGCGTCAGTAGTGCTTGGTGCTTTTGCCGACTGTAATAAGTGGTCATTCTTACACCTTTATAGGCGAATCCCTGGTTGACTCGACGGAATAGGCCAGAGAGTCGAAGGGAAGAAACCCTTTAATGGTCTCGTCATTAAATATAGCCGGGAAGGAAGTGATTACAATAGTTGTTTGGTAAGAGACAACTAAGAAGAAGGGAACAAAGAACCTTCGGTAAATTAAGAGATAGATATACCTAGAGAAGGAACAGGGAACGAAGATATGTTTCCGAGAGTACTGAGTTAGGAGGAAGACTCACGGAAAAACCGAATTTGTGGAGACGAAGGTATAGTGTCATTTGGTAGTATCAGTTGGAGTCTGCAAGAAGACTCGAGGTTAAAATGGCGCCAGATTCCTTTGAAAATGGAAAGCCATTGCCACGTTGAGTAAAGGAGGCGGCCATCTATAGCTACCTCGGGGCATGGTATCCCGGGAAAGATATTTATTAATGAAAAGGTGACTAAACAATTCGGAAAATTGCTACAGAGTGTAGGCAAGCTTTTTCGTTGCTAAGCAATTAGCGTACACGCCTTTGGCGTGAGAGACTCGGCTTCGATTTCCGGCGGAGCTCATGAGGTTCGAATCCCACGTTAACTTATAGGTCCACGTCTTATATAGCCTCGCTGCTGAAAGGGGTGCTATACTCAAAATCAAATCAAATCACATAGTGTAAGTACAGCTGACCTGTGTCTCAATTGCTGGGTACAGCCTCGTCAAGAGAAAGGTTAGAAATACATAGAGACCACTTCTTCCGTCATTAAAAGAATTTGAGATGTTAGTGCGTTTGGTTACGAGCAGAAAGAAATTCATCATTTTGAATGCATAAATATTTTAGTAAATACAGGTGTAGATATCTCTACTGGATGTCTCATTGTTGTCATATAATAAATATATAAAATGTACAACAAAGAAAATCTTCAATTTAGTAGAATGAGCAAGACAGTAGTGTCGGCTTGAAGCGTGATTAATCTTATTTTAAACGTAGGTGAGCCGAGATAGGTTCAAAAGTTGCCAGTAGTTGAAGATAAATTCCAAAACTCAAAGCTTGTTATACATACATTTCCTTTCTCCATACAAATGCTTCCTGAAGTTTCCTTAGCCTTTCTTTTTCTTCATACTTTTTAGTCCTACTTAAAAAATCGGAAACAAGTACAGGGGAATTCACAGATATCTTCTGACACTCCGATTCTTCCGTCCATACATAGTCACGTTGTAGACAACAGAGGCTTATATGTCTTTGGAGAAGAAAAAGAAACTATTGCCAAATTTCCAGAAAACAGTGCCCGTCAGGTCAGAGAAAATTTATTAACTCATTTGAGGTAAAAATAAATAAATAAAATAAAACCTTAAAAGAAAGAGTTGTTTAGAAAGTTGTGTCACTGAATCAAATAGTTATCAGTGTCCTTGTTCTAATTTAATTTATAAATGCATTAAAAGAATGTAATTCAGCAACCCTTAGAATAGCCCTGTATTTTAAAGGGATGTGAACTGCCTTTTTGTTTCGTGTAATCGCCATTTTTGTTCTTTGAGTTCCTAGCTCCAATTTTGTGTAGTCGCTATTTTTGTTTTCCAGGGAAAAAATGTTAAAAGGGGGATTCAGCTACAGAACTATAATAATGCTACAAAAATTTATTATAAACTTACGGAAGATATTCAGCATGTTCCGTTGTAAGTCTTACTGCCCTCCACTAAACGTTTGAATTGGTGCGCCACATGGTGCTTAAAACTGAAATTGGTTGTCCATGTAAAATAAGCATTCTTAATAAAACAAATAAAAACATATTTGACAAACAAATAAATCCAAGGATAAGTGAAATTCGCTAAAATGATGCAATTCAAGTAATATCGATAGATACTTGTAAATAAGAGATGTGTTCAGTTTAATTGTAGAAATGTCTGATTTGCAGATACTTATTGTCTTACTCTCGTACAATGTTTGTAATGTTCCCCATGGTTTGAAAATATTTGTTTCCTGGTGTATTAAATTCCTGAATTTTGGCAGAAGGTGCTGCTTCCATTCATAGAACGTATAGCTTTTGAAGAGAAGTAGAAAATGTTTTATTTAATGAAGATATTTATCTTTGTTCATTGTAGTTTAATGTCCCTTTTTATTATCGAGGCTGTATAAAACGTGCATCTGCAGTTTAAGATACAATTCAAATAACCTTTATTCGTTCATTAGCCTTTCACCAGAAATCGAACCGCCTTCAACAAAGAGTACTCGCTAGCCATTAAACCAGCGGGAAGAGTATTTATCTTAGTCACTAGAAACTAAGGCGTATAAGATCCTAATCTTCCTTGAGCTATATGTTTCGAGGATAAGTGCAGCACCGTCTGTCGAGAACTGAGCACTTCAATACAATAAAGAGCGCATTAAAGACATGGGGTAAACATAGTATGTGAACACCTTTAATTGTGTAAATTGCTGTGTTCTTGCCCTCAAATTCAATAAATAAATAAGTAAATTATATGCTGTACTGTGGTGCTTCTCTCATCGAGTACTACAAGAATGTTTTTAAAAGAAATATATCTCTAATTTGGTTCCCCTAACCCAATATAATAACATCATTTCGACACCATATGACAATTATTGGTAGGCATATCAAGAAATTGGTATAGAGAATAAGATAATTCTACGTATTTCTTGTACTTAGGAGCTGACACCGAGTTTCTACAAGGCAGAAAGAAATAATATAGGGATAATATATTATATAGGGATTTCTATAGAAATAATATGAAACAAATGATTTAGTGATAACAAAATAAGTTTTGTGTACCTATTTCAGCCGTTGTATTGATAGATATAGAAACAAATACATCAGTTCCAAATTATCGCAGAGCTCAGAGGCGCCACGTGAGAGAAGTCACACTGGTTAAAAAAAAAAAAAAAAAAAAAGTTTTATCGCTTGATATTAAGGTATTACCCATCTGACGAGTTCGAGCGCTTGTTTTGTAAGGTCACTGCGGTGTATATTTACTTATGCTGTTATTCGTGGAAGAAGTTGACGGGAGGAGAGGTGTGAGTACTTTTCTGCTTCTGGTGGCCAGAACATACGAACACCAAAAGTCACTGCATGATTTTTATGTTATAATATTGTTGTAATTCGAAGTGAAAAATGGAAACGAAAAAACAGATCACCACACAACGTAATGCATTCTGATATTAGAAGGACTACATAAAGTATTAAAGAAAGAAAAAAATATACTTATATTGCATTTAATAAAACAACAGAAACAGCTGCCTGTGCGGTAGGCAGAAGTGTGAGAACTGTTATTGAAATTGATATATTTTATTCAACCATACTAATGGAAGTAGTATATGCGTAAATCCAGACTGTAGACTAGTGGCGTAAGGAAGGGACTACACGCATAGGCCTATCCCTCTTAGTACAGTGATATCAAAAATTGATTCTACTAATATGCAGTATGTTCCATTTCTCAACTCCGATCATACGACTTTTCTTATAATATATATATAACAAATATTGTAGTCATGTTGGAAAATAAACTTTGAGTTCTCGTCAGCATGAGCATCATCGGAAAGAATATCGTCTCCGGGAACGAGTAAGAGCATTAAAACTAGGGATGGCCACAAAGTTCCGCTTCCGGCTCGGAGATCCGGTTTTCAGAACCGGATCTTAGGAACCGGTTCCAGACTTGGATCCGAAAAACCGGTTCCAGAACCGGATCTTAGGAACTGGTTCCAGACCTGAATCCGAAAGCCCCCAGAGACCCGTAAAGGAGGCACAAATTTCACCTTCAAAAGACTGCAAAGAGGACCATGCGCTTGTGCCCCCAGAAAAAAAAATTGGGCCACCAGTGTTTTTGTGTGTGTGTGTGTGTTTTTATTTTGGTCCACCAGTGGGTGTTTAGCCAAATGAGTTGGCCAGTTTGCCTGTTTAACCATTAAGTTTGCCAGTTACCCAGTTTATTTAGCCAAATGAGACAAGCGGCCGCCGCCTGGGCGCCTGCCTGTCGCTTCCACCATTTCATCTAGCACACTGTTCACAGTCTTCCAGCAGCTCGGGTTTACCGTAGGAATCGTCACAAAGTTTCGGTTCCAGACCTGGATCCGAAGAACCGGTTCTAGACCTGGATCTGAAGAACCGGTTCCAGGCCTAGATCCGAAAAACCGGTTCTGGAACCGGATTCGTTCAGACCCGAAAACCGGTTCTGGCCATCCCTAATTAAAACAGAGACAGATTTCTCTTTCTTTCTCTCTCTCTCTCTTTTTTTTAAAATTTATTTATTGACCTGCTTAGCCGAATTGTAATGCACGCGACTTCGTAGTGTGTGGTCCCTGGTTTTACTCCCAGTTGCACCAAACGGGAGTTGACGGTGTTGACTCATCATCATAAAGGACCACGTAGAACCATCAGTCGTAGAGCGCTCCTCTCTGGAGCGTGGGGTCACAGGTTGGATCCTAGCTCGCACCAAGTGTATTTTGTGGTGGACAACCTCAATAGCGTGAACTTTCTCGTGTTCCCCTGTTCCCTTCCAGTTTCTTCATTTCCTATTTTGTTCATGATCCTAATCTCCTTGAGCCCTAAAGGCATAATCATGGGTCGTGAAACAGAAAGATTTCATTTCATTTTTTCTTTATCGTGAGACGATTGGAAATCTACGTGAATTAACAAGTAGCAAACTCAGTTCCAGAAAGTCAGAAATAATGACACTTGAGAGCTTGTGCACTGACAGATTGCGTTGAACGTGCTGCAATCTGGGTAGCCCGATTGTAGCGACAGTGAGCTGAGAATTTTTCTATCTGTTAGCTAATTTCATTAGTATTTCAAACTCGTAGGACCATAAACAAAGCTGAAAAGAATGAGACTTGCTGGTTATCTGTCTCTCTTGCAATTCGGTTTACTTTCCTATACTGAAATAAAATATTTAATGTTATGACGCGAGAGCACACGGAAATCTGTCCGGCCATGCGACGAGCATTTCAGCCGATGACGCATGGTCTGTGTATCGGCTTATATATCTGCACTATTGCAGTTTCTAGCCCCATGTTGTTTTTTCTTTCTCCGCCACTACTGTACACATAATAAATTAATGTTTTTAATGATATTTTATATTTTTTAAGTTCTATTTCTATATGTGAAAATTAAGTTTGCAGCCATCTACATGCTTTAGTATTTCATCCCATGTAAAATAGTTTTACATATTCAACGCACAACGACTTGTATGTTGTACACGACTGTTTCCATTAAATTTGATTCAGTTTAGCAAATCCTTTTGATTTGCTTGAAAAACTGCATATGAAAGAAATCTCAAGTAAAACCACTACATCTCGCAATCTTGCAATTGACTGACGTCACCTGTAAATAAGGAAACTTGTCCGCAACTATGCCGCACGCACAGATAAATGAAACGAGATATAATAAAGGTTAATGTACTAGTTATTGTATACAACAAATTAGTACATTAAGAGAATTTTCTTTGTTTAGTTTCAAGCGAAAGAAGTGTAAATTTTTACCGGTGAGATTTCTCTCTCATGAGCCATTCCTGTAGAGTTTGAATGGTTGAACATCAAGCTGAAGAGGGGGGAAATGTGGGTAGTAGCATTATATGTCGAAATATGCAATACGACTTATTTACTCATTTACACTTGATTTTTATCTTTTCTATCGTGCAAATCACGTAATAGTAACATCATAATACTAATATGTTATGTTATTTTCTTAACAGGGTAGTTAAGTCACGCCTAATTTATAATGGAACAAATTCGAAATTTGTTCCTTTTCAGAAGGAATGTACAGGTTGCTGGTAGAGACCTTGAGAATGAGAACTTTACACATTCATATGCACGACTAGTGAGTATCAATCTTTTCTTATTGTTTATGATAGGTTATTACTACTTATAAAATTATGGAATTCTGTCTTTCTCGTTGTTTCCTTTCTTAGATAAAAGTTAGTTTTGCTGGTTTCTACACGACTTGAACTTGATTTTTCTGACAATAATATTATTGAATTTGCATTTATGTGTTTATCTGACATTAAGAAGTAATAATTACAATATATTGTTAACATTTATCTCAATTCTTCCTGAGGATAGATATTTGTAAATAAGCATCTATAATACTTAAATGTAAACTGATTCCCCTTTATCAGACAGCGACGATCCTATGATACGATCCTGTTTCTTATTCACATATATTGTTCGTTTGATAATCCTTATAAGTGTATATTGTTGTTATATTTGAGAAAACAAAAACAATAAACATTTATATGTTTCTGTCTTCCCCAACTTTTTATTTATTTATTTATTTATTTATTATGCTTGCTTATCTTCTGTTAAACTTAGAAAAAACTAATAAATTTGAACGAAAATTAACGTAAAAAAATCTACAAAATAGACTGTTGTTTGACGTGTCTGACTAGCTGCTTGATAATCACAAATTATTATTTTTAGGTTCACTTCAATAAGTAACAACTTTCCATATATTAAGAACTACCATTTATCCTAATATAAGTTGAGTTTAACGTTTCTTTTCAACACCGAAGCTAATCAAGATTATATCTGTAGCTTAAAGTAAGATTTGAACTACTCTCATGTGCGTGCGAAGAAAGCACATGAATAGTTACATGCAAAGCATGATTAAATTTGATCAAGTTTCATGTAGAAAGTGTCCTTTACCTTTCCCCTTGTTAAATATATTTTATAATATTGATAACTGATGTGCGAGGACTCCATTGATAAAAATCTAAGACATTCTGAAAACTAACGAATATCGTAGAATTACTGCCCATGCCGCCATCTTTAATTGTAGGAAGTAGATGGTGCGAAGAATACTCGTTTTTGGGCGTCCACATAGTTTCAGAGTATTTGAAACACTGGAAATGAGTGAGTTGGAGTGAAGGAATATATTAAAAACAATAGTCATTTCAGACCTTGTGTGTATGTGTTTGGGGGGGAGACTCTATGCCGACGTAAGAATTTCACGGTTTTATTAGTGTACTAGTGTAGAATTGATTAAAAAATACGTATTATTGAAACTCAGGGGAACAATTGCTCCCTCCCCTCCCCAAATGACGCTACTACTTAAATATTAAGAAGACTAGAGCTAAGAAGCAATACGAGAATTAAAACATCATGGCTACATTGCTCAGATGCTTCTTATTCATATTCATTAATATTTCTACTCCGATATAAAGCATCACCTTCCTATTTTTTTGTCAACTTGTATGATCCTTGTCTACAAATAAACTTTATTAGGTGAATTTCAGAAAATAAGAAAGGAAAACAGATACTTTCTTTAGAACTCCAATGGAAATTGTTAACTCCAAATACCCTTCTAGTAATTCAGAGAATGTCGCGATAGTTTAATTAATCTACAAAACCATAACCTTTTCTCATTTGAGTGCCTGCAACGATTACATGGCAAATGCTGCTGCGAACAATAAGATGTTAGACAGAGAAACATTGATACATATAGAGTTTCTTGAATTATCATTGCGTTACCCAAATGTAACACCAGTGTCTTCTTTGGTTAGAATGAATGAGAAATGGAAATTCTGCTCACGTTTGCTGTCCGAGATGTGGTAAAAGGCCGTCCATAATTTGCGCGATGAGTGCGATTCAAAAGTCCTCGAACTCTGAATTGAAGTTAATTAGATATATTCTAGGAAAGTAGTGATACACAACATTTTACACCTAGCTTTTTCATTAAATTCATTTTACTTTCAGTTTGATTACAAAAGCTTTAAATTACTTTTATAAATGATGTTCCTTCGTTAAACTTAATACACAAAATAATCCTGAAGACATATGCTGGTGTTTTTTTTTTTTTTTTTTTTTTTTTTTTTTTTTTTTTTTTTTTTTTTTTTAATGTGCTAGCTTGAATGCCACTCACGATTCTGATTATGTAGGACCGCAAATCTTGAAGCATTGTGGGGTTGCTGTGCTATATCGTATTTAGTCGTTTTTGGAAGAAATCATGAGCGTCTCTATGCTCATATTCGACGTATGAGTCTTCGCACCTCGGTCTGTTGGAACCAAGAATGGCATTCAACTTTTCCAAGTAGTGATATGAATGAGAATATCAGCGTACTTATCTGAATTTACAGTTGTGCCAAGAAAAATTATCCCTGCAATTTTCTGCCCAGAAATTGCACGTGATCTTTCGCTTCTAGGTCTAGCTGTAGCACGTCTTGTGTACACGTCACACTATGCCATGCATTGTTGTTTTTCCTGGCATCGAAATACCAGAGGAACCAGTGCTGAAAGAGAGGCAATGTTCATACGATATTGTGGAAAGTGCTTTTCTACAAAAGCAACTCTGTTCTTCTGTGAGACTCATGTCCGATGGGCTTTCCTTTGTCCTTAACTTCTTGCAAACTCTAGCGCATCCTCTCACTTAGCACTAGTCTCTGCTGGTGGCTAAACGTTTTCCAAAGCCTCTTACAAATATCGCATACAAGAATACTCGTAAATAATTTCTCGTTTTCCAATTATTACATTTCAAACTCAGAGTTCTGCGGCTTTTGAATCGCACTACCACACAATATACAGTACATATATAAAGCGATTCAAAAGTTGCCAAACTCTATATACGTATCTTCTTCTTCTTCTTCTTCTTCGGTGTGTGTGTGTGTGTTAAATATGGTTTAGTACAATGAATTTTATGCAAACACTTCAAGAAAGAACTGCAGTCGAAAAGATGCAAGTAACTCCGTGCGAAGCAAAGCAGCATATTTATTTCTTATGTGCACGAAAATAATTCAACTGGTTTATTATCCATACCATTTTGCCATCTTGATATCGTATTATACAGTAGCTCACTAACACCCGTACATCTTTAGTTTTACAAGAAATATTTAACTTCTACAACTTACTGAATAATAATAATAATAGCAAATGGCTATATACTAGACCGAGATTCGGAAAAGACCAGAACACTTTTATATATAAATATATAATGAAGTATTTAAAGCTGCTCTCTTCGTAAGCTGAAAACTGACCAGTAGATGTTGTCATGGATACTGAAAACGTCATTGCTCAGTGTGCCCAATATATTCATCATGTGTGAAAAGAAAGGAACGTAGTGCTACAATTTCACGTGCATAGTGTGATGAATAAACTGTGGTCACTTTACCAACATGGCAGTAGCTGTGTCTTGAAGATCATTGTCTAAATAGTGTAAATCGTCTTTGTAATACCAGAGGATTAAAAATGGTCCCTTACTTTGTGTCTGAAGATACTTACATGATTGCATTCTAATAGTTCAATATTATACATCATTAGATGCTTCGGTATAGGCGAAGTTACTACGAAATTGCGTAACATTCTCTATGACAAGAAGGAGACACGAAACGCCGTTCGTTTCATGGAAATAGACTGACACTCCTTCGCATACGCTATACTCATCGTATTTCTTCTATTTGCTTACATTGATGTTCTTTCCGTAACATGGGTGTTCTAATTTTGAATGTGGTTTTCAATAGTTCCGAATACTGGAGCTAAGATTAAATTTTATAAATTTTAGTCATTTGTTTAAACTCGTGGATCACTCCAAAATGGCCGATCACCCGAAGTGGCCTTAGTTATGTATTTACAAACATCCTACAGTTATCTTTCTAACAGAGGTTAATTAGCAAGCAACAGAGTATGACGAAAAGTTGCGTCGGTGTTTTTGACAGTTCACATCATGAAACAGATCGTCCTTTGTTAAAAGAAAACCTGCTGGTATTTCCAAGAAGTCAAATGTTTTGGATACATGAAGAAGAAAAGCCCACCAACTGCCAGTAAATCCAACTAAACTGGACCACAGAAATAACTTTAAATTGTATAATGATGGGAAGGGTTTATGGTGCCAATCTGTTGAAACATTTGCCGACGCGACAATAGACATTAAGAATAATCAGCACTGCCATCTATTGTATTTTGGATAAGTCAATCTTAGTAAACAATCTCTTCGTCTTTCTCCTTTGAGTTTATTGACCTTTGGAAATCTTCATAATAGTAAAAGGAATTCTGAAAGCTTCCTAAGGAATGAAAAGAATACGTAAAAAGTCGTTAAATGTTTCGTTTTACACACAGATATTCAGCATATTGAGTTAAATTAAACTCGTATATTTCTCAGGTTTGCAACAATCCGTAGTAACGTTAAATTAAACTCGTATATTTCTCAGGTTTGCAACAATCCGTAGTAACGTTGTGCGAAAGGAAAAAAGAATAAAAATTAAATTTAAATCGCTGCTTAATTAAAGTGTCTGTCCAAGTGTATTTTAGTCTCCCCTGCTGGTCTAGTGGCTAGCGCGCACGCCTTTGGTGCTCGCGGTCCTGGGTTCGATCCAAATACAGATGTACTGCTGTTGAATTACTAGGGTTAATGGGCAAAACTGGCCGGAAATAGGGTTCTTATAAACAACGGCATTCTGGTTTTCTTCAAAACCGTTTTTGGTTTTATTCCAAAACCGGTTTGGCTCTTCACTGAAAGAGTCTTCAATTTTCTCCAATAGTTTTGAGTTTTTACTGAAACCAGTGTGATTTTCGCCTAAGCCAGTATCCTTCCCTTTTCTTGTAGCACTCATTCTCAAACAAGTTAACGAAGAAGCAAAAAGTTTCTGATAGAAAAAAAACCTAATCGAGTTGTAAACCGAAACCAGTTTTTGATACAAAAGTAAATCGGTTCTGAAAACTTTTTTTTTTTTAATTTTTTAAAAATTTATTTCATTTGTCAAAACGAAAAGCCTGCTTTTGTGGCCATTACTATTGATTGCACGGAAGCACAAAATTTAAAAATTATTGTATTTACTAGTTTCGTTTAATCGACATATCTGGTGACACGTTGTTTAAATAAGAAGCAGGGAGATTATAATATAATAAAGATTATAGTATAATAAAGATAATAATGAAAGTAATTTATCTTCAAACTGATATATACACTTATCAAAGTGCAATTTGATACAATGTTGCTTATCAATAGACACTGAGTATCTGTTCTCTCCGAAGTAAACACGTTCAAACTGCCAATCTTTTTAAGAATGAACTTTGAACTGCAATGTGATAAAGGTTGTACGATAATCGTTGTGTGTAAAATGTATAGGTCAGTGTCTTATTTGAAGTCAATTGTGAAGTGACAGGCTACGCTATGTCTGAAGAGGCAAGTACAACACAAATTCAGTCGTTCGTTTTAGACACGGTAATTCTGTTTTAATGTTTCTCACTAGTTGGTTTTATTAAGACTCTTCATCTTTTTAAAGTTATTAGGTTAATTTAGTTTATTGCTATTTCTTCGTAAATGAAGAAATCAAGAATTCTCCGTCTCTTTTCAGGAGACTTAAATATAGTTTTCGAAAAATAATTGGATTCAGTGTTAGATTGAAAAATAATGAAGAAAATTTTAATATCGTACTTTTTTTTTTAAAATGTTAACTGCTTGTTTTATTTGCTGTTCATTTTTGCGTAAACTGAGGGTTAAGCATTGGACAACAATCATCCTTTATTTTTTGTTTGTTTGTTTGTTTTTGATTTAATTGGCGACTGGTTAGTAAAGTAGGTGTTAATTTTGAATGTAATTCAAATATACGAAGGTCATCCAGAAAATAAAGACCCCCATACAAAATGGTTATACAAAATAAAAAAAAAACACAGTATTTATTTAAAAAAAAAATGATTCGGTTACATACCTGAAGCTTCCTTCACTTCTCTACATAATCACCTCCTACATTCAAACATTTGTTGTAGCTGGTTACGACAGGGGCGGATCCAAGACCGACTTCTAGGGGTGGGGTGGGGGGGGGGCGGTGGGTTGTCATACTGCTACTTTTAAGGGCTCCAAACTTTGGGATGGGTTTTATTTATATATATAAAATAAGAAAGTTTCCTCTTCTGGGAGGCAATCGCCCCCCCCTGGATCCGCCCCTGAGTCACGAGCTTCAGAATTGATATATTATACTCTTCTACTGCCAGTTCATTAAGCCAGATGGTCACTAAATTTTCCAATTCTTCATCACTTCTTAAACGTTTACCACCCACAAACTCTTTCACTTAGTAAAAATGTGGAAATCGCTAAGAGCAAGGTCCAAACTATAAGGTCGATGATCAAAAATTTCTTATCTGATTTGATCCAGCAATTCTTGAGTTGCAGCAGCAGTGGAAGGGCAGGCATTGTCGTGAAAAAACACGATTCCTGCAGAAAGCATTCCTTGCTCCCTGTTTGGGATGGCTTGTCGTAGTTTTCTTAGATTCTCACTGTAACGATTTGCATTTATCGTAGTGCCTTTTGGAGGAAATGCGCGAGCGGTCTTTAGTTTGATTGCAGCGACCACTTGGCTTAACGAACTGGCGGCAAAAGAGCATAAAATAGGAATTTTGAAGCTCGTGAATAGATACGACAAATGTATAAATGAAGATGGTACTTGTATAGAGAAGTGAAGGAAGCTTCAGGTATATAAGAGATTTTTTTTTCAGAAAATATTGTATTTTTCATTTTGTATAACTAAACGGTCTTTATTTTCTGGATGACCCTCGTATATAATGTGATTCAAAATGATCGTTTGCAAAGGGATCGCATGCACAATCCTATAACAGTAAAAATTGCAACTATACGCCAAATATGGATTAACAGAAATGGTCTAGTTTGCAGACACGAACAGGTAGGGTCTCATTGGTAGGCGACTCGAACTCAATAACTTCAAATGTAAACACTAGTGAGTAATGGCCTCAAACAAAAGCTTGTAACAACCACAGAAAGAAATCTGTCATTATTTTGCTTCCAGTTGGACTTGTACTTTAAAAGATATTTGATGTAGGGAAATAGTATATGTCTGGCAAAACCAATAAGAAATTCAGTCGAGCGCCAAAATGGATTAATTAAAATGATTTGCCCATCTTTCAAGCTACTAAAGGTAGTCCCGGGTTCTCGTTGCCCAGAACTCACCTGAATACAAAAATGTCAAATAACACCTAGATGAGTGATATCTCAAACAGAAACTTGCTAAACACGAAGAAACAATTAAGCAGTGTCATTCGTTAGTTTGATCTCGGCTAGAACTAGAGGGAGAAGATACGTAGATACTTAGTAATTAATGGAAACATCTGGGGAAAAAAAAAGTACAGTTTACCGTTGGATCGCCTTTCGCCCTCAGCACTGATACGACGTGAAATGGGAGTCGTGGAGGTCGTGAAAACAAATGAATTGTTTTAAAAATCTTCGCGCAGTGCATTACTCAGTTCCATGAGAGAAAATTGAGGAGGAAATCTGCGCCGGATTCGTGTCTCCAAAACTCACCGCAGACGTTCAATTATATTCAGTTTCGGAGACTGAGCGCTAGGGAGGTGCTCAGCTTCATCTCAGTGTTTCTCAAACCACATCGCAACAGCTTCAACTGCGTGAATGGGTGCATTATCATCCTGGAAAATGTTATCATTGCCTTGACAAACCATCTAAACCATAGGATGCATATGGTCCCTAAAATGGCAATATAATCACAGGCACTGACGCGACCAGTAACCGTCAGCAAAGGACGAACTGAAAACCAGGATATTGAGGACCACGGTATCACAGAGCCGTCTCATTGTTTCATGATTGAGTGGAAATACTGTAAAATATACGCTTCTATGGGCGTTCGTCGCAAACACGGCCCCGGATTTGAAATAAGGTTAAGAATAAATGACTCATCCGATCATGTTACACGTTTCCAGTCATTAGCGGTCCATGCTGCATGTTCGTGGCACCATTGGTTGTGTTAGAGCGTTATGTTTCATTATCAACAGTTTTGTCCCTGTAACCCGACCCCGTCTGTTGTTGTCAGGTAACTGTGATTGTCGACACAGCCTATGGAAAGTGCTGCTTGAGCTCGTTCGTTACTTCCATGGCAGTCGCACGACGGATCTGAGTGACAATCCAATTTTATGCTCGGCGTGGCTACAAAGTTTGCCCGAAAGTAACCACCAATTGCACGCGTATTTCGAAATAATGCCATGAGACGACTCTACAACGATCGAGACATATAGTTCAACTCATTAGATAATGATAAAGCTGGATGCGAGGTAGTTTAGGGTAGGTAATAATCCTCAGTGCTAGAAATTTAAACATACATATTTACGGTATTTTACGAGTAAGTGAATAACAATTGTTTGCTATCGTTGTCAATATCATTTTTGCTCCTTCGAAGTAACAGCTTGCACTATTGACACAGACGCAACCCACGTTGAGCAGATTCGTTGCATGTTTAAATGGTTGGACAGATTACGATGGACGTGTTTAGAATGTGGATCAGTGATTTAAGGGTTCGAACTGACGAATGTCTATCGTCGCGAATAATCGCCACCATGTATTATGTTTAGCTCTATAATCATTGTTGACTGCTGATCACTGTGTGAAATTAGCGTGGCTGACTCTCAAGCTTCAACAAACACTTTATGTAACGAAATATTATTCTCTCACTTGATTATAGGCGTCCTTTGTCTTCTCCACAGTCGCTGAGGCCGATGAACCGTGTCGAATACTTTACCGAATCACAGAACGTTGCTCCGTTTTTGTATCCAGACTCAGGAGTAAAAATAAACAAACCTCCATTTCACGGCTGCTGAACGTAGACTAGTGAACAAAACACGTTCGGGTGGTGTTATACTTACACAACGAGTTGAACTTATATGGCAACGTTGTTATCTGGTCACCTAATGGCGTTGTTAGGAAATACGATATCACTGACAGTTATTGTGTATTTATATTAAGAATAGATTCCAAGCAAGATGTAATAGCAAAACTAATTCTGATTCAAATGGAGCATATTTTCGAATAGGGTATAAATATAGTTAAGACGCGAAAAATAAAGCACATTTACGCGACATAGACCAGTCGAATTAGGTACCTCTCCTAGACATAATTGTTAATGAATTTTTCCCTTCACAGGATTGTTGTAATAGTGGTCCTAATCAACATACTAAAAGTCCTGAATAATCCCCTTGTGCTAACTCCGCCATCTTGGAAAATGGCGGACGAACACACATCATTCTGTTTTCGGTTAATTTCTCGAAAACGGTTAACTTTAGAAAGAAAATGAACTAGACCAATTTGAAAGAGCAGAAAATTTCCTATTAGATAGGGCTTTTACGTTTCTCTTAAAGGCATTTTATCACCATTCACAGAGCATTTTTGATAAGGTGATATGTGGTGAGCACATCGGCCCCCTTGAGATATATTTGATTTTCTTCCTTGCTCGTAAGTAATGATACCTTTTCTTCACAGTATCGTTGTAATTGTGGTCCTCATCAATATACTAAAAGTCCTGAATGATCCGACTCTTGCTGACGTCACTATCTTGGAAAAATTGCGGACGATCAGGCACCTTCATTCGGGTTTTGGCTAATTTCTCAAGATCAGTTAAGTTTAAAAAGAAAATTAGCTGGGCCATTTTGAAAGAATAAAAAAAAACTTTCTACTAAATAAAATTTTTAGTTTTCTTCAGTACTCATGGTTCTCCAGAAATTGTGGCCAGTTTTCCTGTCTGTCCTGTGTCCTGTTTTTTATTTTGAAATTAATAAATCAGCCGAAAATTTTCTCTGTTAGCGGAATATTGTATTTTTTATAGAAGAATTGACTATTATTCATCTCCAATTGATTTTTTATTATAAAGGATGAACTGTAGAGTATTTCTTACAAGTGTATTTGAGAGCATAGAAATGTCCCCTTCCTTATCTAGTTCACTCTCCTTTGCTAATAAAGATATGTTTTCCGCTTCGTGATTTATATATCGCAAGTGCAGATATTACTTATGATGTTTGTACGGCTCCACCACCTTTACCATAGTGGGAGGTAAGGCCAATTGACACGTTTTTCCACTGTTCCCTGGAGGCCTAATCCACGAATGTAATCATCACTCTAATTTCCACCTTCATTCTTATCATCCATTATTTCTATTGCAGGTTGATTACTAAGATCAGTGCATGTCATCCGTGCTTTCTTGCGTAAACAACGACTTTCACAGTTTTTTATGCAGGAGCATGAAATTAGTTTCATTAATTTGTCAGGTGCCGGTGCTTAGGTCAGTGGGATAGGTAGAAGAATGTTTCCATGAGCTTTCCATCCCCATTCTTCTGGATCAAGTTATTTCCTTCCCCATAACTGCACTTGATGGAAAACCCTCAACATGTGCATGGAGGCTGCATCTGAAGTCACAGGAAGATTATCTAACTTCACTTCGATTTTCCTTTTTGCAATTTCTCTGTTAAGACATTTATATCTGTAGTTATCAAGACATTTATCTGATTTGTCAGCTTTCTATAATGCAAGGACGAACATTTCTCCTGCTTGACGAATCTCATTCTTAGTATCATCAGGATTACTGAAGATACTTACAGCATCTCGAATGTCTTCTCTCTTGTTAAGTAATGCAATTGTCTTGACCTTTCCTTTGTGAAAAAAGGCTGAAGTGTCAGTACCACTTACCGCATGAGGAAATGTTCTTTGAGGTTATGGGTGCTTCTCCTTCAGTTGCGTGGCAGAGACGTTTTAGTGGATACCTTTACTCTTCCTGGCTTAACAAAGATTACATTGTTCCTGTCTGGAGTTAAGAAAATTAAAAGAACTAATAAATCAACGTCCTCACCGACAATTGCACTTCGTTGTGATTTTGCAGCGTATATAGGTGTGTTTACAATGAGTGTGTCAGTATCGTCTTTAGCTTGCAAGGCGCTGATGTAATGATTTTGTAATTCTTCTGTTAGTAAGGCAATGAGTTTAGATTTGATTCTTTTCATTAGAAAGAAAAAAATTCTGTAAAACTGTTAATTGCTGTCTTTCTTTACCTCGTAGTCTGCGCATCTTTTTGTGGCATATCTCCAAGCTCTTTCAGCACTTTTTTGTGTTCTTGGTAGTTTCACCATATCCATCAAATACCACAATGCAGTTTAAACCATAATTATTTTTAAGATAAGCAGTGTGAGTTGAAAGGATGTCTTGAAATGTGCTTTGACGAGGCCATAGCACACGGTGAAGTATAAAACCACCATCAACAACAAATTTACATTCGTTAGGGTGCAGTGTTTGTGGATTCATTGTGTCGAAACACGAAAAGAGGCTTGATTTGACACATTTTCTCGTTCATGAAATAGGGATTGTGGTAAGGAGGGAAGTTCATATTTCAAACAGTTCTTCAGTTGGCTGTTGTTGTAAACTGTTTTTATGATTCTTTGTGTGAACAGTAGCCATGCCGAACACAAGCCTTTTCCGTAGACCAGAATTCTACACATGAGCACGATGTAAACAATCGATAACTCAAATATGTTTCAAGAATTCTTCTTTGTCTCAGTTTTTTCCACTCATGTGAAGTTGATGTTTCTGATGATTCCGCTCCATACACCCCTGTTTCGGAATTCCCCCCCCCCCCCATTGTTAAACCTTTCTCCCTAAAATCATTCTTTACTGATGTATGCTAGAAATAATAAATTATACATTATATTGAAATCAGTAACAAACTGTGAGATCAAGAAAGCTACAAAAAAGCGGCGAGGACAACTGATGTGCTGACCTCTTATCTCACCAAAACGCCTAGTGGTCTGCGATGGTCCTTCGGATCTCTAAAAAATATGCACTTTAAGAGTTGAATAATGATCAATTAATTCCCCAAACATTTCAATAATCCTGCAAAAGTGACCTTTTTTATATTTGTAATTTGATTATCCGAAAAGTGGCCATATATATTTTTAGAGAATGCTTACCTTTGAAGAGAAATGTAAAAGTTCTATCTAATAGGAAATTGTCTGTTCTTTCAAATTGGTCTAGTTCATTTTCTTTAACCTTTTCAAGAAATTCGCCGAAAACCGAATGAAGATTTGTGGTCTCCCGCCATTTTCCAAGATGGCGGAGTTAGCACAAGGCGGATCATTTAGGACTTTTAGTATGTTGATGAGGACCACAATTACAACGATACTGTGAAGAGAAAGTGTCATTACTTACGAGCAAGGAAGAAAATCAAATATATCTCGAGGGGTGCCGATGTGCTCACCACACATCATCTCATCAAAAATGCCGTGTGAATGTTGATAAGATGCTTTTGAGAGAAACGTGAAAGCTCTATCTAATAGGAAATTTTCTCCTCTTTCAAATTGGTCTAGTTCATTTTCTTTCTAAAATTAACCGTTTTCGAGAAATTAGCCGAAAACAGAATGAAGATGTGTGTTCGTTTGCCATTTTCCAAGGTGGCGGAGTTAGCACAAGGCGGATCATTCAGGACTTTTAGTATGTTGATTAGGACCACTACTACAACAATTCTGTGATGAGAAAAAATCATTACCGATTATGTCCAGGAGCACCATATACGAGAATCCTAATTCGACTGGCCTAACAGTGTTGATGCTAAAAGACAATTAAATGTCATGTTTAATGTTATCAGTAGTAATTATTTTTGTTTAACATATGAAATTTTACGTAAAAGTTTAATTGTAACAAGATTCGAAAACCTGAGTATTACTGTTGTCTATTATTAATTCTATAAGACTAATATAGTTTAAACAAAATTAAATTTATATTTTATCTATTTTACAGACTGCTGATAACAAGAATACCGGTAACAGATGCGAATCCTGTGGAAAGATGATAGTAAACATTATTCACAACATAACTGTGGAGCCGGTATTATGTCTTTATATGCTAGCTTTCATGCTCACTTCGGTTGTGGAACAGGAGTTTTTCTTATACAAAGCGTGTCGTGTGAATAAAAATTTTTCGAGTGATATTTGTGATGACCTTGAAAACAGTGATACCGAAACCAAGGAACAAGTGCATAAAATAGTGTCAAATTTTCTTATGTATAATGATATTATTGGACACTTAATTCCTATTGTCTTTTCCTTGTTTTTAGGGTCTTGGAGTGATAAGTATGGTAGAAAAATACCAATGTTACTTGGAGTGTTTGGCAAAATGATTTATTCTTTTATGATAATAGTTAATTCGTATTGCACTAGTTGGCCTGTAGAATATATTCTGTTTACTGCTACATTACCTTGTGCCTTCACAGGCTCCGATGTCGCCATATTTATGTCGACATTCAGTTACTTGGCAGATATCACAAGTACAAAACAACGGACTATTCGTGTTGCAATTTTAGACATTGCGTATCTCATCACTTTGCCTGTCGGAATAGCATTAGGATCTGTGCTCTTTAATGCTGTCAATAGGAGTTTCTCAACGATGTTTGCAATCAATCAGAGCCTGTTAGTGGTGGATATTTTGTATATTGTGTTCAGAATACGGGGCCAAACGAAAGAACTTAGTGAAGTACCGGAAATTATGCAGGAAGGAGATAGAACTCGTAAAAACTGCTGTTTAGAATTTTTAGATTGGAAACACTTGGTGGCCTCATTGAAAGCAACTTTCAGAAAGAGACCTGGAAACAACCGAGCGTACTTATTGCTGTTAATTGTTGGATTAGCCTTCTACACTTTCCAGAGAGGTAAGTTACAATAAATAATCTAAATTGATAATCGTTTGGAACAGAATTTTAAGTATTTCAGAATTAAGATTTTCTTGTCGAACAAACAAAACAATATATCATAGGTAATTAAATTTTCACGAACGTAACCACTCAAACAGTAAACAGTGATTCGACGCAACGTTTCAGTGACTAGTAGTCATCTTTCTCATGCATGTTTCATTATTTAAAAAAAAAAAATAATAATAAAATAAAATAAAAATAAAAACCATTGTTTGTAGAACTATATATTTTGGTCAGTTTCCTCCATTGCAAAGAAAATGTTCATGTTTCTTGCATCTTCCTCCTCTTAACATTTTTCTCCAAAACGAGTTAACAAGTCACGACAATATTGTTAATTAAAGCATAGTTTCAGAAGGAATTTCAACACCAGTGACTCAAGAAACATTAATATTGATTCTACAGTTAAGGAAACTAATCAAAGTCTGTAGTTCTGCAAGCAGTGTAATTTCGTAAGGAATGTGCGTAAGAAAGGTGACAATTGGTCATTGCAACGTGGCGTCAAATTGCCGTTTACCATATGGGTGCTTACGTAAATGAGAATTTAATTATTAATATGCATTCCATTACGTTATTAAGGATAGTGTAAAGCCATAAAAAGTTTGTTTCTGTGATAAGAGATGGCATTGCTATCGCCCTATCTTTTCAATGTAAATTAATGTGCACAAAAATGACTAATAACTTCTACGAATCCTGAATTATGTTCTTCACGGTCAGTCTGTTTGAAGATAATGACTATACACAGGAATTGTCCTGTGCAGATTTTCGAATTGTTGACTCGTTCATTGTTGAGTTCAGCTAATTGTTGCAGAGAAATTCAATGCCTATCCCGTTATCATTTGTTCTAGGACTCTAAAATTCTGGCGTTTAGTACAGCGTGATGTAATGTAAGGGGTTCCAAGGTGATAATTTTTCGACATTTTGTTCTTTTCATTGTTGTAAGCTTTTAATTGTTACAGATAAATCGAATGCCTCTCCCGTTATCATTTGTTCTAGAACTCTGAATTTCTGTCATTAGCACAGAACCAAGTGATCTATGAATCTTTAGATAAAAATTTTACTAAATTTATTCATTCCATTGTTGTAAGCTTGTAAACCAACCATTGTTGTAAACCAACTTAGTTTATACAAAATCACCTTGTTCTGGTTTTTAGAAGGACAGATCCAGCTTACCTAACCCACAGTTTCCCCCCGCTTTCTTTCACACCTATTTTCTTTCCAATTCTTCATTTTCGCCCCCTCCCCTGGAATTCGTTTCACTTTTCTTGAGGGGAGGGACAGCATTCTTCTAAAGAATGGTAGGCACTGGACACGATCGTCCTATCCTGTCAAAATAACTTCTGTGAGTTTCTGAACACAGAACACACACACATACCAAATACAACTATATTATTCACACGCACCTTTCTGTTCCACATTATATGTGGAAACAAATACCAATGAGTAAAAAATTTTTCGGGAACATTTACAAGCATTTTAGAATAATTATGTAACTAACCTGAGATAGAAAATTTTGGTTGCAAATTTGATATATACAATCAATACACGTTTTTCGAGGGAGCAAATGCAGCTACGACAGCTCACCGCATGTTGTTGATGGAAAACATAATGTTGTCTCAATGTCTTATTACTGCATCCATAAAATTCATGGAAAATGGATTGGATTGAATAGACCGCTGACAACATAAATCTTTGAGTTATTTTATCTTTACATCGCTATGCTGATCTTATGAAATTATATAAAAACTAGGCAAAAATCCCTTCAGAAATTTTAATAAGTCATCTCAGTTCTTTGTTTTCTAATTATAGAGCTCCCTCGTGTTTATATTATTAGCACACGTTCCTTAGGCAGGATAGATAGGCGCTCGATTGTCAGTGAGAATTCATGTTATTTGGATTGCACGTTAAGATATAGATCCACTTCTCATATAGCCTTAGTGCTGAAAAGAACAATAAACTATTACAAGCAATATTTTCTAATTATTCATTCACTTAACAAATTGATTACTGTGAACTTCTTCCGTTCAATTCTGCAGACTTTGAATACAAATTAGTTACTTGATTAAGCACTTTCGTACTTAGTGTTTTACATCTTTCTTCTATTCCCTATCCAGTGTATCTTGTGTTAAGGCTTTTTGATATATGTGTACATCGTTTACACTATAAGCAAAGATTAAGTCATTTTTTCTCTCGTTACTAATTAACGTGAACCGGCGCGTATCTCAAGGGTTTCACGTACCTAAGGTTGAGAACTACAGTTATATACTTTAAGTTATATGCATTTTCTCTTCATGGTTTCAAAACAATAATATACATAATAACTCAGATTGAACAACGGATACTTATTTATTATTGTTTCTGTTCGAAAGTGAGAAGTTACGAATTTTTCGAAGACTAGCGTTTGAAGATATCTTGGGAAAACGGCAGTAATTAATTTTCATTTCCTTTTTCTTTCCAATAAAGTCCAAACATGCCTAGATAAAAATTAGATATATAGGTTGGAAACCTTCATTCCGAGCATCAGCAGCCATTAATTCCATTGGTTTCTCCATAGTGATCTTCTTATCGTCACTCAACTTCCCAAAGGATTTTTTTCTTTTTCAAATTAAAATTGCTTTCCTCGTTGCGGATGAATTGTCACATGGGTCTACAATTATTTTAAGCAATTTGTTTACAATTACATTTCAAACATACATTACACACAAATAACATTTCAAATATAAACAATAGAAGTAACAATGATTCGTTTTTTTACAATATATTAGGACCCTAATACAATATGACGGAATACAGTGTTGTTCCACATGTGGTAACTCAAATTCACAAGGAAAGCTCCTCTGTTTCAAACAAGTGTTAATCGAGGAAGATTCAAAATTTCATTGGAGAAAGCCAATGATCCGTCTTCATAGTTGACAACTTGTCTATCTCTGTTATATTGTTTCTCGCTCATTATTTTATAGTTTTTAATGTAGTTAGAATTGTGTAAAATTAGATTTCGTTATTTTTCTATCAAAATTATCTTCAGTAATATGAGCCAAGGCACTGCATCTACAATTAAAATTTTCTTCCTTTCTTGTTTACTAAATGAATAGATAGTGGGATATATAGGTATTTTCGATTCAGGGACTTCAAGTTTAATGTGTCAGCTGCTGAGGTCTTCCCTGTTAACTGACCTCTATAGATGAAACAGAGGATCCATAACTTCGTCACCTGTTTCATCTGTAATTAATGAGCTCGAAGATTCATCGCAGTGTAAAGCGAAACAGTCGTCACTGGTATCCAGTCTATGTATTTGAAGAAAAGATCTCAAGTCAGATCGAATACCAACAAGGAAGTATTCCAATGACAGACATTTCTTGTGGAGAAATCCAGAAGACGGCATACGCTTGCAGAATGAATATGAAATATTTTGTGACTACTTCTTCGTCGAACTCTAAGCTCCACATAGTATTACCATTACTGTCCCTGCTTTGGTATTCGGTGCACCTTCTATCGCAACTGATGGTATCGATAATATCGTCTACGTATGTAAGGAAAATGTGCTTCGTACTTCGCAACGTAAGAACTTTCAAAACAATTCTCCATATTAATTTACGAGCTACTTTTATATACGTCCTTTCGATAATACCTAAGTCGCACCACTGAATTTTCCTGCTCTTAGCAACGACAACACTAAGCACAAGAATAGAAACTACAATTTTATCAACAACGATTTAGAATATTCTGTAGTAGGCATAAAATTAGACAATAAAAAATATACATTAAAAAACGAACATTTTTATAGTTTAACGACCTTCGGTTGTGCACCGAGGCTAAAGTGATGATGAAATAGATTATAATGGAATGACGAAAGAGAGGAAACAGGAGAACCCCGAAACACAGTGTACGTCTATCACAATGCTCATTTAACGGAAGCTGAGATCGAACCAGGTACCCCATCAGTGGGGTAAGAGAATGTGGATTTAAAGGCAAGTTTGAAGGGTTAATATGAAAGATAATATTTAGGTATATTTAACAGATGTTTTATTTTAAATTCATTTTAATCTTTTCATCAAAATGCGAGTTGAAGAAATGCAGAAAATAACATGTAGCATACCTACGGAAAAAACATATTTCAGTGAAATATGGCGCGGAGTACACAGATATTTTTAAAAAACGGAAGAATACATACCGGGTGCCAAAACCTGCGCATTCTGACTGACGTTGGGACGTTCTTTTTGTTTAATTGGTCTGGAGTTCAGCATTTTTTTTCAGCACCAAGGCTTTATAGGAGACGTGCACCTACAACAATTTTAAGCGGAATGCAAACAGCATGAGCTCTCACCGGGAATCGAACCCAAGTCTCCTGTACCAAAGGCGCTTATGCTAACCATAAAGCAACGGAAGACCAATAGACGTTCTCGGTGTGTTTATGTACTCTCTTGGAGCAAGGAAGTGAAAATGAACTTGAGAAACCTAATGAAGAACAACAAGGAAGATGAGTTGATTTTGGGTTTAACTTCTTTCAGCAGCGAGGCTATATAAGACGGGACCTACTGATTAACGTGGAATCCGAACCACATGAGCTCTCGCCAGGAATCGAACCCGGGTTTCCCACGCTAAAGACGCGTACGCTAACCGCTTAGCTACAAAGGAACTCAACAAGTAAGATGTTACCTTTGAAGACAACGTTAGTGTAAGTAGTTATTTTCTTGAGTTATTAGATTGATTAGTTGAGTTGTATTGTAGTTTGGCGTCCCGTTCAGTAGAGGAGCTATATGAGACGTAGATCTACAGCGTAAGTGGAATCTGAATCGCATGAGCTCCCGCCGGAAATCGGACCCGGGACTCCTGCGCCGAAGACGCATATGTTAGCCACGAGGTAGCTCTAATTGAATAAAATATGTATTATTGAGTTTATGCACATTTTATCACCATTTAAATTGTGAAAAATTCGGATGCGTCCTATACTAGTCCCAACCTTACTAAAATTACACTTCTTCATATCGTATGCTGTTACAAATGGGCTGATTCCTCATTTTGAAATAACGATAACAATACAACAGCAGCATTATAGAAACTGACAACATATATATGCAGTAATGTTATCCAGCAATAACATTGTCTAAACTAACTTTCAGTAGTTAACAGAAGTGTAAAGCTAACCAAGAAAGTTCTGTCGCTTTTTCACCCACCACCTTCGAACATTAATATGTCACCTAAGACGTACCTAGAAGAGCAAAAATAGTCCCCATCAGCATCGACGACCTACTGCCAACGTTCTGGAAGGCCATGGATTCCATCGTAGTAGAACTTGGTGGGCCGTAGAAGGTATCAAGTGCATTTTGCACCTCTACTAGGGATCTGAACTGACGTTCTTAAGGTGATTGTGTAAGGAATGAAACAGTTGGAAATCGGGCGGTGCAATACCTGGGTAGTATGGGCGATGCAATAGTGTTTCACATCAAAGGCGTAGAATGGTGTCCCGGGTTATCCTAGCCACGTGGGGCTTACCGTTGCCCTGTAACAGGACTCCTTCTTTGTGATTCAGAAGTGCTGGCTTCAGAGTTCAGAATTTTTCTTGAACACGGCTCAACTGCTGACAGTACACACTTGCACTGATGATTTGGCCAGCTAGTAGCAGTTCCCAATACACAATGCCGCGAACTGTCCACCAAACACACAAGAGGAACTTCTTCTGGTGCAGTGCTGGTTTCGGCTGTTTTGGAACCGGTTCATGGGATGCTAAGGAATGATGACTATGAACTTATTAAACCACCGCTGCACTGTTCGCGTAGTCACGACACCCTCACCAAAGGTCTGACATATCTTCTGCCCCGCTGCAGCGTCGTTTGACCCCAGTTTGAACTCGTACAGCATACACGCCCTTACGACGCTCTGTGGAGATCCCGTGCTCACTCTGTGCTTATGAAAGTTCATAGTATAACTGAACTGCCACAACCAGATAGTATGTTGGATATACCCACACCAACAACTGGCCATCGCCTTATCTTCATTCTCATTCAACTCACGGTGAGGGCCAATGAAACACAGACCTCCACAAAGAGGGACATAATTTTCTTGGTTACCTTATAGTAGGCAACGGTTGATAACTGTGATAAAAATAAATAGGCAGTGCAAATTTTGTAACACATTAAAATATGTTAAAGCAGTCAAAACAATTAGAAATACCTCAGATACACGTGTGTGAAATTGCCTTCCCTTCCATATAAATTTCGATTCAAATTCAAAATCAATCATTTGTTTTCTGTTTGTGGTTGATTGTTTGAAGAAAAAATAGTTTATTTCGAAAAACAAAAAAGTGATATTTAAAAAATAAAGTTCACACTGCCTCAATTTTCAAAGTTTGATTGAAAATTAGGGATGCGCACAAGACGAGTCGAGTCGAAATTTAAGTCTGTCTCTACTCGTGGTGTTTCGACTCGACGGGTTCAAAATCTCGAGCCATCGTTTATTTGAAAACTATAAAGATATATTTGGGCATAATATATAGATAATTTATATAGACCTTATATTTAGATACATATAAAAAAAAATATAAAGATAGGCTTGAGTTTTCAATCGAAATTTGAAAGTGAGGACAGGCTTTTAATTTGACCATCAACTTTCTTTCGTAAATATATCTTTACGTTAATTTTATTTTATTTATTTATTCATTTGAAACAAACATTTTGTTCTTTAAAATAATCAATAACAAAAGAAGAGCTAAGTATTGACTTGGGCTCTGAATCGAAATGTGAAAACAAGTGAATATCGTTTCACAGTGTGGAACCAAGACTTCCAAACTATAAATTCAATACTCAAACATGAAGTAGCGCATCTGCAAGTAATATAGTAATAAGATCAAAGATAGATGATGTTCCTCGAACGCTGAATTTATATCAAAAAGCTATTAGTCGCTGTCCTTTACTGTTTTTGTTCTATTGCGATAAAGGTTTAAAATAAAAATCGTTTATTTCAATCACTTCTGGTTTGAATAGAAGGACCGCGGTGGTTCAGTGGTTATGTTGAAAAAATGAAATGAAATCGGAATCTTTAAGTTTTACGTCCCACGATTATGCCGGTTAGGCTAAAGGAGACGGTTATGATGAGTAATGAATGAAATGGTGTAATGAAGGAAGTGGGAAGAAACGGGAAAACCCCGAGGAAACCCACGCACACGATGTTTGTCCACCAGAAAGTTCACTTGGCGAGGGCTGGGATCGAACCCGGGACCCCAAGCACCAGAGGTGAACGTTCTACCACTGAGCCACCGCGGCCCTATGTGGTTATATTGAGTTACAAGTTCCCCCTGCATATACAACCGTGGATTTCCCTTGTGCCATACCTTAAGGATGTACTTATTGATATTAGTTACTCGCTTATCCCACGGAGTCACCTTGAAGATCTTTCTGTAAGACAATTATATAATTGCTTCCACTCCACTACAATTTCGGTTCCCGGTATTGTATAATATTACCCAATGATAAACTGGAATAAAATCTGGGCAAACATTCATACTCCGGTATTATCTTCTGCAATGCAATCTCTTTTTTACAGTGTTGTTCACAATATATATCCTACTAACGGGAGATTTTATGAATTGGATATCTATAATACTTCTTGCTGTTGTACTTGTTATGTTCTAGACACTCCTCAACACCGGCTCGAAAGTTGCTCTCAAAACAGCTTATGGTTTCAATATCAAAAAATTATTGCCCGTATCTCCAGAACATCTCCTTCTAATATTCATTGTACATCACTCATGCTGCTTCCGGATTATCAATTTTATCCCAGCACTAAATATAACGCAATTTTATGGATCACGTCCCAAACTATCGCAATTCTTTTATGTAATAATTTTAATGGTAATGTGACTTTGTACGTCAACCAACTCTTGTTACGCATGCAAACTATAGCACTTTCAATTCGTAAACAAAAGTTTGCTAATTTTCTAGCGGCAATTTATAAATATATATATATATATATATATATATATATATATATAT